>NC_052310.1:19883952-20209785 GCF_016432855.1 Salvelinus namaycush
CATGGGAGAACCATGGAGGAAAGGTAAATGGAGTTGGTCAACATGGTCCAGGTGATGATTGAGCACTGCAGGGAGATTAAGGAGAATATGGTGGAGCTGTGAGCAACCATGGAGCAGTAGAGAGTGTAGAAATGCTCCCAACAGCTCACTGTAAGTTCATGGTTGGGGATGTGGAGTATGTGGACTGTGGTGAGCATGTCTCTGCCATTGCTGTAATTTATCAGTATGTTTCCATTGAATTCCTAATCCTTCAGTGTTCAAAGTTGTTGTATTATAGTGAACAACAATGTGTCTCTCCAATCATGCAGAACCTCAACAAAGTCCCTGCTGAAGCCACTGTGTAATTGGTGTGTGCTGGTGGCAGGGAAGTCAGGCACAGGAGAACGAACTTGGTATAAACGGAGTCATTTAATAAGTGCTCACAAAACTCTGAAAACCAAAATAATAAAAGTGGGTACAAAACCCACGGCACACCAGAACATAACTTACACATAACATACAATCAAACAATCCCCGACAAGGACATGAGGGGAAACAGAGGGTTAAATACACAACATGTAATTGATGGGATTGGAACCAGGTGTGAAGAAAGACATGACAAAACCAATGGAAAATGAAAAATGGATCGGCAATGGCTAGAAGGTCGGTGATGTCGACCGCCGAACAAGGAGAGGGACCGACTTCGGCGGAAGTCGTGACACATTGAGCCTCACAGAAAGACAGAAGTTAGGCTCACCTCTTCTGGGCCTCCGGCTACAAATGTATTTATTGTCCTGCATGTCCGTTGCGAACATCCAAGGTGGGACTGTAGCGTATATTTCTCCCTTTCCAGAATGGGCCAACTAATCTACCAGCTCACGTTTGTTGCCTATGTTTTAAACCTAGTGCTTATTTGATTCATTATGAGCCTTGCCTTATTTGACAGCATTATTTGGAAGGATTTCATTGTTAGTGGGGAAAACAGGGCAGCGGGCCATGAGATATGCAGTTGTTGATACGTGAGTGGACACCTCCAACACCTGTTTTGCAGAGCCATATAGTTAGAGATTGTTTACCAAAAGCATTATGATGCAGCCATTATGATGCATTTTCATGACATCACATAATGGTGTGGAAGCAGATACAATTATGGGTAATGAAGTCATTTAAAAAAGTTAGATCACTAAGATATTTTCAGCCCATGTGAGCCCAACGGCCAACATTTGGGGGTCTGGCTCATGGACTAATTTTACAGTATCTAAATTGACCTACAGATGCGTGCATCATATGCATTGTGACAGCACATTTCCCAGGGATACCGGACACTCCAAAACACACAAAAAATAGAAAATTAACAAAAATACAAAACACAGCAAAATATACAGGTACAGTAACTGCCAAAATAAAGGAAACACTTGAATAAATGAGGGATACAAAGTATATTGAAATCAGGTGCTTCCACAAAGGTGTTGGTGCTGAGTTAATTAAGCAATTAACATCCCATGCTTAGGGTCATGTATAAAAATGTCCAACGGCCCATTATTTTGGCTACAATGGCTGGAAGAAGAGATCTCAGTGACTTTGAAAGAGGGGTCTCAAAGGAGCATAGGGGGCTTGTACACTTATGGGAGATTCTAAAGCTGTGCCTGAGACAGTGTTTTACACCACCATCAACAAAACACCAAATGGTGGAACTTCTCGTGGAAGAATGGTGTCACATCCCTCCAATAGAGTTCCAGACACTTGTAGAATCTGTGCCAAGGTGAATTTAAGAGGGTTGAGGTCAATTTCAATTCCAGTCAATTCAGGAAGTGCACTGAAATTCTGATTTGAATTCCCATTCTCTTCAGTGCTTTTTAAAGAGTAAAATTTGGTTTACTTAATTTACTGGAATTTAAATAGAATTGACCCCAACCCTGGCATTGAAGGTGTTCTGATGGCCCAATTAAGACTATGTTTGTGTTTCCTCCTTCTACACAGTTGTAGAAGGAGATCCCACCACAGTTGTGGCTTACGGTATTATGATATATTTTGTGTGAAGTATCAGGTAAACCACAATCATGGAGTCTACTACGTAGACTCCCTCCCCGGCGCTCAAGGTCACTAGGCTGCTCATTATTATGTCAACCTGTCACCATCGTTACGTGCACCAGCGCCTCATCAGACTCACCTGGACTCCATCACCTGCCTGATTACTTTCCCTATATATGTCACTCTCTTTGGTTCTTTCTCTAGGCATTGTTTCTATTTTAGTGTTCATGTCTGTATGCAATCTGTGTTTCGGTCTTATGTTTATTTATTAAATACACTCCTTGAACTTGCTTCCCGACTCCCAGCTTACACGTTACAGAATAACGCCTCACCAAAAGGAAGCATCAGGGAGTGTTGAATTTTTGGGGGGTTAGTGTAGGCAATTTCGAGTCCGGGTGTCGCACGCTACTAGGGGTGCCTCAGCCTGCTCGTCAGACTGCCGCGCCTCAGCAGAAGAGACCGGCCTGGTCCCCAGGACCGTCCCTCTGGTCGGCGTCCTGCGGCTGGAGCCGCGCGTCAGGAAGGGGGTTCTGTCACGTATACTCCCTGTCTGGCGCTCAAGGTCACCAGGCTGCTCATTATTATGCACACCTGTCACCATCGTTACGTGCACTAGCACCTCATCAGACTCACCTGGACGCCATCACCTGCCTGATTACCTTCCCTATATATGTCACTCCCTTCGGTACTTTCCCTAGGCGTTGTTTCTATTCCAGTGTTCATGTCTGTATGAGACCTGTGTTTCTTGTTTTTGTTCTGTGTTAATTTATTTATTAAATACACTCCCTGAACTTGCTTCCCGACTCCTAGCGTACACGTTACAGGAGTCAACAAGTATTCCTCACCATTAAGTGAATAGTGACGTTCTCCCTTGTTTTCTTAGTCTAATAGCTTAGAAGTGTCTCGGCTGACCAAAGGGCTCTATGCCATTGACTAGAAGAAAGAGTGACGGATTAGACAAAGGTCACAGTGACTGGGTGAAGGAAGAGATGACAATTAAGGATGAAGAAATTGAAATGAAGGGGGCGAAAAATAAAGTGGAATGGGAACAAGAGGTGAGATATCGAGAAGAGTCATTAATTGTTGTGGCAGAAATATTTTGTTTCTTAGAGCATGACTTTATGCAGTAACAGTTAGAGTACACTAGTCCATGTTCTGTTGGGGACTTGAGGCAGTGAGATTGATAAATGTACAATTTGGACTTTTGGCACTATGTTGACACCGGTGGCAGTGAGAGTAATTGCATGCTTGCACCGAATGCGCTAAACGCTTGTTGCATGCTTCTCCGTCTGGTTTGCCCATATATTATGACGAAATGTGGTTAATAACCCATGGAACTCTTTATGCCTTGGAAGCAGTGAGGGAGAAGCTCTTTATGAACGGATTACTTTATTACTAACCCGGAGCATGGTGTAACAGGCAGGCAGCTGCACTCAACGTGTGTACCGGGGTGCATTCCAATACTCGAACAATGTTACCAAACGGTACTCAAGTGCTACATCACCTGGTGGCGTGTATGTGTAATGACGTTAATACCACATTACCACATTCCACCCCTCTTAAGATTTTATGATAAACTGGGTGGTTTGAGGCCTGACAGCCGTGGTATATCTGAGTGTATACCACGGGTATGACAAAACTTTTATTTTTACTGCTCTAATTACGTTGGTAACACGTTTATAATGTCAATAAGGCACCTCAGGGGTTTGTGGTATATGGCCAATATACCACGGCTAAGGGCTGTACCCAGGTACTCCGCATTGCGTCGCGCTTAAGAACAGCCATTAGCCATGATGTATTGGCCATATCCCACACCTCCTCAGGCCTTATTGCTTAAATATAACATCTTCACGAATAAACCCTTTTTTAGGATATACATGTACAAAACAAGACATTCCTATACTCTTCTTTTGCGTTAATGAACTAATTATGAAATAAAGTTCCTTTGACAGAAACATCCTTTTAAACTTGTTATGTACTCTACTGATCTAAACAAGTCGGTGTAAACAATAAACATGACATTTCACATGTTCACAATCATTTATTTTTCACATGCTTGGGTAACTAAGTATTTAACTCTTGAGTCTCTTTTACTGTGAGTCTTTTGTCTTTTGAAAACAATTTATATCACAGTTCTTTCTTTTTTCTTGTTCAGAGTTCAAAGTCTTTTAAGTGGCTTGGAAGCTTTGCATGCCTCTGTGAACGACGAACACTACGGTAGTGTTCATTCTCAATGGTGGAAAAGCCACCAGCTGGTTCTGAGCCGTGTTCAGAGTATCTGACTCAGGGTTTTTCCTCTATTATAGTCTCTGTCTGTGGAACGTACACCACAGAAGCACTTGGATAGCTAGAGAACAGCCTGTCCTTTGCCATCACAACTGGTAACTCACTTGTTGTTCCATCCCATCTGGAAAGAATCTGATCAACATATCTCCCAACATTACCTTGTAGGAAACAGGACCAGTCACTGAGTCTATGATTCCAGGAAGCCATTTTGGCCTATGACTGAAATTTCAGCTAAGGACAGGGTCTAATTGGGAATAGTTATTTTCTGCTGGGTTAAGAGTTCTCGACATCAACCCTATTGGTCTCTCAGTTCCGCCCTGCATAAGGTATGACAGATCTTCCCCTACCCCGTATGGTGACGCATCACACTAGTATCGTAGTGAACCAACACAACCGATGACTGCATCAGTTTCTTTGATTCTACAAACAAAGTCCCCCCTGCTCCATCCCCCACTGCCAATTTGTCTCTTTAAGCAGCAGTGTAAGAAGAGGTGCTAACACTTGACACGTTTGGCAAGAACCTGTTATAATAGTTTAGCAGTCCCAGGTAAGGTTTTAACTCAGTCACATTTTTAGAAGCAGGTGCGTTCTGGATTGCTTGTACCTTGTCATTGAGCGGATGGACACCCATGGCGTCCACTCTGTGTCCTAGGAACACTGCCACATTCTCCATGAAGGTACACTTCCTCCGCTTGAGACGTAAGCCCGCACTCTCCAATCTCTGTAGTACCTCAGTCATCGTGCTCAGATGCTCCTGGTCACTCCTCCCCGTCACCAGGATGTCATCAAAGGAAATAGCAACATATGGAATCCCTTGAAGTACGCCCTCAATGGTCCTCTGAAAAATAGCAGGACTGCCGGAGACACCAAAAGGTCAACGTTTATACATAAACAACCCCTTGTGTGTTTACTGTACAATACATCTTAGATTCCTCATCCAGAGTGATCTGTTGATATGCATGGCTCATATCTAACTTTGTGAACTTCTGTCCACCAGCCAGATTTGCAAATAGATCCTCTGTTTCTGGAACTGGATACTGCCCTGACTAGGATAGTCTGTTAACAGTCAGTTTGTAATCCCCACAGATTCTCACAAAATTGTCAGGTTTCAAAACAGGCACTATGGGAGCTGCCCATTCTGAGAATTTGACTGGTTCGATTATTTCCTCCTTCAAGAGACGGTCAATCTCTGCCTCTACCTTTGACTTCATGGCATAAGGCACATGTGTTGGTTTGTAAGACCTTGGTTTGTTCTTCGTGTCTACATAGATTTTAGCTGGGGAGCCGTTCAATGTTCCGGGTTCCTCTGAACACATTCTCATGCTTTGTCAACACCCCTTCCAGTCCACTGTTGACCCTCATCAATCTGATTTACTGTTCCCCAGTCTAATTTCATTTATTTTATCCAGCCCTGACGTAGCAGCTTTGGTCCGGTGCCTGTTACGACTACTACAGGTAGCTGAGTCACTGTGCTGCACAGTTACATTAGCTGCCCCTATTGGGTCTAGTCTCACCTGTGTACATTTTGAGATGCACAGAACAAGTCATTAACTCTGGAACTTTTGCACTGTCCCACAACTCTGTTGATTATGGTTACACTGCATCCTGTATCCACTTCAAACTCTGATTCATTGATTTTAAATTTCAATGTGATAGGAGCCACTTTTGGTATGTTATCTGACATGCTGTACATTGTAAACATATCCTCTTCTTCCTCTTTGTTTTGTTCAGCTTCCCCACTGATGTGATGTGTCCCATACATTTTCTTGCTTTTGCTTCCCTCCCCCTTTTTGTTTAGATCTTTCTGCAGGGGAATTAGCTCTACATGCTTGTTTTACATGTCCTTGTTTGCCACACTTATGGCACTTCTCATCCTGAAAACAGCACTCACTTGCTCATGTGATCACCTTTACATCTGTAACATACTTTCACGTACTCACCTTGTGCTGGTTTCTCTCGCTGACGTATGCCTAGCTTGTGCACACTTCCCTGGGATTTCTTTGACATCCTTGTTGGCAGTGTCCATTGCTTGAGCAAGGAACAATGCTGTATCAAAAGTAAGTCGAGTCTCAGATAATAACTTCAGTTGGATCCGGTCATTATTTATAAAGCCATACCCTTACAGACAAATAAACACGCTGTAGCCGAGGCACTTTCACCTTCCATATGTCTGAAAAGGTTATTAGTTAGATGTAAAATTGTGCGATTAAGACCGTCAAGTAGTTACAGACGTCTTTGTCACGTTCCTGACCTGTTTTCCTTTTTTCTTGTATTTATTTAGTTGGTCAGGGCGTGAGTTGGGTGGGTTGGTCTATGTGTGTTTTTCTATGTTGGGGTTTTTGTGTTCGGCCTGGTATGATTCTCAATCAGAGGCAGCTGTAGATCGTTTGTCCCTGATTGAGAATCATACTAAGGCAGCCGGGGTTTCACGTGTGTTTTGTGGGTGGTTGTATCTCGTGTCAGTGTTCGTGCCACACGGGACTGTTTTCGGTTTTGTCACGTTTTGTTGTTTTTTGTATGTTAAGTGTTCAGTTCGATTCATTAAAATATCATGGACACGAATCACTCTGCTTATTGGTCCGACCCGTCTCGCCTCTCCTCGTCCGAGGAGGAGGAAGAATATTACGACGATCGTTACAGAACCACCCACCAATCTAGGATCAAGCGGAGTGCAAACGGGCAGCGACAGCAGTGGGAAAAAACCCAGGACTCCTGGACTTGGGAGGAGATCCTGGACGGCAAAGGACCCTGGGCTCAGCCAGGGGAATATCGCCGTCCCAAGGCGGAGCTGGAGGCAGCGAAGGCAGAGAGGCGCTGGTATGAGGAGGCAGCGCGGCGACGCGGTTAGCCCAGTACGGGCTATTCCACCTCGCCGCACTGGTAGGGCTAAGTTGGGCATCGAGCCGGATGTCATGAAGCCGGCCCAACGCATCTGGCCTCCAGTGCGTCGCCTCGGGCCGGCATACATGGCACCAGCCTTACGAATGGTGTCCCCGGTTCGCCAGCATAGCCCAGTGCGGGCTATTCCACCTCGCCGCACTGGCAGGGCTACGGGCACCATTCAACCTGGTAAGGTTGGGCAGGCTCGGTGCTCAAGAGCACGTGTCCTCCTTCACGGTCGGGTATACCCGGTGCCACCTCCATGTACCAGTCCTCCGGTGGCAGCCCCCCGCACCAGGCTGTCTCTCCGGGTTCTCTCTCCAGCTGCTCCCACCTGTCCAGCGCTGTCAGAGCCTTCCTCCTCTCCAGCGCAGCCAGTGCCTATACCACGCACCAGGTCTACAGTGCGTCTCAGCCGGCCAGAGTCTGCCGTCTGCCCAGCGGCGCCTGAACTGTCTGCCTGCCCAGCGCTGTCCGTCGGTACTGAGCTTTCAGAGCCGTCCAGCCAGGACCAGCCAGAGCCGTCCAGCCAGGACCTGCCAGAGCCGTCCAGCCAGGACCTGCCAGAGCCGTCCAGCCAGGACCTGCCAGAGCCGTCCAGCCAGGACCTGCCAGAGCCGTCCAGCCAGGACCTGCCAGAGCCAGTCAGCCAGGACCTGCCAGAGCCAGTCAGCCAGGACCTGCCAGAGCCAGTCAGCCAGGACCTGCCAGAGCCGTCCAGCCAGGACCTGCCAGAGCCGTCCAGCCAGGACCTGCCAGAGCCGGCCAGCCAGGATCCGCCAGAGCCAGCCAGCCAGGATCCGCCAGAGCCAGCCAGCCAGGATCCGCCAGAGCCAGCCAGCCAGGATCCGCCAGAGCCAGCCAGCCAGGATCCGCCAGAGCCAGCCAGCCAGGATCCGCCAGAGCCAGCCAGCCAGGATCCGCCCCTCAGTCCGGTGCTGTCCCTCAGTCCGGTGCTGTCCCTCAGTCCGGTGCTGCCCCTCAGTCCGGTGCTGCCTTTTGGTAGAGTGGGTTTGACATGGAGGGTGGCCATTGGGAGGAGACCACAGAAGCGGGGTTTGACTATGGTGGGTTGGGGACCACGACCAGCGCCAGAGCCGCCACCGTGGACAGACGCCCACCCAGACCCTCCCCTAGAGTTTATGCGGGTGCGCCCGGAGTTCGCACCTTAAGGGGGGGGTTTTGTCACGTTCCTGACCTGTTTTCCTTTTTTCTTGTATTTATTTAGTTGGTCAGGGCGTGAGTTGGGTGGGTTGGTCTATGTGTGTTTTTCTATGTTGGGGTTTTTGTGTTCGGCCTGGTATGATTCTCAATCAGAGGCAGCTGTAGATCGTTTGTCCCTGATTGAGAATCATACTAAGGCAGCCGGGGTTTCACGTGTGTTTTGTGGGTGGTTGTATCTCGTGTCAGTGTTCGTGCCACACGGGACTGTTTTCGGTTTTGTCACGTTTTGTTGTTTTTTGTATGTTAAGTGTTCAGTTCGATTCATTAAAATATCATGGACACGAATCACTCTGGTTATTGGTCCGACCCGTCTCGCCTCTCCTCGTCCGAGGAGGAGGAAGAATATTACGACGATCGTTACAGTCTTGATTTAACTTAGATTCATTTAGACTATTTTGAGGAAGTGTATACTGGGTATGTTGTTGCTAAGGTGTCTCAAGACAGACAGTAATATTGATGCTTTTTTTTCAGTTTTTCAGCAAAGGTCTTTTAAAGGAGTATACCAGGCACAGACATTCGCTTAGCATCTGCTAGGAGCAAACCGAACCTAGTATGCGCCATACTCTAGAAGCGTGCTAGACTAACAGGGATGTCCGATGAGGCAATTGGAAGATGACGGAAACTGAGGTTTTGTTTGAAACTGCTGGTGAGTCGGGTGAAGCTAATAGTACAGAAAGTGAGAATGAGTGGGTTACAGTGGCGAAGAAAAGCGGAAACAGGAGAAGTAAAGCTGTGGTGGAACATAGGAAACTACTAGACTCGTTTTGGTTCAAGGCTACTTGGGAAATCCGTTTAACGTCTCGAGGAAAATCTGGAATGTGTTGGAGGAAAGTGTGGAGTCGGTGAGAGTCACAAGAAGTGGTCTTATTTAGATTTTATTTGTGTCTGCGGAGCAGAAGAAGCGTGTTTTAAGGCTAAAAAAGATACCGGAGTGGAATGTTTCCTGTATGGAATTTTGTGGCAAGGTGCCTATCAATGGGGTTATTTCTGGGGTGGCTCAAGAAATAAAGTCAGAGGGTATTACTGAAGACATCGATGGAGTGGTTGGTGCACGTCGACTGACCTGTATGTTGGATGGAGAAAATGAATTAACTTCCTCCATGCTACTGTTCTTTGATGGAGAGTCTCTCACCTTCTCATATAAAGTTAGGATTCATGAGATACCCTGTAAGAGCTTTTGTGTACAAGCCCCTTCAGTTTCATAAATGTAAAAGATTTGGTCATGTGTCAAGTGTGTGCAGGAGGGAAGAGTATCGTATGCCAGATGAAGTGAAATGCTGCAACTGTGGAGGTGAACATGCACCTGAATTCCTGGAGTGTCCTGTTAGAGTGAAGGAGAATGAGGTGGTAAGGAATGTCCAGCGTGTCTCCTATCTGGGGGTTGTGAGAAGATGGGAAGGAACGAGTGGCGATGAAGAAACAATGGTAGTACAGCCACCATGACCAGTGAAGGTTTCTCAACAACCAAGGGATAGTGAATTGCTACATGTTAAAAAGGTGGACTTTGTATTTATTGCAATGGTCATAAACTGTACAGCACAAGCGGAGAAGAAGTCTAAGAAAATTGGAATCATTTGTGAACGCTGCTGAATGTTTTTTTGGGTCTTTGTGATTTCACAGCCGAGGCTGTGGAAGAAATCCTGTCAGTGAACGTTCTGCAATCACAGGCCCTTGAGCTTGTGTAGGGATGTATATTGGAGTGGACTGTGATTGAAGAAGTGGGATGGGTTTTTCTTAGTTGACATGTTTAATTCTGTATGATGTCGTTTTCCCCCTTTCCCGTAATGTTTTTTGTTGTTGTTTCCTATTCAATACCCCACCCAACTGGTGGCGATAATGCACCATTAACATTGGATGCCAACCGCCGTTAAACCCCATCGAAGAAGAAGAAGGGCTGTCTGACGGTGTGCCTGCTCAGTCAACTCCCCGTTGACGTCACGGGGGGAAATGTTTGGACTCTAGTGGAGCAGAATTGATAGCACTGACAAAAAAACATGTATTTCTATAGTAGAATTTAATCTCGACATGCTGTATCTGTGTTCTCACCTTCTCAACATATTTAACATGTATATGCAAACAGTAGCGCTAGCAACAAGCACCTCATTCACTGGGTTTCCATTATCTTCCATAACGACAAAGACAGATTCCACAGCCACAAAGTAAAAATTGCCTACAAAAATGTACTTTTTGGTCTTAATTTAAGGTTAGGCATAGGCTAGCAGTGTGGTTAAGGTTAGGCTTAGTAGCCGACTGATGCTTGATTGTAGTGAAATTCTGAAGTCTATTCTACACTGAACAAAAATAAACGCAACATGCTGAGTTACAGTTTATATAGTAAATTGAAATAAATTCATTAGGCCATAATCTATGGATTTCATGAGTGGGAATACAGATACAGATCTGTTGGTCACAGAAACCTTAAAAAAAGGTAGGGGCAAGGATCAGAAAACCAGTCAGTATCTAGTGTGACCACCATTTGCTTCATGCAACGCAACACATCTCCTTCACATACATTTGATCAGGCTGTTGATTGTGGCCAGTGGAATGTTGGCCCACTCCTCTTCAATGGCTGTGCGAAGTTGCTGGATATTGGCGGGAACTGGAACATACTGTCGTACACGTAGATCCAGAGCATTCCAAACATGCTCAATGGGTGACATGTCTGGTGAGTATGCAGGTCATGGAAGAACTGGGACATTTTCAGCTTCCTGGAATTGTGTACAGATCCTTGCAACATGGGGTCGTGCATTATCATGCTGATACATAAGGTGATGGCAACGGATGAATGGCACGACAATGGGCCTCAGGATCTTGTCACGGTATCTCTGTGCATTGAAATTGCCAATGATAAAATGCAGTTGTGTTCAATGTCCGTAGCTTATGACTGCCCATACCATAACCCCACTGCCACCACGGGGCACTATGTTTACAACGTTGACATCAGCAAACGGCTCGTCCACACGATGCCATGCAGGCATCTGCAATCTGCCCGGTACAGTTGAAACTGGGATTTATTCCTGAAGAGCACACTTCTCCAGTGCGCCAGCGGCCATCGAAGGTGAGCATTTGCCCACAGAGTCGGTTACAATGCTAAACTGCAGTCAGGTCAAGACCCTGGTGAGGACGACGAGCACGCAGATGAGCTTCCCTGAGACGTTTCTGACAGTTTGTGCAGAAATTATTTGGTTGTGCAAACCCACAGTTTCATCAGCTGTCCGGGTGGCTGGTCTCAGATAATCCTGCTGGTGAAGAAGCTGGATGTGGAGGTGATGGGCTGGCGTGGTTACACGTGGTCTGCGGTTGTGAGGACGGTTGGACATAAACGACGTTGGAGGTGGCTTATGGCTTATGAAATTAACATTAAATTCTCTGGCAACAGCTCTGGTGGACATTCCTGCAGTCAGCATGCCAATTGCATGCTCCCTCAAAACTTTAGAAATCTATAAACGTGTCTCTAAAAAAGTGGTCAGACGAAGCAGATGCTAAACTACAGGACTGTTATGCTAGCGCATATTGGAATATGTTCTGGGATTCTTGCGATGACATTGAGGAGTACACCACATCAGTCACTGGCTTAATCAATATGTGCATCGAGGACGTCATCCCCACAGTGACTGTACGTGCATGCCCCAACCAGAAGCCATGGATTACAGGCAACATTCGCACCGAGCTAAAGGGCAGAGCTGCCGCTTTCAAGGAGTGGGACTCTAACCTGGAAGCTTATAAGAAATCCCGCTATGCCCTCCGACGAACCATCAAACAAGGAAAGTGTCATTACAGGACTAAGATTGAATCGTACTACACCGGCTCTGACGCTCGTCGGATGTGGCAGGGCTTCAACACCATAGTGGCCTCAAAGCGCATCACTAAGCTAAGGACCCTGGGACTAAACACCTCTCTCTGCAACTGGATCCTAGACATCCTGACGGGCCGCCCCCAGGTGGTAAGGGTAGGTAACAACACATCCGCCACGCTGATCCTCAACACCGGGGCCCCTCAGGGGTGCGTGCTCAGTTTGTACTCCCTGTTCACCCATGACTGCACAGCCAGGCACAATTCCAACACCATCATTAAGTTTTTTGATGACACAACAGTAGTAGGCCTGATCACTGACAATGATGAGACATCCTATAGGGAGGAGGTCAGAGACCTGACCGTGTGGTGCAAGGACAACAACCTCTCTCTCAACGTGATCAAGACAAAGGAGATGATTGTGGACTACAGGAAAAGGAGGACCGAGCACGCCCCCATTCTCATCAACGGAGCTGTAATGGAGCAGGTTGAGAGCTTCAAGTTCCTTGGCGTCCACATCACCAACAAACTACCATGGTCCATGCACATCAAGACAGTCGTCAAGAGGGCACGACAAAACCTATTCCCCTCAGGGGGAAAATATTTGGCATTGGTCCTCAGGTTCTGAAAAGGTTTTACAGCTGCACCATCGAGAGCATCCTGACAGGTTGCATCACTGCCTGGTATGGCAACTGCTCGGCCTCCGACCACAAGGCACTACAGAGGGTAGCGAGTACGGCCCAGTACATCACCGGGGCCAAGCTTCCTGCCATCCAGGACCTCTATACCAGGCGGTGTCAGAGGAAGGCCCTAAAAATGGTCAAAGACTCCAGCCACCCTAGTCATAGACTGTTCTCTCTGCTACCGCACGGCAAGCGGTACCGGAGCACCAAGTCTAGGTCCAAGAGGCTTCTAAACAGCTTCTACCCCCACGCCATAAGACTCCTGTACAGCTAATCAAATGGCTACCCAGACTATTTGCACCCCCCCACACACTGCTGCTACTCTGTTATTATCTATGCATAGCCACTTTAATAACCCAACCTGCATGTACATAATTACCTCGACACCGGTGCCCTGCACATTGACACATTGACTCTGAACCGGTATTCCCTGTATATAGCGCCGCTATTATTATTTACTGCTGCTCCTTAATTATTTGTTTTTCTTATCTCTTACTTTATTTTTGTTTTGTATTTTCTTAAGAATGCATTGTTGGTTAAGGGCTTGTAAGTAAGCATTTCACTGTAAGGTCTACCTGTTGTATTCGGCGCATGTGACAAATAACGTTTGTCACATGGATTTTTTATTTTAACGGTCGTCGAACTCGGAATTCCATGTCGGAAAAGATTTAACCTCGTTTTTTTCGAGTTCCCGTTTTGAATGCACCACTAGGGCTCCGACTTCTCTGACCTGAAGATGACTGACGTCACGATCTGACATCGTTTTTTCCCGAGTTCCTAGTTGTCTTGAAAGCGCTATACCGCTTGCCATCAACTACGCATGTCCATTCTGGAGTGTTTGTTTACTTGCGTTGTATGTGCGTGCGACTGCTTTCCCAGGCTTTTGCATAGCATTGTTTTAAGGTTTAAACCTTATTCTGCCGATATGGCAGCCACAGCACCGAACCCGGAGGATTCGAACAGAAGCAGTGGCAGTGGAACCAGCCCACCCACTGTACTCGCGGGGGATGGCGATTCAGAGGAGGCCGAAGATTTTACATCTTCAACCCACTGCTCAGAGCTGTCTCGTCGGCAGAATGAGCAGAGGAAGACCGGGTTGTTCTGCGATGTGACGTTGGCCTTCAGTAGCGGGGCGGCCAGCGAAAGGGTACAAAGTTGCGAGTTCACGGCCCACCGTTCGGTTCTGGCTGCATCTACGGACTATTTCACCCCTCTACTGGGGGGGCAATTTTCTGAGTCGCTGTCCGGGCGGGTGGATATGAAAGAATGGAGCTCTGAAACGGGGCCCGACCCAGAGACAGTGGAAAGCGTCATACAGTTCATGTACACTGGTGAAATACGAGTGAGCACCGCCAACGTTCACGAAGTATTGGAACTAGCTGACAGGTAATTCATAATACAGATTGCACTAGTTATCTATCTATCGGGTAGCACTAATTTACTGTTTATATAGCTAAAAGTAGTCGCCAAAATAGGCAACCGCCATTTGTTATTGGTGGTTTACTGTAAACACACAGTTTTCCTATTACAGTGAATGCCTAAAGCTGTCCTTTCATCGTTGTTCAATTTGTGCCCTAACAAGCAAACATAGCTAGATATTTTGTCACATTGAGCCAATTGTCAAAGCCGGAAAAGACACTTGCCCCAACCCCCTTTCAAATGTATTGGGTGCAATGAAGGCTACGTTGCAGGTGCAGAATTGGCTCACCAAGCAGAACAAGTGGTGTGATAAGTTGGTTTGGCGAAAATTATAGTTTCTAAGCTTTGGCAATTCCAATGCTCTATTATAGGTCTATATGTAGGCTATTATGATTTTATTTAAATAAAACATTTATAACCACTACCAGATCCATATATACATTGATATGGCTCTAACCACTACTGGTAGTCTGAGTGCTATGTTGATAAAGGTTGAATAAAAGTAATGCTTCATTAGTACATTGACTGTTTCAGGTTCCTGCTGGTGCAGCTGAAAGACTTTTGTGGTGAGTTCCTGAAGAAGAAGCTGAGCCTGGCTAACTGCGTAGCGGTGCACAGCCTGGCCCACATGTACACGCTGGACCAGCTTGCCCTGCGTGCCGCTGACATGATCAGACGCAACTTTCACAAGGTCATCCAAGACGAAGAATTCTACACGCTCCCCTTCCACCTGGTGCGGGACTGGCTGTCCGACGCCGAGATCACCGTGGACTCGGAGGAGGTGCTCTTCGACGCTGTCGTCAAATGGGTACAGCGCAACGCTGAGGAGCGAGAGAAGAACTTTGAGGAGCTGTTTCGTCTCCTCCGGCTTCCCCAGATCATGCCCACCTACCTGACCCAGGTGGTCAAGAAGGAGCCCCTGGTGGCCAACAACGCTGCCTGCCTGCAGCTGGTGTCTGAGGCCGTGGAGGGCCACGCCATTCGCTTTGAGAACCTCAAGTCAGTCGACCTAGAGTTCTGGGCGTCACACATGGCAGCCTTCCAGCCGCGCTTCGGACAGAACATGGACGTGATCATGGTGGTGGGCGGGGTGTCTGAGGGCGGCGACTACCTGAGTGAGTGCGTGGGCTACTTTGTGTACGAGGACCGCTGGGTTAACTTGCCCCACATCCACAACCACCTGGATGGCCACGCCATCGCCACCACGGACTCCCACGTTTACGTAGCAGGCTCCATGGAACCGGGCTTCGCCAAGACCGTGGAGCGTTACAACCCCAACCGCAACACCTGGGAACAGGTGAGTAACCTGACCACGCGCAAGCACTCCTTCGGCCTCACCTGCATCAAGAACATCCTGTACAGCATCGGCGGCCACGGCAACTTCAGCCCGGGCTTCAAGGACGTGAGCGTGTACGAGCCCGAGCAGGACAAGTGGCACAACCTTGAGTCGGCGCCCAAGATCCTGCGCGACGTGAAGGCGGTGAGCGTGGAGGATCGCTACGTGTATGTGACGGCCCGCACGCCCGTGGACACGGACAACGAGGACGGGCTGAAGACTGTGACCACGCGCTACGACACCGAGAGCCACCAGTGGCAGGAGGTAGACTCCCTGCCGCTCATAGACAACTACTGTGTGTTCCAGATGGCGGTGGCGCCCACCAACTTCTACCACACAGCCTCCTGCTGCCCCAAGAGCTATGCCGTGCAGGACGAGACCGCAAAGCAGAAGATCAGTGCTCGCATCGCGGACGACATCCTGGAGAGCCTGCCGCCTGAGGTCACCAGCATCGAGGGCACCGCCATCTGCTACCTGGGCGACGACGTGTTCGTGATCGGTGGCTGGAAGAACAGCGACGACGTGGACAAGCAGTACCGCAAAGAGGCCTACCGCTACTGCGGCGAGCGGAAACGCTGGATGCTGCTGCCGCCCATGCCCCAGCCGCGCTGCCGCGCCACCGCCTGCCACGTACGCATCCCCTACCGCTTCCTGTACGGCTGCCAGCGCTACCCTATGCCACAGAACCTGGCGCGGCAGCGGGACCGCATGCAGCAGATGCAGCAGCTCCACCGCCGCACACTCACCCTGCGCAGGCAGCTGCAGTCGCAGATCGAGTGCTGAACTCCATTCCGTCCTCCCACAAGCGGCAGCATTTCAGTGTCCGATTCCCATTCTCCTTTCAGTACTGTCCCTCCTGTCTAATATGCAGTTTGTTGATATTGCCACGCTTTCTTTGGTTGCTTTTAATTTTTTGGCTCAGGTTTGTAGAAAGGTGAGAGAAAGTGTCTGTGGCAGTTGTATGTGACAATTAGCATAGAATAAACGTATGACCAGACAATGGAATGATACGCCATGTAAAAAGGACATTATTTATGTATGCTTTTGGCCTTATTAAATATGCCTTCTCTTAATATATGCTTTAGCGTTTCCCAAACTTGGTCCTGAGGAACCCAAGGTGTGCACATTTTGGTTTTTGCCCTAGCACTACACAGCTGATTCAAATAATCGACGCTTGATGACGAATTGATTATTTGAATCGGTTGTGTAGTGCAGTGGAGGCTGCTGAGGGGAGGACGGCTCATAATAATGGCCGGAACGGAGCGATGGAATGGCATCAAACACTTGGAAAACTTGTTTGAGTTATTTGATACCATTCCACTAATTCCGCTCCAGCCTTTACCACAAGCCCGTCCTCCCCAATTAAAGTGCCACCAACCTCCTGTGGTGTAGTGCTAGGACTAAAAACAAAATGTGCACCTGAGGACCGAGTTTGTGCAACCGCTGCTTTAAAGTCTAGACGCAGCAATGCTCTAGTGTCAGCCTGTTAGTGCTATCATGCCAACTCAGTTGCTGTCAATGCATGACGAGTTGATCTGGGACCAGGCTAGCAATGCTCCAATCTAGCTTGTAAATGGGAGTTCCTGTCCAACTAAATTAGACACATGCCAGATCTTACAACTCCTGATTAGGTATTTAACATATCTGCTAACCACATCACATGCTATAGCAATCTGATGCCCGGCTGCACAGTCGATGACGTGGCACGGAAACTATTGGTTGATGCAATGCAACACTTTCGCTTGTCGTCGGCCAGCAACTCGACCTTAGACTGACATTCCATTTGACACTGTGATGTTCCCGTGACCACCTTTATGTGCTGGCTTTAGTGAGATGCTACGGCCCACATAAAGGGGAAGGTTTTTAAAGATTTGCTTTAATGTACATTTATTGAGTGCATTGTATAGACAGGCTTCCTTTCGCTTGCTTCATTACAATCTTCGGCCTGTTTCCTCCATGGCTTTGTTTTGCACTAGATATGTGTTATGATAGTTCAATATGTTCTGTACCATTTGAATGTTGGAAAGAGACTCGTAACATCAGATTTTTTTGTGTTTAAATATGCACTGTAAATAATAGGAGAGGAACAAAAAGCACTTCATTTTGGAAAGTCTCAATCTATTTTTGACCGGTTGGATCTGGTTTTGTTTTTTGTTTTCTTTGTCAAAAGAGAACTATAAAATTATAGGTGGAGCAGAATAATAATTGAAGGGAACAAGTGTACTCTGTAACTTGGGCCAAATTATATCTACAGTAACTTAACGTTAATGTTTTCTCAGGAGTCATTGAGAGCACTCCTTTCTCCATTCCATTCAATTGTGACATTCCTAAAGCACGGTTAATTGCACTTGAGTAAGCCTATCTACTTTGCCCGCTTATAAAAGGGGTCAACTGAACTGCCTTACCAAGCAAAAAGGCAGTAACTGCTCATAGTGTGGAACTGAGAAACAATGGCTTTTATTTACCTTAGTTTCACAGTAACCTTATGCAGTTACTGCTAACATGACCCCCACTTTCTCCAGAACACAATACAAAAGAGGCAGGATACTTGTCCACATGATTAAGCATTTATTTAATGTAGCAAAAATGACTAACTCGTTTTTTAACCAAATGAGCGGTTACTGCCTTTTTGCCTGGTAGGGCAGTGAAGACCATACGCTACAATTTCACTTTATAATTCCCCCAATGCCAAAGCGTAACCTGCAAGTAATTCTATTTAGAAATAATGAACCCCACTACCTCACAGGAAGGCAGATTATAGCTACTGGGGTAACATACCTACCCCACTTGCACAGGAAAGTTTAACGACACACTCAGGTGGTCTTCAATGAAATGTCTGTTAGTCGTCATTTGGCTCGTTCGTTAACCTGAAACCAAGGTCAAAAACTTTACTAGCATTCCATTGTGCTTACAATACCGACGTGTGTGAAATGTTCTTCAAGCCGTGATGTTATCTGGTGGTTTAATAACTTTTTTTTTCTGGAAACTTGTCTGGAAATGGGGAAAGCTGTAATTATGTATTTACTCACTCAGTGCATTGTGAACGTTTTCAGGTAATTGTGTGTATTTCCTGCTGTGTGTTTTATATTGTCAAAGACTTAACCTTTTAAGGTCATTGTGGCCGGAGGCACATTGTGTTACGTAGTGACTTACATTCCTCAACGCCATTTTATTCACGGTACCTCACAATCGTTTTTCATGTAAAACAATCCAGAGTTCTGTTGATTCAGATCCTCATAATCATTATGTTCTACCATGTAAATTCATAAATGTACACCGTGGATAGTTAGATTCAGAGTAGTGTACTATGTCGGTGTTGATTTTGTAAATATCTCTAGTTGGGATGTTGTTTTTTTTAATACTGAAAGTCCTTTATCATGGTGAAAGCAGTGAATCTCCCACCAGTTGTTGTTCCTCTTCCATCAATGCAGAGGGAATCTGAGCTTGTGTGTTATTGTAGGTGTCCAGAACCCATATTCCTTCTGGTCTCATTCTTGTACAGTAGTTTGAAGTTGTAAAGGACATATTTTGCTTTTGTGTGTATTTGCTTTAAAATGCAGAACGAGCTCTGAGAATACCATCATTTGCAATTAAAAAAAATCTATTTCATATAATTAGGCGGCCTATATCTGTTGTCTGTGAAGATGCGGAATATGTTTTATTTTGGTATGTCAGATGTATAATGCAAACAATCAGCTAAAATGTTTTACTCAACAGTTATCTTAATATATTTATTTCCTTAGCAAAATATCCTCTCTTTTTTCTAGTCTTCGAGTGGGGAATGGGAAGGATGTACTTGTCTATAGGTTTGATGCCAGCCTGGTCTTGGAGGAAGGTGTGTTCCATTCGTCAGCGAGCAACATTGGGGAGTCGCGGGGGGCAGCATACTGTGCCACGTTGGGCAGGCCGGGCACGACGCAACAACCGAGGGCACTGCGGAAAGTGGGCATGTCGTGGGCGTCATACCACTCGTCTGTCTTCCCGTCGTAGCACTCAACGTTGTAGGTGGTGTTGAAACCATTGAAGCCGCCCACCACGAAGAGCAGGTCATCCACCACGGCGATGCCAAAGTTGCTACGTGGGTTGAACATGGTGGGCAAGGTGCGCCAGGTGTTGTCCAGTGGGTTGTAGACCGCTGCGGTCTTCAGACGGTTGGCGCCGTCAAAGCCTCCAACCTAGGGTAGAACAATCTTGTGAGTCTGAGGCTAATTGGATTTCAAATGTTGTGAGAAAGAAACAGAAGCTAGAGACAATTCATCTGTATGTTTAATTAGCCACATATACATTCATTATAAACTTTACATTAAATGTAAAGAAAAGCTTCATGGAAGAACAGCTGCTTATGTTCAAGTTATACTGTCAAAATGTAACTTGCTTGACAGCCTGAGACTATTGAGGTAATTGACGTCTCCATCTATTCCAGACGGGTAGTTTTACACAGCAATCAATCTCACTGAGGAGCCGAGCACCATTGTCTCCAAAGGCCATCTCAGTGCTCCAGGTAGTTACTGCAAGTTACCTCAATTCTGAATATCTCCCATTGAATTGTACCATGAGTAAAGCGCCTGCACACCCCTGGACTTGTCCTGAGACAAGTGTTTTGAATGTACAGACCAAATCACATTACAAAAGTGTTCGTCCTCCAGACATGACTAATTAGTTTGTTCCGACTAGAAGTGCTGCTCTGACTCATGTTGTATGTATAACTTACTGCATAGAGGTGCTCCTTGTATGCAATGACGCCGACCCCACTGCGGCGGCGACTCATAGGGGCAATCAGGGTCCATTGGTTAGTCTTGGGACAGTAGCTCTCTGCATTGAACAAGCACTCGGTCCCATTGAAGCCTCCACAGACGTACACCTGAACGCCAGAGAACCCCACAGGATTGACACCACAGCTGTTATTTTATTACTTGTAAGGTGCAATCTAGTAGTCTAGTTTGCCATTTACTGTTTTCGGTTTAATACCAATCACTCTTTCGTACTGCCACATGAGTATTGGCAGGCATCACTTATCTATTCCCCTTCAACTTTTGCCTACCTTGCCATGCAGTGTGGTGGCGCTGGCATCGCTCCTCTTCTCGTGCATCGGTGCTACCAGGGTCCACTGGTTTGTCTCAGGCTCGTACCGCTCCACACTTGTAAGACGCCCGTAGCCATCGAAACCGCCTATGGCATAAATGCAGCCGTCCAACACTGTCACACTGACGTAGCAGCGCCGCGAGTGCATGGGTGCAACTTGGTGCCAGGTGCATGTGATGGGGTTGAACTTGCGGACGCTGTTGAAGTATTCCACGCTGTCAAAGCCGCCTAAGCAGTAGACGAAGCCGTTGAGGTACGCAGCACCGTGGTAAGCCCGTGGGCTCTCTTCCTGCGCTATGGTCGCCCAACGGTCAGCCCTCGTGTCGTATGCTTCGATGACATTGGTCGGGTTGCCTCCACTCCAGCCGCCGATAGCTAGTAGGATGGCGTAGGGCAGGCGAGGTCGCCTCAGCGGATTACTGGAAATGGAGGGGCCGTGCATGTTGAGTTCGTATATGGCCTTTAAGGCGTTGAGGATGATGGGTTTGCATTCATCGCTGTCCTTCACCAGGGAGTTGTTCCTCACATGGTTTATGAAGTAGTCAGCATTCATCAAAGCCATTCGCACCTAGATGGACAGGATTAAATGTAAGGGATTTCATACAGTTGAAAAACACTCAAAGCAAACCAGATAGAGGTATGGAAGACTAAGCAAACACGCTTCTTGTCTAACATAATGTGGCACATATTATGAAACCAGTTTTCACTTGGTTGTTATTAGCTCCATAGGTGCCCAGTATGAGAACAAAAAAGTAGGCCTTTGATCAGTGACCATTTTATAAGTGGACCATCACCTTTGGCAGTAGCACAGAGATCCAGTGCCTGCGGCTGGCAGGAGTGTGGGCAATCCAGCGCAGGATGCCCTCAAACACGGTGTTCTCCTGCCTCACGTTCAGGTCGTCCTTCTTGATGAGGTCGAGGAGTTGGGCCAGAGACAGCTCCAGGAACTCCTGGGAGCAGCAGACGATTTCCTCAAAGTGGTGCAGGATGAAGAAGAGTGCTCGGCGTTGCAGCTCCGGGCAGGAGTAGAAGTCGGCAAACTTGCAGATGCCGATGCAGTTTTCCAGACACAACTGGGTCTCCAGGAAGTGGCAGCAGGCCTGCACGATGCCCAGGATGGAGAACTGGTCTGCCGCCTCTAGAAGCAGCTCCACGTTGTCCGCCGTGACCGGGACGGTCCGGGTGTAGGCGTACTCGATGAGCATCCTCATAATCTCAGGAGATACACCTGGGATGGTGTACACACGTTTCTCGCAGGGGTTCCAGCCACTGGTGAACAGAGCACTGCAGAGGGAAAAAGGGAAAACATTGACATTTCACTGAGGGACAGTTTCACACATCACAGACCCAGAATAAGGAAACCAATTCTTTAAAAATGTAACTGTCCAGAGTTGGATACATGTATCTGGCCTATAACTCTTTTTGATTAAGCATTAATCATAGTCCAGAAATAATTGAAGATGTGTGAATGAAATGTATTTACAGAAGAAGGCTCAATCGTGTTGGGAAACTGGGCTAGTGTTGGTACTCTCCCTGGGCATGGATTGAGGCTAAAGTCTCCATTCTTCATCTATGTCAATTCATATTCAGAATGTTGAAGTGATTTTTGTTTGCATGTTTATGGTACAATCACCACAGAAGCCTCTCACCGGAAATACGAGCTGCATCCACACAGGATAGTCTTGTGGGCACTGAACTCAACTCCCTCGACTTTGATGACCACATCGCAGAGTTTCTCTTCCAGGCGTAGCTCATTGAAAATGTTGCAGGCCATGGCACCAGAAGTCTTCTCCTTTTGAAATTTGGTTAAGGTTCTAGACTCTTCCATGTCTTCAGCAGACTTTTTAGTTTGTGAAATGTTTGATGTGATAGAGAGAGAGCTTTGCTTTCCATTCTTGTTGAGTTCTAGAACATCCGTACATTGATACATCACAATGGCATTTTTTCCACTTCTCTGTTGATACAAAGCAATCAATTTACCATGGTAACATGATCCAATAATGAAATAATCTAAAACAAAAAAGCTAAGAGCCCCAAAATATAAAATGTACAATAAAATGTTTTAAATTGTAATTATTGTGAACTTAACTGACATTCTATATTTAAAAATAAAATATGTCAAAACAGATGACATTTTTGGGTATATTCTGAATTTTTCAGGAATGTGCTTTAGTTTTCAGGTGACATCCATTTGATCAACAACCGCCGATATCTAGCTACTTTTTTAAATCAACGCATGGGAACCACTGTTTACGTTAGTCTGTTTCAGAGGGAGGACTGCAGGTGCAACAAGATTTTGACATGTAAATAAATCTAGCTGGCAAGCTAGCTAGCTAACAGTATTATTTTTCTGATTAGTTGTAGCATTTACTCAAGCCAATTAGTTGTAGCTACATTTACTCAAACCAACCTTTCATTGATGTATTGCAAATACGTATGTTTATTGCTCACTGCATACCAGTTTGTCTAGTTAGTTAGCTAGCGTCTGAAAATGGTAAGTGTCTCTTGGACTGTTAAATATCTAACGTAGCTAGATAGATAGATAGCATTGCCATTGGTTATTCCTATGCACTGCTGGCAAGATTGCACAACAAAAAACAAGGGACACTAGATTTCTAATGGCTTACCGAGAGAAACATCTCGTTGGCTTGCGTTATTTTGGATAGCAGTGCAAGGTAACCACACACTTTGCTAGGTTAGCTACGGTTGTTTACCATATTGTTTTGAATTGGAATGATGAGCACAACGTAATAATGCCATATTTACCAAGGAAGGATGTTAAAAAGTGAGGGAAATATATGGAAATTATTTAAAATGTTCTCAAACTACAGAGAACACACATAGCTAGTTATTACATCTAGCTAGCAATGTACATGCCTGTAGTCATCTTATTACTGACTAAAGTAATTGACATAATCTCAATTCATATTGGCAAATGTTTGTTTTGTATTGGGGCACAGAGTACAGTCATTCTACTCAGGGTATCTTGAGTAGAATGACTGTTAAACTGTAACTCCACCACATTTCAACCTCATTTTCATTATCTCCAGAACAATGTCAGGGTCAACATATGTGAAAACGGTACATTTCTACATTTTGTAGAAAGATATATAAAGTTAAAATGTAAAAATATATATTTTTTAAGTAAGTATTTCACTGTTAGTCTACAACAAAAGTTAAAACTTTTAAAACAGTGATTTTCAAACTATGAGATTCGCGGAGACGTGCGGAGCAAGAGAATACCCTCCCTTGGGATAGAAACCCGTTGCAGGTTTAAAAATCATTAAAAAAAAAAAAAACTTTTAATCCTACCCTTTGATATCACAGAGAATCATTTTTTTTACCTTATCTTTTTAAACACAGATCATAGAAACACATTGTTTTCACATATGTAGACACTGGTTTGGTGCTGGGGCTGATGAATGAGGTTGAAAAGTGCCGGAAATTCCCTTTTAATATAAATTGGATAAGCTAAGCATGTTTTTTTTCCGCTCTGCCATGAGACATCAGTGACTGGGTGATGATGTATCCTGTTCATGAATTTTATTAATTAGCTAATACCTCTCTCCCTGGTTCTTGGCTCAGATATACCACATCCCCTGGATATATTTACCAGTACGGACTGCCCTAGCAATCTGGCACCAGCTGACAAAGTCTGAGGTCAGACAGTTCTCTGTTCTATTGTTGTCTACTGCTCTCCTTTTTACCCATGCCTAGTACAATTAATTCATCCAAATCCATCTCTGCTATTTAGTAACTGCATGCATTTTGTTTGACAGTCTCTCCTTTGGATTTACAATATGCATCTAAACTGTTCGAATTCCACACTATTTGTAGCCTATTAGAATGCACTGTATTTGGTGATTTGGGAAACGCATGTCGTTGGAGCATGTGTCGATACTGATAGGATCGAAAGAAAGGCAGTGCTGCTCTTGTATCCGCTTCCTCAATTCAAATCATGCCTTTAATATTTGAATTATTTCACAATACTGATGACGTATCAGCTGCTAATTGAGGTGGCTTATTCTAATGCTTACTCTATCAAAATTCACTAAATCACCGATTTGGCGCATCATTGTGCACATGTTAGGCTACACATCATTAAATATATTGAGATTACAGACAGTAGCCTACAAGTAGCTAAATATAACTACATTTATTGAACATGAAATATGAAATATGATTGAAATAGGCCTATAGCCTACCATATTTATATTTTATTGCAGTCGTCTCGGTTTTCATTGTAATACGTCACTTAGTAGTTTGTATCAATTGCAAAGACATTGGCAACTTTGTATTTGTAGTCAACTTTGTCCTGAAGATGTCGGCGGTCACGGAGATTCTATGTTTAGCGGAGATGTATAAAGTGACACGGGAGGGCAAAAAAAGCGTTGAAAGACGCACTTAGCTATTCTACGAGTGGTCGGAGGCAGGCTTTAGATTACAAGTGCAACGTTAATAATGATGGTTTTGGGAAACAGCTTGGAGATTTAACAATGCTCCTATGAGGGTTCAAATGATGAATTTAGCCTTACGATGCTTTTGGGGAACCGGGCCCAGACCGGGTCTATAATAAGTTAATAACTGCAAACTGTGTGGATTTGGAAGAATTGTATCCTACCCTCCTATTTTTCTCTTTAAGTCAACCTAGGCTGTGTAGTGGCTTTGTAGTGGTAAAAATAGGTCTTCGTGTGTAGTCTAGTATTACCAACTTGGAAGAAATCGGCTACATTTTAAATGCAGGCTCTGTAGTTGACTAGTAAATTAAAGCAATTAGCTCAGCGTGCAGAGTGACGCATGATACATA
This sequence comes from Salvelinus namaycush, assembly GCF_016432855.1. Taxonomy (NCBI): domain Eukaryota; kingdom Metazoa; phylum Chordata; class Actinopteri; order Salmoniformes; family Salmonidae; genus Salvelinus; species Salvelinus namaycush. The sequence continues at coordinate 19,909,472 of NC_052310.1, forward strand.
TGGTGTTAACGTGGTGGCGGGAGTAGTATCTCAAAATTAACCACAGTGTATTCAAGTAGGCCTATGTGGGTTAGCGTTGTCCCCTATTGTCTACATTTGTCCTTTTGCGCCCCCTACAGTTTGATAGCAACAATAGCAGGTGTGGGATTTGTATTATTATTTTGGATTCAGACTACTAAAGATATGTGTGTGAGATTTCGGGAGGTTGAAATACGGGCTTTGAATGCAGAAATAGCCTCGTACAATTTGTTTGCGATTTTATAGAGCCACATTCATCTTATTGTCCATACTGAACACATTTCACTAATCCATTCATTCCAATTAAATAGTGTTGATTTGCCTTGTTGACTTACTTCTGGCCAGTGATTGATTTACTTCCGGCCGCTTTGTTTTAAGCTTCATCATAGGAGTGTTTTGGTACTGTAGTAAATGCATTACTTTATCCATGAATTAGCGGTGTAGAGCCTTGTAGTATAATCTACTGACTCTAGTCCCCCCATCCCTCCGTCCCTTGGCCCGTCCTTCCTCAACCCCCACGTGGAATGGTCCTCACTGGTACAGGTATCCAACGCCTGTCTTCTCCTTGTTCCCCAGATCCCAGAGCTGGCCAAGGCCTCTGTGCTGATGAGGGATCGCAGCAGAGTGGAGGAGACCATACAGGCCATGCAACGAGCCGGGCCAGATGCCCTCCAGGTAACCACTGGCCAGAAGTACTGTATACAGGGTCAAAGGTCACTTAGACCTAGCCAAAAAAAGCACACTGCAATAGCTCCCCACAAGAGTTTTTTGTGTGTATGAGTAGAAATTTAGCAAACATCTGTGACGATAGGGGAGGGGTCGCACTCACACAATAACAGAGGGGGCAGAATACTGTGGCCCTGACGGCACAGCATAATCATAATGGTCTGACTGCACCGAGGTGCCGGGGAAGAATGGTCTCCACGGTGGACCAGCGTGTGTGTGTTGTGGGGAAAGGGGGGTAACCGAGCTCCATCAGCCAGGACTAGACATTGGCTTATCAAGTTTTTCCATCCCTGCTCAATTTTGGTGCGCCTCGCAAACAGCTACAGCGGTATGCGCATTTACATAGCAAGTCTAGTCTTTGAGCTGGGCTCGGGGATGGAACAACTGTTCAAATAAAAAAAAGTGTTGTCACATGCTTTGTATACGACAGGTGTAGACTAACAGTGGAATGGTTACTTACGGGCCCTTCCCAACAATGCAGAGAGAAAACAAGAAATAGTAAAAATAATAACAAGGAATAAGTACACAATGAGTAACGATAACTTGGCTATATACACGGGGTACCAGTACCAAGTCGATGTGCACGGGTACGAGGTAATTGAGGTAGATATGTAGGTAGGGATAAAGTGACAAGGCAACGGGAGAGATAATAAATCAAATCAAAGTTCATTTGTCACATGCGCCGAATACAACGGGTAGACCTTACAGTGAAATGTTTACTTACAAGCCCTAACCAACAGTGCAGCTTATAAGTAAAAAAAATAGGTATTACGTGAACAATAGATAAGTAAAGAAATAAAAACAACAGTAAAAAGACAGTGAAAAATAACAGTATTGAGGATATATACAGTAGCGAGTCTATAACAGTAGCGAGGTTATATACAGGCACCGGTTAGTCGGGCTAATTGAGGTAGAATGTACATGTAGATATGGTTAAAGTGACTGCATATATGATAAACAGAGAGTAGCAGTAGCGTAAAAGAGGGGTTGGCGGGTAGTGGGTGGCGGGACACAATGCAGATAGTCCGGGTAGCCAATGTGCAGGCGCACCGGTTAGTCGGGCTAATTGAGGTAGTATGTACATGAATGTATAGTTAAAGTGACTGCATATATGATTAACAGAGAGTAGCAGCAGTGTGATAAACAGTAACAGCAGCGTATGTGATCAGTCAAAAGAGTTGCAAAAAGGGTCAATGCAGATATTCCGGTTAACTATTTAGCAGTCTTATAGCTTAGGGGTTTAGAAGCTGTTCAGGGTCTTCTTGATTCCAGATTTGGTGCATCGGTACCGCTTGCCGTGCCGTAGCAGAGAGAGCAGTCTATGACTTGTGTGGCTGGAGTCTTTAACAATTTTTAGGGCCTTCCTCTGACACTGCCTGGTATCAAGGTCCTGGATAGCAGGGAGCTCGGCCCCAGTGATGTACTGGGTCATACGCATTACCCTCTGTAGCGCCTTGCGGTCAGATGACAAGCCGTTTCCATACCAAGCGGTGATGCAGTCATGGAGATGGGCTAAATACTGTACACTGCAATAAGGTCAGAGCAAAAACCAAACCATGAGGTCGAAGGAATTGTCCGTAGAGCTCCGAGACAGGATTGTGTCGAGGCACAGATCTGAGGAAGGGTACCAAAAATGTCTGCAGCATTGAAGGTCTCCAAGAACACAGTGGCTTCTGTCATTCTTAAATGGAAGAAGTTTGGAACCACCAAGACTCTTCCTAGAGCTCGCTGCCCAGCCAAACTGAGCAATCTGGAGAGAAGGGCCTTGGTCAGGGAGGTAACCAAGAGCCCGATTGCCACTCTGACAGAGCTCCAGAGTTCCTCTGTGGAGATGGGAGAACCTTCCAGAAGGACAACCATCTCTGCAGCACTCCACCAATAGGCCTTTAAGGTAGAGTCACCAGACGGAAGCCACTCCTCAGTAAAAGACACATGACAGCCCGCTTGGAGTTTGCCAAAAGGCACCTAAAGACTCTGACGATGAGAAACAAGATGCTCTGGTCTGATGAAACCTTGGCCTGAATGCCAAGTGTCACGTTTGGAGGAAACCTGGCACCATCCCTACGGTGACGCATGGTGGTTGCAGCATCATGCTGTGGGGATGTTTTTCAGCGGCAGGGACTGGGAGACTAGTTAGGATCGAGGAAAAGATGAACGGAGCAAAGTACAGAGAGATCCTTGATGAAAAACTGCTTCAGAGTGCTCAGGACCTCAGATTTGGGCAAAGGTTCACCATCTAACAGGACAACAACCATAAGCACATCAGCCAAGACAACGCAGGAGTGGCTTCGGGACAAGTCTCTGAATGTCCTTGAGTGGCCCAGCCAGAGCTCGGACTTGAACCTGATCGAACATTTCTGGAGAGACCTGAAAATAGCTCTGCAGCAACACTCCCCATCCAACCTGATTGAGAGGATTTGCAGAGAAGAATGGGAGAAATTCCCCAAATACAGGTGTGCCAAGCTTGTAGCATCATACCCAAGAAGACTCAATGCTGTAATTGCTGCCAAAGGTGCTTCAACAAAGTACTGAGTAAAGGGTCTGAATACTTATGTAAATGTGATATTTCACATTTATAAATTAGCAACAAAATAACGATTTGTCATTATGGGGTATTGTGTGTATATTGAGGGGGGGGGGGGTGATTTAATCAATCAAGGCTTTAACATAACAAAATGTGTAAAAGGTCCAAGAGGCTTCTAAACAGCTTCTACCCCCAAGCCATAAGACTCCTGAACATCTAGTCAATACCCAGACTATTTGCATCCCCCCCCCCCCCCCCCCCTCAAATGGCTACCCAGACTATTTGCATCCCCCCCCCCCCCCCCCCCCCCCTCCTGTCTCCACACCACTGCCACTCTCTGTTGTCATCTATGCACAGTCACTTTAATTAACTCTAACTACATGTACATACTACCTCAACTAACCGGTTCCCCCGCACATTGACTCTATACCGGCACACCCCCAGTATATATTCTTATTTTTTACTGCTGCTCTTTAATTTCTTGTTACTTTTGTCTTATTCTTATCTGTATTTTTTTAAACTGCACTGTTGGTTAGTAAGTAAGCATTTCACTGTAAGGTCTATCTATACCTGTTGTATTCGGCGCATGTGACTAATAAAATTTGATTTGAAAAAGTAAAGGGGTCTGAATACTTTACGAAGGCACTGTATAAATGGCAAATTGTCGGATACACAAAAAGAGAGACTGATCTCCCTGCGACTGAAGCAGGAGCCAGGGGGGCAATACAAAGACGCCGTCTATAAAAATAAAATAAAAAAATAGGGAGGCTCCTCACCATTAAATGTTGCGACACAAAAATATTGGCTAAAGGTATTGCTCATAGAATTCTTAAAAGGAAGATATATGGGAGACAACATTAGATACCTCCTAGAAATAATGAAAACTATTAGAATGTAGGGAAACCAGGCGTAATATATTTATAGTAGGTTTTGAGGAAGCATTTGATTCTCTACATCTAGAATCTGTTTAAGTGCCCGGATTTGATACATTTTGGAGATCTCTCTTAAGATTGGTAAAAGTCATGTACAACAATCCTTTATGTAAAATAACAATTCATTCTCTGATAACTTTGAATTGTCAAGAGGCGTAAAATAAGGTTGCCCTCTCACCATAACTACTTATTTTGGCCATTGAACGGCTAGCTTTAAAAATCAGATCTAATGATAACATTAAGGGGTAAAAATGTATGGATTAGAGACAGAAGTATCAATGTACGCTGATGATTCAAGTTCTCTTGAGTCCTCAATCTTCAACCTTGAAAAGGCCTCATTGAGGACCTGGATAATTTCTCCAGTTTCTCTAGTCTAAAACCCAACTATGATAAGTGTACTATTAATGGATTGGGTCTCTAAAAGATAGATTTTAAATGGCCATGTTGTCTCCTGATTTAAATGGTGAAGTCGATGTGCTTGGTGTACATATCCCGTAAAAGTTGAGCGATCTTGCAATCATTAACTTTGATAGAAAATTTAGCTAAATAGATCATCTTGAAACTATGGAGAGGGAAACGCCTATCCATTCACGGGAACATTACCCTGTTTAATTCACTAGTGATATCGTACTTTACATATTTATTAATGTCTCTACCGACTCCTGAATAATCGTTTTTCAAATCATGTGTATGAGTGGAAAGGACTCCCTTCTTAGCAATGCCTGGTATCTACAGGTGATCTCGGACTTTGACATGACCCTCAGCAGATTTGCCCACAACGGGAAGAGGTGCCCTACCACTCACAGTGAGTACACAGGTCCCCATCACCAAGACTTGGGTCGTGTTCATTAGGCACCAAGGGAAGAAAACTGAGGGTCCTAGATTTGTCCAATAAGAAACTCATTTTCATTTTTCCTTACAAAACGTTTTCTGTTGCGTGCCGTAATGAACACTACCCTGGATCATTATACCAAGCGATTACAAAAGTAGTTATTTTGAAGTGCAATTAGATATAGTCCCTTACCATTTTCTTTCCCACCGTTTAAGATATCCTGGATAACGACTTGCTCATCAATGACGCCTGTAAGAAAATGGTGAGTACAATCACAAAACCAGGAGAGGACTCAGAGGAAGTTAATGTTCCTCTGATGAGACAGTAGGAAAAAGTCAATTCTCTATTGAGATATTTTGTTGTCTCTCTCACACGCTTTTCCCTTCCATGTAGATTAGGGAGTTGTTGAATACCTACTACCCTATTGAGATCGATGCAACTCGCACCGTTGAGGAGAAGCTTCCTCACATGGTGGAGTGGTGAGTGGCTGGCAGACTGGCAGTATCCACCTCACACTACACCTAAACATATTCAGCCTCTCTTTCTGGTTTCATGCCAAAAGGTGTCTACCGTACAGTTTAATCTAATTTCCATTTTTTTATGTGTATGTTAGGTCGCTAAGTGGTCATTTAAGTGGAACACTAACTCAGTGTCCTGGGTTTTTCATTGCAGGTGGACCAGTGTCCATGAGCTGCTGATCCAACAGAAGATCAGGAGGGACCTGCTGGCTCAGGCAGTGAAGCAGTCCAGTGCCATGCTCAGGTCAGATCACTGTAGGACTCTGAACACTCCAGGGTGAAGTATTTATGGGTCCCCATGAGCTGCTGCCAAGGCAGTTATACAATTTTATAAACATTACAACAGATTTCACAACACATTGAATGTGTGCCCTCAGGTCACTACTCTACTACCACATATTTACAACACAAAATCCATGTGTACATGTGTGTATGTTATGATATGTGTGTGTGTGTCCACAGTTCCATAAGGTGTATTTTTATCTTTAAAAAAAATGGTATCTAATTTTACTGCTTGCATAAGTTACTTGATGTGGAATAGGGTTCCATGTAGTCATGGCTCTATGTAGTACTGTGTGCCTCCCGTAGTCTGTTCTGGACTTGGGGACTTTGACGAGACCACCGGTGGCATGTCTTGTGGGGTATGCATGGGTGTCCGAGCTGTGTGCTAGTAGTTTAAACAGACAGTTCGGTGCGTTCAACCTGTCAATACCGCTGAAAAATACAAGTAGTGATGAAGTCAATCTCTCCACTACTTTGAGCCAGGAGAGATTGACATGCATATTATTCATGTTAGATCTCTGTACATTTAAGGGCCAGCCGTGCTGCCCTGTTCTGGAACAATTGTACACTGAACAAATATATAAACGCAAAGTGCTGTAAAGTCCTGGTCCCGTGTTTCATGTCCTGAAATAAAAGATCCCAGAAATGTTCCATACACACAAAAAGCTTATTTCTCTCAAATTTTGTGCACAAATTTGTTTAAATCCCTGTTATTGAGCATTTCTCCTTTGCCATCCACTTGACAGGTGTGGCATATCAAGAAACTGATTAAATAGCATGATCATTACATAGGTGAACCTTGTGCTGGAGACAATAAAAGGCCACTAAAATAGGCAGTTTTGGCACACAACACAATACCACAGATGTCTCAGGTTTTGAGGAAGTGTGCAATTAGCATGCTGACTGAAGGAATGTCCACCAGAGCTGTTGGCAGACAATTTAACCTTAATTTCTTTACCATAAGCCACCTCCAACGTCGTTTTAGAGAATTTGGCAGTACGTCCAACCGGCCTCAACTGCAGACCACATCTAACCACGCCAGCCCGGGACCTCCACATTCTTCCCCTGTGGGATCGTCGGGGGAGGGGGGGGGGGTTGCTGAGTAGTATTTCTGTCTGTAATAAAGCCCTTTAGTGGGGAAAAACTCATTCTGATTGGCTGGGTCTGGCTCCCTAGTGGGTGGGCCTTTGCCCAGTCATGTGAAATCTATAGATTAGGACCTTTTTTATTTCAATTGACTGATTTCCTTACATGAACTGTAACTCAGCAAAATCTTTTAAATTGTTGCGTTTATATTTTTGGTCAGTATACTTTTCCTGAATCCCTCTTTGTGGCACCAGACCACAAGACTGGGCAGTAGTCCAGGTGTGACAAAACTAGGGTCTGTAGGACCTGCCTTGTTGATAGCGTTGTTAAGAAGGCAGAGTAGCACTTTATTATGGACATACCTCACTCCATCTTAGCTACTGTTGCATCAATGTGTTTTGACCATGACCGTTTACAATCCAGGGTTACACCAAGCAGTTTAGTCTCCTCAACTTGCTCAATTTCCACATTATTCATTACAATATGTAGTTGGTTTAGGGTTTAGTGAATGATTTGTCCCAAATACAATACTTTTATATATTTTTTATATTTAGGACTGACTTATGTCTTGCCAACCATTCTGAAACTGACTGTAGCTCTTAAGTGTTGCAGTGATTTCACTTTCTGTGGTAGCTGACGTGTATAGTGTTTACTCATCATCATACATAGACACACAGGCTTTACTCAGAGCCAGTGACAGGTCATTAGTAAAGATTGGAAAAAGTAAGGGGCCTAGACAGCTGCCCTGGGGAATACCTGACTCATGTTGGAGAGGCTTCCATTAAAGAACACCCTCTGTGTTCTGTTAGACGGGTAACTGTTGATCCACCACACATGTTTTACCAGCAGCAGATTATAATCGATAATGTCAAAAGCTGCACTGAAGTCAAACAAAACAGCTTCCACAATCCTTTTATCAATTTCTCTCAGCCAATCATCAGTCATTTGTGTAAGTGCCGTACATGTTGAATGCCCTCCCTATAAGCTTGCTGAAAATCTGTTGTTCATTTGTTTACTGTGAAATGGCATTGTGTCTGGTCAAACACATTTTCTTCCAAAAGATTGACTAAGGGTTGGTAACAGGCTAAAGTCTCCCCTAGGTACAAGGATCAGCTTCCTCTCCCCCAATCCTAACCTTAAACAAGTTGGGGAAATGCTGACCCAATATTAGCGTCAAGGGGCAACTTCACCCTACTCCCAACACACCCACACTATGCTCAGTATTAAAAGCGATAGTTCACAATTTTGAAGTTTAAAGAGCGACTGCCATTTAAAACCGTCACCCTATTAAAGAAGCCAGGTAAGGACCCACTAGACTGGTTCCCACAGACCAGTAAATTTACTAAAATGTGACTCTAAAATCCTTACTAAGATTTTAACAAAAATAGTTGGAGGTAGTAACACAATTAATAAATCCAGATCAAACCGGGTTCATTAAAGGACGTCACTCAACGTCGAATATAAGACGACTTCTGAATATTATCAATTACTCTAAAACCCAACTCAAACAAACAGTTATACTATCTCGAGATGCAGAAAAGGCATTTCACCACGTTGACTGGGTCTTTTGCAACGTTAAAGAAGTTTGGGGGAGCATAAAAAAAAAAAGGATAGAGTTGATATATTCAAGTCCAAAATCATCTGTTAGAACTACAATGAGCAAATCGTCAAGGAGATTGCCTCTCGCCACCCTCGAACTGGCAGAAGCGCTATAAACATTCATGGTTTGCAGGTGGGGCCAAATGAACACAAGATATCTCTATATGCAGACAATGTCATCCTGTACATAAGAGGCTGAGACAACGATTCCAAATATACATTTTTATTTAACCTTTATTTAAACTAGGCAAGTCAGTTAAGAACAAATTCTTATTTTCAATGACGGCCTATGAACAGTGGGTTAACTGCCTGTTCAAGGGCAGAACGACAGATTGTACCTTGTCAGCTCGGGGATTTGAACTTGCAACCTTTCGGTTACTAGTCCACCACTAGGCTACCCTGCTGCCCCAAATGAATAAGTGAATAATAGTGCTATATCAGGCTTTAAAATTAACGTTGGTAAACTATTGCTATGGTGACATTTGGTGATGCACCCTCAAGTATCAAAGACAAGCATGCGTTACTTGTGATAATATTACGTCAGACTATGGGAAACTATATGCTTTGAACTACCCCCGTGTGATTAGTAAAATCACTGAAGATCAAGACCGTTGGATGCCCCTCCCTATATCTCTAGCAGGTCGGGTTGTTTCAGTGAAAATGTGAATCAGTTGTTTCAGTAAATAATGCTTTATCTGTTTTCAATGCTTCCTGTTAAAACCTTTACTCGCCTAAATGCAGCAATAGGCAAAACATTTTATGGTAAAATAAGAAGGCTCGTATTAGTTATAAAACACTACAGCAATTCAAATAATTGGGTGGGCTTGGCCTCCCTAACCTTAAATCATATTACTTAATCACACAGCATCATGGATTCAACAACCAAAAGGATTTGTCATGGCTTGAAATGAGAGTCAATATTGTGATATGTCTTCTCTCTATAGCAGACCCTATTTCTATTGACAGGATTAAACAAAACCCAATTATTACTCTTACATTGAGGGAGGTTCAACGCCAATATGAACTGAGTAATGACATTTCTAGATACTCGCCTTTATTCCACAACCCAGCCTTTCTTCCTGTTACTATGTCCCAAGGTTTTAGGGAATGGGAAGAGTGCTTGGTAGAGTCTCTCAACTATTCAAAGACTCAATTTTGAAATAATTTCAAGAAATCCAGGAGGAATTCATTATATCCCACCTAAATTTGTATAGGTACCTTCAAGTAAGGCAATTCATTGTTACCAAAAATGACTGGGCTGATTACTCCTGTTAACAAGATGATTGAATTACTTCATTTTTTATATTTTTTATTTCACCTTTATTTAACCAGGTAGGCTAGTTGAGAACAAGTTCTCATTTACAACTGCGACCTGGCCAAGATAAAGCAAAGCAGTGCGACACAAACAACAACAGAGTTACACATGGAATAAACAAACATACAGTCAATAATACAGTAGAAAGGTAAGGCAAAAAATAGGCCATAGTGGCAAAATAATTACAATATAGCAATTAAACACTGGAGTGATAGATGTGCAGATGATGAATGTGCAAGTAGAGATACTGGGGTGCAAAGGAGCAAAATAAATAAATAACAGTATGGGGATGAGGTAGTTGGATGGACTATGTACAGGTGCAGTGATCTGTGAGCTGCTCTGACAGCTGGTGCTTAAAGTTAGTGAGGGAGATATGAGTCTCCAGCTTCAGTGATTTTTGCAGTTCGTTCCAGTCATTGGCAGCAGAGAACTGGAAGGAAAGGCGGCCAAAGGAGGAATTGGCTTTGGGGGTGACCAGTGAAATACTAGTGAAATATATGCTGGAGCGCGTGCTACAGGTGGGTGCTGCTATGGTGACCAGTGAGCTGAGATAAGGCGGGGCTTTACCTAGCAAAGACTTATAGATGACCTGGAGCCAGTGGGTTTTGCAACGAATATGAAGCGAGGGCCATCCAACGAGAGCATACAGGTCACACTGGTGGGTAATATATGGGGCTTTGGTGACAAAACGGATGGCACTGTGATAGACAGCATCTAATTTGCTGAATAGAGTGTTGGAGGCTATTTTGTAAATGACAACGCCAAAGTCGAGGATCGGTAGGATAGTCAGTTTTACGAGGGTATGTTTGGCAGCATGAGTGAAGGATGCTTTGTTGTGAAATAGGAAGCCGATTCTAGATTATATTTTTGATTGGAGATGCTTAATGTGAGTCTGGAAGGAGAGTTTACAGTCTAACCAGACACCTAGAATATGTGGACAACTACAAATACCTAAGTCAGAACCGTCCAGAGTAGTGATGCTGGACGGGCGGGCAGGTGCGGGCAGCGATCGGTTGAAGAGCATGCATTTAGTTTTACTTGCATTTAAGAGCAGTTAGAGGCCACGGGAGGAAAGTTGTATGGCATTGAAGCTCGTCTGGAGGTTAGTTAACATAGTGTCCAAAGAAGGGCCAGAAGTATACCGAATGGTGTCGTCTGCGTAGAGGTGGATCTGAGAATCACCAGCAGCAAGAGCGACATCATTGATGTATACAGAGAATAGAGTCGGGGCCGAGAACTGAACCCTGTGGCACCCCCATAGAGACTGCCAGAGGTCCGGACAACAGGCCCTCCGATTTGACACACTGAACTCTGTCTGAGAAGTAGTTGGTGAACCAGGCGAGGCAATCATTTGAGAAACCAAGGCTGTTGAGTCTGCCGATAAGAATGGGGTGATTGATAGAGTCGAAAGACTTGGCCAGATTGATGAATACAGCTGCACAGTATTGTCTCTTATCGATGGAGGTTATGATATCGTTTAGGACCTTGAGCGTGGCTGAGATGCATCCAGGACCAGCACGGAAACCAGATTGCATAGCGGAGAAGGTACGGTGGGATTCGAAATGGTCGGTGATCTGTTTGTTAACTTGGCTTTCGAAGACCTTAGAAAGGTAGGGTAGGATAGATATAGGTCTGTAGCAGTTTGGGTCTAGAGTGTCACCCCCTTTGAAGAGGGGGATGACTGCGGCAGCTTTCCAGTCTTTGGATATCTCAGACGATACGAAAGAGAGGTTGAACAGGCTAGTAAATAGGGGTTGCAACAATTTCGGGGGATAATTTTAGAAAGAGAGGGTCCAGATTGTCTAGCCCGGGCTGATTTGTAGGGGTCCAGATTTTGCAGCTCTTTCAGAACATCAGCTATCTGGATTTGGGTGAAGGAGAAATGGGGAGGCTTAGGCAAGTTGCTGTGGGGTTGCAGGGCTGTTGACCAGGGTAGAGGTAGCCAGGTGGAAAGCATGGCCAGCCGTAGAGAAATGCTTTTGAAATTCATCGGTGGTCCCTTTATCAAGGGGAAAACATTGGAACCGTTTCAAATGATTATCACAATATCCTTAACATGCTAATATTATCTTTAGATAATCTTAGGAACTCATGGCAGGTGGAATTACAGATGCAGATATCAGAGGATAGTTGGGGGAATTTGGAAAACGCTATATAAAGCCACTACATGTAACCGAACAAGGAAGTTTCAATTCCAAGTACTAGATTGTTTTTTGAGCCCTGATAAACTTAATAAAATGAATAAAGGATTATCCACTACGTGTTGGAGACAGTGTGGTCAAATAGGTACTTGATCACATATATTTTGGCAATGTCTGAAAATCCAGTATTTTCGGTCTGAAATTCTCCATGTTTTTCAGGACATCACAGCTATTATTATTCAACCAGACCCATATCATCTCCTCCTAGGTATTGTTCATGTGGATACACTCCAATCCTCTCCAGTTCAAGTATTAGATTATCTTTTAGCAGCAGAATTTACACCCTCAAAAGATATGTGGTTAGGTCTATGCGGGGAACTTCCTGACATGGAGAGAATTCCATCAATCTTGGAACATAGACAGCGTAGGTATGAAGGTGTCTGGTCAGAGTTCCTGACATATCGTACTGGTCTTATTCTGTATTTTTTGTTTTTTTTGTTTGTTTCTGGTGTTTTTCTGTGGCTTAATCCCAAATTGTATTCTTATTCAGACACTTGAAACATTTGCTCTATATAGCCAAAATGTACCCTTAATAACATGTGAATGTAATTACGCTCCCTTGCAAGGATACATTGTGTATGTATGGTACATGTTCTTTATGTGGTCTTGAATAAAAAATGCAACAAATCCCTTTGAAAACAGCCTATATAAGTCAAACTGTTTTTCTAGTGTCAGAATTGACTACAAAGTGTAAATAGGATAATTTTGGTCATAAAGTCAATCTTGTCTGAAACGGATTTTGGAACAGTCGGCTGTCACAATGGGTAAATGAAGGTTGGGGTTTTGATTTAACCATGTCCATTTGCCCACTAACATGGGGTGAACTGCGGCGGTGATTGCGCTCTATCAAATACTTAGACAGTGAGAGACCCGCCCAGCAGTTTTGACTTTGTTTACATAAGAAAACACATCACACATTTTTTTTTACTTGAGAAATACTGCACCAAACACCTTTTATTTAGTTGTAAAATAGTGCAACTTAAACATCCGCGGTAAAAATGTATAAACTAATTACAGATTTCTTAGATTCATTCTGGGGATGTGAAATAGGCTGCCTTGTCTCATGGGGGACGAATATCAGTAACCAAACACACCTACAAGACTGAAATCTAGTTTTTCTAATGAGCAACAGAAAAACACACATGCAAATCGGCGTGTTCAGTGGCTCGTTAACCTTATATTCCATTTACCTAGTGGAGGTGTTGATTGTTTTAAGTCAATTAGCTGGTTATTTAGCTGGATCCAACATCTTCGTGTTAGCATTTTTAGTGCTACTAGAAATGCTAGTGGAAAAGGATTGTCTTTATCCTTATCGGTTACATCAGTGGGGGGGGGGGGGGGGGGGGGGTAAAGAAGGCAGGAAGATAATAGAAAATGGGATACTGATGAATAGGAGAATTACAATGATGATATTTCCCCCTCCCTGTCTCTGTAGGGAGGGCTATAAGGTGTTCTTCGACCGGCTGCAGGAGCAGCAGGTTCCTCTGTTGATCTTCTCGGCTGGCTTGGGGGACATCCTGGAGGAAGTGATCAGACAGAACCACGTCTTCCACCCCAACGTCCACGTCATCTCCAACTACATGGACTTTGACCAGAGCGTACGTTTCTTTCTTGACTGTTTGGTTAATTTGGACATTTTCAAACCAGTCTAGCATCGAGTCTAATTATGTGTAGTATGATGTGTGCCTAATGCAGCGTTTCCCAAACTTCCCAAGGGTGGGCACGTTTTGGATTTTGCCCTCACACTACAGAGCTGATTTTAATAACGAACTCATCAAGCTTTGATTATTTGAATCAGCTGTGTAGTGCAAGGGAAAACACCAAAATGTGCAACCCTTGGGGTCCCCCAGGACCGAGTTTGGGAAACACTGGCCTAATGCCTATGGAACTGCTAAAGTGATAGTTCACCCACATTACAAAATGACATATTGGTGTCCCGAAAGCAGTCTATGGACAGGGAGATACAGCAATCCACACTTTGGTTTTGTTTACCTAATCACTTTCACCAACTTACAGCATTTTTGGCCTTTAACCAATGCAAGTACACGTTATGCCCAAATTCACAAAATGTCTCACGTTTCCCCCCCCCAAACTCAGCAATCCGTTGACCACAAGTGCGACCCATGTCTTCCTGCAGGGTGTACTGCGGGCGTTCAAAGGCCAGTTGATCCACACGTTCAACAAGCGAGAGTGCGCTCTGCTCCACGCGGCCCACTTCAGGGAGCTCAAAGAGCGGCCCAACGTGCTACTGCTAGGGGACTCTCTGGGAGACCTCACCATGGCCGATGGGGTGGCCCACACTCAGCACGCCCTCACCATAGGCTTCCTCAATGACCAGGTGGGTGTTGAGGGGTGCTGTATTTGTCTTTGTGTTGCCTTTTGCAAACCTGGAAGTGGTGAGGATTTAAAGGAAGTCCGTTTTGTATGTTGACTTCCGATAAATGTTGTACATTTCCCACACACCCACTTAAAAGCCAGAAGTACACTTACTTGTACTAAACTTCATGAAATATTCCTTCAATCTGTTAATGCTGCTCACCTGTATTCCTAACCGTGTATGTAAGGTGTTGAAGCACTGTGTTAGCTGGATACTACGGCGGCAGGTAGCCTAGCGGTGAGCCAGTAAACGAAAGGTCGCCGGTTCGAATTCCCGAGCCGTCTAGGTGAAAAAAAATCTGTCTGTGCCCTTGAGCAAGGCACTTAACACTAATTGCTCCTGTAAGTCGCTCTGGATAAGACTATAATGTAAAAATGTACTGACTGTTCTGTTTGGTCAGGTGGAGGAGAGGAAAGAGTCATACGTCAACTCATACGACATCGTCCTGGTCAAGGATGAAACCATGGACATCCCCAACGCCATCCTCAACTACATCACCACTGCGCCGGCCAAGTGAACCGCCGTGAGGACGCAACGAATCACGGGCCAAAAGTTAACCTAGGGTCAGGTTACTTCCCGTTTGCACAGGCGTCAGGAATCAACCGCCTTGATGGCCGACATCACAAAGAGAGGAAATTGACCCTTTGTTGACCTTTACAGAGCTGCACGCACCACAATTATTATAGTGCCACAATAATCCTCAGGCACCTTCAAACCAATTCAACACCTCAGTGACATTATTTTAAATGAAATCACCTTGTTTCATGTGTGGGGTTGGTGCTGCAAATCCCATCCACCGAAGCCCCTTGATTCTGTTAACTTAATGTTTGTACCTATTTACTGTATGTTTCTATGGTCTCTCTAAGGACAAGCAGCTCCTTCCATTTGGAGAAGTGGTTGATTTTGTAACTTTAAGTTAAAGGCCAGTATTCTGATCGCGCTTTGTCAGCTATGCGCCTTTTAAAGGTAATTTCCGATTGAGCCGACATGTGCGGCATTTACCGTGAATGCCGTCTCCGCACGGTTATGGGAGAATGCTATGACGCTATTCACTTTATTTCCCAAGGCGCAGGGCTGTGTAACGAGCATCCACTGTATAAGCTGCTGTATCGCCCAGTAAGTATTCTAACATGTGAGAGAGTTGATCAGTGATAGTGTGTGTGTGTATATGAGACTAGTCTTAATCTAAATGTATTAATTTGTGTATATCTATACCCATCCTCTAATTTGTGAGGCGCAATTATTTTGTGATTGTCAAGTGTGGATGCTGCCCTATGCACATTTGACCAAATGTAGTATATAAGTGTATTTATTTGGTTGAACAAGTACCGTAACAGATGAAATGGTTACCTCACAACTCACTGTGGGAGTTCAGTGGCAAATGCTTATGCTGCTAGGAAAGCTTTCCTTGACAATTAAAGGGATAGTTCACCTAAATGTAATATGTTCATGCAAATTATGACATTTGGGAGAAATGTCCCTTTAACCACTACTTTGCTTTTTTTTTTTTTTTTTACAGAGGTATTGGTTTCCTTGTAGGCAGGTACTTTTAAACTGGATGTCTATATAAGCTGAGATTTCCCGGCATCCTAAAACAATATTGAAGAATAGTGCTTTAACTATTATTCACATTTCGATTGTATGTTTTGCCTGTATTTAACCAGGTATGTCGTTGAGAACACTTGTCTTTTGCAATATCAACGTACTATCTCAAGACCTAGCGAAGAGTGAAGACAGTTGTGAACAAAACAAGATGTGTTATTTTGTGGTTTTCTGTTTTTTAATCTACATTTTAAAGACTTTCCAATACTGCCACCTAGCGGGCATGTTCAGTTTGTAACATTTGATTAGTCTGACAATCACATCCTGCAAAAAAAAAAGAGATGTTTATTTTTCTAAAAATGGTTTTATTGGTGTAAACATCAGATCAGGAACATACAGTGCTGGTTTGGTTGGTTGATTTGTCAACGCGTACTTTTTTTAAACTTTTTTTTTTTTTTTTTTTTTTTACATCACTTTATCAAACATGACCAAATCATGCAACACAAATATTACTCTTGTAAGACTCTTTACCCACCATCTAAAATGTATAACACCTGTTAAGGGATCACTGTATAAAAAAGGGTCTCTCTTGGAATATTTTAAGGTGTGTGTGTGGTCCATCCCTGAGAGAGAGAGGCTGTGGTCCGATTCTCGAATATTCGAGTAGATCTACCCTTGTCACCAAACTGTGCACTTGTTCACTCCAATCCAATGCTTTATATTATAAATCCACGAGGTGGAGTGAACGAGTGCACACTTCGGGGCGGAGAATTGGAACTAGTGTGTGTGCGCGCGCGCGTTAGACTGACTGATCTACAAATCACTTTGTATCCTAAATAATTACTCATGATTATTTGTAGATCAGTCAGTTTGCTCAGTCGGTGACCAATTCCTGCACAAAATGTATGTCCTTGAACACTACCAACGTGTGCACTCCTCATCACAACTCCTCGTGCATCCTCTCTTTGTCCTCCTCCACCTTCAATTTGAGCTCCTCGGCGAAGATGACCCCATCCTTGTTGCGGTCCTGGTTCCTGAACATGTCGGCAATGATCTCTTCAGGGTCCACCCCCGGCTTCATACGACCTTTGCCCTCCGCCACCTGCAGCATGATGAACTCTCCAAACTGGATGAAGAGAGAGAGAGAAACGAGAGCGTTGTGAAGAGGAGTAGCAGCCATGTTTAGTGTGAGTCATGACAAATGACAGCTTGACCGTTGTCTTACATGAACATGTCTGCAGAAGCAGTTTGGTTTGGCTAAATAGCACATGAGATGCCAATCAAATATGGTAATCTTCAAAAGGGTGGGTTTTTCGTGTACAGTCAACCCCTAATTAATGCAACCACTTGGGACCACACACCGTGCAGGTGGGCACTAAACCAGTTATCAAGAGCTATAAAACGAATGTCATTGAATTGGGACTGACAAAATATATTGCACTTAAATGGAGTAGACGGTACTTTATAACTCCCATCAATATTATTTGATGGTCTGATCCATCTATTTTCTACTAGTCTATTCCAGCTGTGCGGTAGATAGCATACCTCCTCTATGGGCACCTCTCCGTTCTGGTTTATGTCCATGGCCTGGAAGAGCTCCAGCGGGGCGTCCTCCACCCACACAAACAGGTAGCCCTCCGGCACGCCCTTCTGCAGGTCCATCAGCTCCAGCTCAAAGTGAAGCACTGCACTGCCTGGCACACCAGTGGCTGGAGGAGAGGAGGAGAGAGTGTGAAAGAGCAACACCGGTATGTGTACCTGGGTAATACTTTATTGTAGCCCTCCTTTACACATGCCTTTAGAACCGACAGATGTTATGTTTTATGTAGCTGTTATAATGTCAATGCAGCTGTTATAGAGGCTTTATGGATACATAAATAAGTGGGGCTACAGTAAATTATGACCTGCACCTGAAATGCCTTTATGCAGGAGTGTCTCACTAGTGTAGACATGTGTGAACATGGTGTCACTTTGAAATGGAACGGTATCAAACACATGGAACCCAGGTGTAGACTAACAGTGAAATGCTTACTTACGTGCCCTTCCCGAACCATGCAGAGACACAAATAATAGAAAAAACAAGTTTACATACACTTAGGTTGGCGTCATTAAAACTCGTTTTTCAACCACTCCACAAATTTCTTGTTAACAAACTATAGTTTTGGCAAGTCAGTTAGGACATCTACTTTGCGCATGACAAGTAATTTTTCCAACAATTGTTTACAGACAGATTATTTCCCTTATAATTCACTGTATCACAATTCAAGTGGGTCAGAAGTTTACATACACTAAGTTAACTGTGCTTTTAAACAGCTTGAAAAATTCCAGAAAATGATGTCATGGCTTTAGAAGCTTCTGATAGGCTAATTGACGTCATTTGGAGGTGTACCTGGGGATGTATTTCAAGGCCTAGCTTCAAACTCAGTGCCTCTTTGCTTGACATCATGGGAAAATCAAAAGAAATCAGCCAAGACCTCAGAAAAAAAATTGTGGAGCTCCACAAGTCTGGTTCATCCTTGGGAGTAATTTCCAAACGCCTGAAGGTACCACGTTCATCTATACAAACAATAGTACACAAGTATAAACACCATGGGACCACGCAGCCGTCATACCTCTCAGGAAGGAGACTCGTTCTGTCTCCTAGAGATTAACGTACTTTGGTGCGAAAAGTGCAAATCAATCCCAGAACAACAGCAAAGGACCTTGTGAAGATGCTGGAGGAAACAGGCACAAAAGTATCTATATCCACAGTAAAACAAGTCCTATATCGACATAACCTGAAAGGCCGCTCAGCAAGGAAGAAGCCACTGCTCCAAAGCAGCCATAAAAAAGCCAGACGACGGTTTGCAACTGCACATGGGGACAAAGATCATACTTACTGGAGGAAAAATGGGGGGGCTTGCAAGCCGAAGAACACCATCCCAAACGTGAAGCACGGGGGTGGCAGCATCATGTTGTGGGGGTGCTTTACTGCAGGAGGGACTGGTGCACTTCACAAAATAGATGGCATCATGAGGGAGGAAAATTATGTGGATATATTGAAGCAATATCTCAAGACATCAGTCAGGAAGTTAAAGCTTGGTCGCAAATGTGTCTTCCAAATGGACAATGACCCCAAGCATACTTCCAAGTTGTGGCAAAATGGCCTAAGGACAACAAAGTCAAGGTATTGGAGTGGCCATCACAAAGCCCTGACCTCAACCCTATAGAAAATTTGTGGGCAGAATTGAAAAAACGTGTGCGAGCAAGGAGGCCTACAAACCTGATTCAGTTACACCAGCTCTGTCAGGGGGAATGGGCCAACATTCACCCAACTTATTGTGGGAAGCTTGTGGAAGGCTACCCGAAACATTTGACCCAATTTAAAGGCAATGCTACCAAATACTAATTGAGTGTATGCAAACTTTTGACCCACTGGGAATGTGATGAAAGAAAGAAATAATTTTCTCAACTATTATTCTGACATTTCACATTCTTAAAATAAATTGGTGATCCTAACTGACCTCAGATTTTTACTAGGATTAAATGTCAGGAATTGTGAAAAACTGAGTTTAAATGTATTTGGCTAAGGTGTATGTAAACTTCCGACTTCAACTGTATGTGATTGTGCTATTATACTCCCGCTGGTGCATTCTTAGTTGAGTGAGCGTATTGTTTGTATTTTATTGTTGCCCTGTCCCCTGATGGCCCACGGTGAACGTCTTTCTCACCCCCTTTCTCTCCGTGGCCCAGGTGAGGGGGGATGATGACAGTCCTCCTCTCACCCACACACATGCCCCTCAGACCCTCGTCCAGACCGTCAATCACTTTGTCCGCCCCCAGCACCGTGTCTTGCAGGTTGTCATAGTCACTCCTGGGCACAAGGGACATAAACACAGGTAAGGGAATGTAAAAACAACATATGGAGCATGTCTGTCAACTGCAATGTCTTCAATCTGTATTTCCTTTCCAACGACGGCCGTTTTAGAGATACGATATCATCAAAATGAAGTACACAACAAATGAATTAGACCGTCAATACAAAAGGATCCACATGAGGGTTTCAATCGGTTTTCTTCCGTTTGGTGCCTAATGAACACGACCCCGGGCAATGTACTCACGAA
Source organism: Salvelinus namaycush (assembly GCF_016432855.1). Classification (NCBI taxonomy): domain Eukaryota; kingdom Metazoa; phylum Chordata; class Actinopteri; order Salmoniformes; family Salmonidae; genus Salvelinus; species Salvelinus namaycush. The sequence goes on from NC_052310.1 coordinate 19,929,527, forward strand.
GAGAAGAGTCGGGTGCCGTCCAGCAGAGAGCAGTTGTAGTGGTAGTGGATTAGATCGTCCACATCGCTGGTCAGGTTACACACCTCAGGCTTGTGAGTCACATGAACCTCCACAGAGTCCTTGGGGTTGTGGAAGTCGATGACATGGATGTCGAAGACCAGCACGGCCGAGCCTGGTATATCCTTACCTGGTACGGCAAGACGGAGAGGTCAAACTGGGTTTCAGTCAGTAATATAAACTATTGTATAATTTGACATATAATGTTGTGCCTAAATTATAGCTAGCTATTGGGCTATCTGTTACATTTTAGACTAAATTAATCATATTTATACATATTTCACACAGGTATGCACTTAATAAATCATACATTTAAGGTGTATTCTTCCCACACAAATAGGATTTAAAAAAGGCCCAATGAAGCCATTTTTATATCAATATCAAATCATTTCTGGGTAACAATGAACCTTACTGTAATAGTTTCCATTAAAATGTACAGAAATGTCTTTTTAGCAAAAAACTACTTCTCAAGCAACAATTATGCTAGGACTGACAGAGTGGTCTAAGTGGGAAGGGAAAACTGACAACTAGCAGTTATTGGTCTATTAACTAATTTACTGCCTGGTGATGTCACCAGGGAAGCCGAAACTTCCGCCCATGCAAACCTGGCGATTAGAAGGTCCTGTCTAGATTGTATTTTCAACCAGGAAATAACAATGATCATATTTAATCACACTTTTACGGTCTTTAGTTCCATCAGCTGTTATGAAAAACATAGTTTTGACTGCACTGGGCCTTTAACATGTAAATCATTCAAATGAGAGAGCTTACAACCCTGACCGCTAACTACTCTACTGTAACTACCAATAAAAGCTAACTACCTAACTAACCTACTGTAACTACCAATAAAAGCTAACTACCTAACTAACCTACTGTAACTACCAATAAAAGCTAACTACCTAACTAACCTACTGTAACTACCAATAAAAGCTAACTACCTAACCAACCTACTATAGCTACCAATAAAAGCTAACTACCTAACCAACCTACTGTAACTACCAATAAAAGATGCCCCTCTATCTGCCCTGGACTAAGCCACACCTGCTCCCTGCTCTCCATAGGCCATGTGGGGGGGCAGGGTGACCCTCCTCTTCTCCCCGATGCACACCCCCTGCAAGCCCTTGTCCATGCCAGAGATCACGTAGCCCATCCCAATGTAGGTGTTGTACGTGTTGTTCCGCTGGTAGCTGTAGAGAGAGGAGGGATTCGATATGACAAGCAATGACAGACATTGTCAAACAGTAATCACTCAAGAATTATTTTCAGTCTTTCATTATGCCATTTTAGACTACTGAGACGCAGCCTATAACAACTGGACATTGCTCACCTGGTGTCAAAGGTGACCCCGTTGAGGAAGGTTCCATTGTAGTGGTAGCGCATGTAGTCCCCGGCCACAGACTTGCGCTCGCACGACTCGGGCACCACCTGGTTCTCCACGATGATGTCATCCTTGGGGTTGTGTAGGTCAGCCAGGAGGACATTAAACACCAGGGTGGCCTGGGACGGGATCTCTTTACCTGAAGGAGATCGAAGCAGTCAGTCGAAAAGGCTGTACAGAGAAGCAGTATGTCTGTCTGATCGTCTAAAGAGGAATCAATGCTGATTGACGGCTGCAAATGCACCAAACAATGAAATGGTAATGGTGGTAATTCGACTTACCACCACACCAGGGTGTCACCAGTGTTTAATGTCAACGTTAGCTCTAGTGTTCTTGTGTTTCCATCAAGAGTGTGACACACAATATCACTCCCTAGAAACACAACTTCACACGAAATAATCCTCAGATAGCTTTTCAGAATTCATCGATAAATTGGCCCACATGGAAAACTAAAGGCATAGATACCGTAGATGACATGGTAACAGGAAATACATTTATTTTCACGGCAGAATTAAAAAGTAATTTGAGTGACCAATGTAGATAGTTTCAAATACAAGCAACTTAAAAGTTACATATCACAATTATGATTGGAAATCTTTTGGACTTTTGGAATCTTATTTGAGTCAGAAAAGGACATTCAGATGATAGGAAAGATCTACAAAACCTTGCAGAGAGCATATCCAACTGACAATCTCTTAGAAGAAAAAAAGCGCCTGTTCAACCTCCAGAGGCTGAAAAAATGTGGCTTGTCACCTAAAACCCTCACTAACATTTACAGGTGCTCAATCGAGAGCATCCTGTCGGGCTGTATCACAGCCTGGCACGGCAACTGCACCGCCCACAACCGCAGGGCTCTCCAGAGGGTCTGCAAAACGCATCACCGGGGGCAAACAACCTGTTCTCCAGGACACCTACAACACCCGATGTCACAGGAAGGCAAAAAAGCTCATCAAGGACAATAACCACCTGAGCCACTGCCTGTTCAACCCACTTCCATCCAGATGGTGAGGTCAGTACAGGTGCATCAAAGCTGGGAACGAGAGACTGTTAAATAGCCATCACTAGCACAGAGAGGCAGCTGCCTACCTACAGACTTGATATCATTGGCCACTTTAATAAATGGAACCCTTTTTATCATGCCACTAAGAATGTTTACATATCTCGCAATACTTATATGTATATACTGTATCCTACACGATCTATTGCATCTTAACCGCTCTGTCACTGCTCATCCATATCTTTTATATATTCTTATCTCATTACCTGTTAGATACTGCTGCACTGTCAGATCTAGAAGCATAAGCATTTTGCGACACTCGCAATAACATCTGCTGACCATGTGCATGTGACCAATACAATTTTATTTGATTGAGGAAAAATATAAAATATTGGAACCAAGATTTAAAAATAACTGATGTTGGCATAAGATGGAGGGAAGGTTGGAGTATAACGTTTAATCCAGTATAAACGAATGTATAGAATTTATTATACAAGAGACAAAATTCACAAATTCTAAAGCACAACGGCAGAGTCATGTCTCAAGAGTAGAACTAATAATGACTCAATAATCCCGGCTTTTAGGGAATGCTATACACTTTGGAAGTTGTGGGTGGAGCTAGAAAGTTGGCTGTCGGAAGTATTACAATATCAACTTAGTTTTAATCAATCTGTCTGCATATTTCAAGACATGACATATGGGGCTGTAATGAGATACCCAAATGGGCTGGATGGTTCTTTTCTCATCACTCATTTTGAAAAAATAGATACTAAAAACTTGGGGCGGCAGGTAGCCTAGTGGTTAGAGCGTTGGACTAGTAACCGAAAGGTTGCAAGATCGAAGGTAACAATCTGTCGTTCTGCCCCTGAACAAGGCAGTTAACCCACTAGGCCGTCATTGAAAATAAGAATTTGTTCTTAACTGACTTGCCTAGTTAAATAAATAATCAATCAGCCATCATTGACACAATAGGAAAAATCTAACGATTTGTTATTTAAATATTGAAATAGCATGGGCGACTGAGAAAAACAAATTGGTACAATTTAAGACGAAGTGGCAAACAATAATGCAGGGTGTGAGCCGGCAGGTCAGGGCAGATGAGATGTAGTCATTGTTTGTATGTGTCTGTAAATTATTGTTCGTATGTATAAGTTTGTTTTTGTAATGTAAAAAAAGGAAAGGAAAAAAAGTATGACAAGACTACTTATGAAATAATTTACAAAAATTACACCTTAAAATATATATTTTTTTAAGACACTATAGACTTGTGGCGAACAGAATCAACAACCTCGACATCATTCAAGTCTGTTGCTTTGTGAGGTGTTATGTAAATGCCAGCTGAAACGTAACCAGGGCCTTGCCTTGGCTCCAAGCTAAGGCAAGGCCCTGGGTAAAACACTGGGGTAAATCCTCATTGGAAATGCGGCATAAATGCATTCCAACAGAGCTTACATAGAAGCAGTCTGTCTGGACTTTGGATACATATAGACTGGGTGTTATTCAATAAACCAACCAGATCAATCAAACAGGTGGCAAATACAACATACAGTACACAGTTGGGAGGGATTGCTGAATCTGACTGCTGTTTACAGACTGTTTTCAGTCTATTTATGTGGACCTATAGGTAGAGAGATGTCAATGCTGATTAAAACAGGTAGAGGAATCAATTAAACCCTTCAATACAATCTATTTTTTAAATGATTTCTTACCAGTTTGGAAAAACCGGTCGTAAATTTAACCAGGGTCATATTAATTTGTGGCCTTGTGGTTAGTGTCCGCCCTGAGATTGGAAGGTAGGCATTCGATCGTCCGAGTCATACGAAAGACAGAAAATTGGACATGCGATAGACTAGTGTCCTGTCCAAGCGGTGTACTATACATCAAGCTGCCTCACCCACCAGAAACAGGAGATGGGCTCCTGCTCCTATGAGGTGATCCGGCCTTGGCTCGTGCAAGGCTACTTACTTTACATTCATCAGGACACACCGTAGTAAAACGGTTTGCAACGGCAAATGAAAATTAGCATTTCTTATTGGACAAGTCCCGGTAGTTCCTCCCTGTTTAAGACCCTCCCGCTTTCTTCCGTTCTCTGCCTAATGAATATGACCCGTGTAAAAAGAAAACATGAATAATCCCACAACCCTCCCACCTCTCGCATAACTCTATCCCCTCCTTCCATTCTTGTACTTACCAGATCCTTTCTCGCCATAGGCCAGGAAGGGTGGAATAATTATGTTTCTGGTCTCCCCCACGCACATGCCCAGTATGCCCTCGTCCATGCCTTTGATCAGCCAGCCCTCCCCCACCAGGCTGTCGTGGGTCTGCCCCTTGTTGTAGCTACGTAGGGCTCACACAAGCGCAAAGTCAAACACACATCCTCCTCCTCTTAACACACACCTGGATAACACAGTACAGACACACACACACACACAGACAGGACTGTTAATTTGGAAGGAAGTTCAGTTGACTTCAGGGTTGTGTGATATTTGGAACCATTCATCTTCATGATTTGCCTGGAAACCTGACATTGAATTGCATATAATTCTAATTGGCTGAAATGACGGTTTAAATCAGGAAAACTTCCTCTCATGACCTCTACAAGCAAGAATGTTCAATAAAATGATATTTTAGCGTACTTTACCAGTTGTCCGTGCGATTGGTTATTTTGGAGCTAGGAATCTGAGACAATATATCCCCAGGAAAGTATAATTACATCAACTTGCCAAAGCGCTGGTAGTGCGTTCAGATTTATATCACTTGAAGGATGCGCAGAACCATGTAAACATGTGTCTCGTGCATATATTTTTATATTGTGAGCATGCTTCAGGTGATAGCAATCTGAACGCACTACCAGCACGTTGACAAGTTAATGTAATTATACTTCCCTGTGGATATATTGTCTCACATTCCTACCGCTGAAAGGACCAACCGCACGGACAAAGTACGTTCAAATATCATTTTATTCAACATTCTAGCTTGTAGAGGTTGTGAGAGGTAACTTTCCTGATTCAAACGCTCATTTCTGCCCGACGTAGAATTCCATGCAATTCAACGTCGGGTTTCCAGGCAACGTCATGATGTGAAATAAATCCCAGCTACAGTAGCAGCAAATCATTGGTAGTCATTTAGTCGCTTGTTGTCAGATGATGCCCCTCTTGTTAGTTTCAGCAGTGGCCAAATGTAACACTGTCGAATGTAGCAACACTTAATTTGAAGGGTATCGACATAAGGACATAACAACCACAAGTTGTAGTTTTCATTATGTCACAGTATCAAACATCAACATAATTGCAATGTACAGTGCCTATAGAAAGTCTACACCCCCTCGAGCTTTTTTCACATTTTGCTGCCTTATAATATATTTAAAAAAAAAAAGAGGATTACAATTTTTTTTTTTTTTATCCTACAGATCATGTATGACATTCCTGGGAGTGTGTAAACTTATATTTTGTATTACCATATAATTTGTGTATGTTCTCTATAGTTATGTACTTAAATGTATCAATTGACCAATTCGGCACATTTGGGCAGACTTGATGCAAAATATTGTCCAGTATTGCAATACTTCACTGGATCGAACTATACATTGCACACACACTGCGCCTAAACGCAATTTTATATTATGGACTTTCTATTGCATTTGAAAGATGATGAAAAAAATAAAAACTCATGTTTTTTTGTTTGTATTATCTTTTACCAGATCAACCTACTCCACGTTTTCAAAGTGAAAGAAAGTTATAGAACATTTTATATAATTCAGAAAAAATGTATAAAAGTGAAATATCATAATTGGATAAGTCTCCACCCCCCCAGAGTTAATACTTGGTGGAAGCACCTTCGGCAACCATTATTTGGAATAGGGATCTACCAACTTTGCACAACTCTTAGGGGCAACATACAGATGAAGTCAGAAGTTTACATACACCTTAGCTAAATACATTTAAACTCAGTTTTTCACAATTCCTGACAATTAATCCTAGTAAAAAAATTCCCTGTCTTAGGTCAGTTAGGATCACCACTTTATTTTAAGAATGTGAAATGTCAGAATAATAGTAGAGAGAGTGATTTATTTCATCACATTCCCAGTGGGTCAGAAGTTTACATACACTCAATTAGTATTTGGTAGCATTGCCTTTAAATTGTTTAACTTGGGTCAAACGTTTCGGGTAGCCTTCCACAAGCTTCCCACAATAAGTTGGGTGAATTTTGGCCCATTCCTCCTGACAGAGCTGGTGTAACTGAGTCAGGTTTGTAGGCCTCCTTGCTCGCACACGCTTTTTCAATTCTGCCTATACATTTTCTATAGGATTGAGGTCAGGGCTTTGTGATGGCCTCTCCAATAACTTGACTTTGTTGTCCTTAAGCCATTTTGCCACAACTTCGGAAGTATGCTTGGGGTCATTGTCCATTTGGAAGACCCATTTGCGACCAAGCTTTAACTTCCTGACTGATGTCTTGAGATGTTGCTTCAATATATCCTACCTCATGATGCCATCTATTTTGTGAAGTGCACCAGTCCCTCCTGCAGCAAAGCACCCCCACAACATGATGCTGCCACCCCCGTGCTTCATGGTTGGGATGGTGTTCTTCGGCTTGCAAGTCTCCCCCTTTTTCCTCCAAACATAACGATGGTCATTATGGCCAAACAGTTCTATTTTTGTTTCATCAGATCAGAGGACATTTCTCCAAAAAGTATGATCTTTGTCCCCATGTACAGTTGCAAACAGTATTCTGGCTTTTTTTATGGCGGTTTTGGAGCACTGGCTTCTTCCTCGCTGAGCTGCCTTTCAGGTTATGTGGATATAGATACTTTTGGACCGGTTTCCTCCAGCATCTTCACAAGGTCCTTTGCTGTTGTTCTGGGATTGATTTGCACTTTTCACACCAAAGTACGTTCATCTTTAGGAGACAGAACGTGTCTCCTTCCTGAGCGGTATGACGGCTGCGTGGTCCCATGGTGTTCATACTGCGTACTATTGTTTGTACAGATGAACGTGGTACCTTCAGGCGTTTGGAAATTGCTCCCAATGATGAACCAGACTTGTAGAGGTCTACTATTTTTTTTCTGAGGTCTTGGCAGATTTCTTTTGATTTTCCCATGATGTCAAGCAAAGAGGCACTGAGTTTGAAGGTAGGCCTTGAAATACATCTACAGGTACACCTCAAATTGACTCAAATAATGTCAATTAGCCTGTCAGAAGCTTCTAATGCCATGACATAATTTTCTGGAATTTTCCAAGCTGTTTAAAGGCACAGTCAACTTAGTGTATGTAAACTTCTGACCCACTGGAATTGTGATACAGTGAATTATATGGGAAATAATCTGTCTGTAAACAATTGTTGGAAAAATGACTTGTATCATGCACAAAGTAGATGTCCTAACTGACTTGCCCAAACTATAGTTTGTTAACAAGAAATTTGTGGAGTGGTTGAAAAACAAGTTAATGACTCCAACCTATGTGTATGTAAACTTCCGACTTCAACTGTATATCAATTGTTTCTGTCAAAATTGCTAAAGCTCATTAAATTGGGTTGGGAATCATTGATGGACAGTAATATTCAAACCTTGCCTCTGATTTTCAAGCAAATGTAAGTCAGGACTGAGACTAGAGCACTCAGGAACACTCAACACCTCTTGGAAAGCCAATCTGGTGTGTCTTTGGCATAAAGATTGGTGTAATTGTCTTGATAAAAAATAAATAGGTTTTCAGAAGACTGAGGCGGATTTTCCTATAACTTATTTTCCTGGGCTTTGCTCTCATATTTATTTTGATCCTGACAAACTCCCTAGTCCTTGCTGATGACAAGCATACCCATTACATTATGCTACCACCTCAACATTTTCCCCCCTAGGATTTTTCCTTTTTCCCCCCCTACAGGCTTCCTTCTGTTCACTCTCAATTAGATTAGTATTGTGGAGTAACTACAATGTTGTTGATCCATCCTCAATTTTCTCCCATCACAGCCACTAAACTCTGTAACTGTTTTAAAATCACCATTGGCTGCATGGTGAAATCCCTGAGTAGTTTCCTTCCTCTCCGGCAACTCGGTTAGGAAGGACGCCTGTATCTTTGTAGTGACTGGGTGTATTGATACACCATCCAAAGTGTAATTAATAACTTCACCATGCTCAATGGGATATTCAGTGTCAGATTTTTTTTCCCACCCATGTACCAATAGGTGCCCTTCTTTGCGAGGCATTGGAAAACCTCCCTGGTCTTTGTGGTTGAATCTGTGTTTGAAATTCACTGCTCGACTGAGGGACCTTTAACACCTTCTCATAAAGCAACAGACTTGAATGATGTAGAGAATTGTATGTGTGGGGTACAGAGATTAGGTAGTCATTAAAAAAATCATGTTAAACACTATTTATTGCACACAGAGTGAGTCCATGCAACTTACTATGTGACGTGTTAAGCTAATGTTCACTCCTGAACTTATTTAGGCTTGCCATAACAAAGGGGTTAAACACTTATTGACTCAAGACATTTCGCATTATATATTTTTTATTACTTTTAAAAATGAATTGAAAAACGTAATTTCACTTTAACATTGTGGGGTATTGTGTGTAGGCCAGTGTCAAACAAATCTAAATGTAATCCATTTTAAATTCAGGCTGTAACAACAAAATGTGGAAAAGGTCAAGGGGTGTGAAAACCTTCTGAAGGCACTTATGTCGGTCTACGTAAGACATCCTATGTCAACTTGTGGTTGTTGACATGTGTTATGTATGGCTTATGGATGAGTTATGAAGTCCTTATGTCTGTACCCTTTAAATAAGATCTCACCCTGATTTCACAATGCATTTATTCATCAAATAAATACAAATGGGTCGAAATTCACTCCACACTACCACTGGGTACCTTACCATCTGTCCACCCTGACCCTTATGCTTTCACTCCCTGTCCAGGAGTGGACTCACCTGGAGTCGAAGGGGGTCCCATCCAGAAGGGTACCATTGAAATGGTATCGCACAAAGTCTGTGCGCTTCACAGAGCGTCTGCAGTCCCGGGGACTGCTGACAGTTTCAGTCACGACCAGGTCAGCCTTGTTCCACATGTCCAACAGCATCAGGTCAAACACCAGAGTGCTGTCGGGAGGGACCACATCACCTGACAGTGGATAAGTAGTAAAAGTACGATAATACATTCAAATAGACAATTCGATTAAAAAAAGTCCAAATGTTTATACGCCTTTTAGATGTTTTGAATGTTTTGAATATTTATTGACTTGTTTTTTCCCCATTTTTTATAATGCCTCAATATGAGGGTGCTGTAATTGCCTACCAGTGCATTTAATACTAACATTACATGTCCTTGTTATAACCATTTATAAGGCCCTATAATGTTAAATCAACGTATTTGTTTTCCTATATGGCAATACAATGGCTAATAAGTCAAGTTCATTATAAGACATTAGGCACTAAGGCATTAGAAGCAGTTCATAAACACTTATGACAAGTATATACCAATTTTGTAAAATTTTAAATCACCAAATTCCACTGTGGTGGCCATTTTAGCTCTCATTCTGTTGATTTAAGGATATTACAGGGTAAAGTAAACGATATAACTCGGTGTAGAGTACCTGCTCCAAGACTGCCATAGGCAAGGTGTGGTGGCACCGTGACTTTTCTCTTCTCGTTGACGCACATGCCCAGGATCCCTTTGTCGATGCCAGCGATGAGCCGGCCCTGGCCTGTCTGTCCTATCGACGCAGCTCCCCTCTCATAGCTGAGCAGGCCATGACATGAAAGGATGACAGAGTTAGACAGCAAATAGTAGGCCTATGCAGAAAGAATAGGGCAATAGGCTATTTCTTGGCATTCATTTGTAATGAAGTTGATGCATTAAAATAATAGTTATTCCTTTTGACGAATGAGTATCGTAGTTCATTCAACTGCTTTTAGTTTATAACCATTTCAAAAGATGGCCGTGATTGCGTTGCATTCTGCAAAGCCTGTAGCCTACCTATGCTATACGAAAGGCAAGCTGCAGTCAAATAATTTCCATGTTTTGCATATAATTATTTAGCTTAATTACATACATAATATGTACGATACACAATAGCCGGATACATAATTGTCTTTATTTTAGGATAGATGGCTACAAAGTAATGCACGCACTTATGGAACTTCAGTCAGGACTGCAGAATATTCTAGCCTACAGATGATTATAATAACCCACTGTGTGCTACACAATTTTTGCAAAAGAAAGGCTACATCAACAAAACTTAACGGACATCAACACATTTTTATTCAGTGATTAAAAATCTTGACAAAGATGATTATTATTTGTATCTTACCTCGAATCAAATGTTTTTCCATCTTGGAATGTCACATTGTAGTGATAACGAACATAATCCCCACTTTTTACTTCTCTGGGACAAAGTTTTGGTATCGAATATCTGTCCACGACTACATCTCCAATCGTGGGATTGCATCCAACGTACGACCACGTCTTCAGCAGTAAAAATAAAAGACTGCTTGCAAACATTATAAATAAGAATGAATCCTGAAAAAACTGATTTTAACTTGATAAAAAAAGTATTAAACTATTTCTGTAAGTAATTTATAGGCCTGCATCAGTCTTGAAACGCACTCATTCACTCGTTTCTACACTACACTAACCCCTGTATACGGAGTAGCACAGGATTTTTCCTAAAGAAGAGGGGGGGGGGGGGCTTCTCTCCCTCTTGGCAAGGAATGTTGTAAACGTGGACAGTCTCCAGTTTGCAGTGGGATTGCTCAGACTCAGTGCGTAGATGAGCAGCGGCCGTTCTATGACTTGCTTTCACTGTCAGTGGACCTATAGGTCTCTCCTATGCAAACAATCAATGCCAAACTCATGTGCAATGAGCATTGTCAGAGCATGTGGCTCGAAGCATAAAGACGTTTTGAAAGTTATTGGCTAGGGAGAGGCTGTAACAACACTCCTGACCAGTAAAACAAATGACCAAAATCTAATGTTTAACCAATTCTGAAATGATATATAGTTTTTCAGGTCAGGAGTGTTCGTATAGACTTTTCCTATAGGGTTATCCCACTCCTGCCACCATTTTTTAAATTTAACCTTTATTTAACTAGGCAACTAACCATTGCAGTGATTCAATGAGGGGGAATAGCCAGGTCCTGAACCAGCTATTCTGCAGTCAAGGTAAGTGCACTACCTCCTGTGCCATTCAGACCTCTTGGTAGAGGCAATGGTATGCTTAAAGATTGAGTTGAATTACTTTGATAAATGTCCTAAACAGATAGGCATACATCCTATTTAATCCATCTACTGTCACGCAACAAACTGATCTCAGCCTAAATTATCTCCAGTGGCCCAGTAGCCTGAAGGGACCCTCGTTCACATTCAGCTAATGGAATTGTAAACTAGGCGACATTTATTTTTACGCACGTGGTACGCGTTTTAAATGATCAACTAAACATGTTACGATATGACAACTGGAGGTTATGACAGCTAGAAATCCGAAACCACGGGCTACAACTGTCCAACTCGTGAATTCCCCAAGACCCCTAAGCGGTTTGCCAGCCCACCTCTCCCTGAAAGTAAATGGAAAAACACCATCCCGTTCTATTGGCTAGAGGAGACAAATGCGCAACTTGGATGAATGCACTTATCATGGTCGCCAATCTCCAACGCGTAAAAGGAACTATTTTCTCGATCTCTTTGTGTTTTATTGCCACTGTAGTGGTCGCGCAGTATGACAACTACAACTTTAGACATTTCCCACAAGAGGAGCTCATTCCCATCGAGTCTGCGTATGCAAAAGGCTTGGACAAGTATGCTTCAGAAAATTGGACGCACTGTATCAAATTCATTGAATTAAGTTTACGCCTGCATCGGCTTCTGAAAGACAGCGTGACATACTGCATACAAAACTGTAATGCCAGTCATGTACAGTTACAGGAGCCTGTCATGGCCAGCAGCACCGGGGATATGCAGATCTTCTGGCGCATTTTGATGCGGGCATCATGTCTGAAAAAGTGCAGGACACACTTCCCTGCGCTCGCGCTCCCTTACCCTAGAAAAGAGGTGATGGATGATTTCGATAATAGGTCGCCCTACCGTTACATGTACTTTGCTTATGTCCAGGTAAGTCACATTTTGGGCTCAGAAATACATATTTATGCTATTTTCACAACCAGAATTATGAGCGCAATAGCTGGCGGTGGCGCAAAAGGCCTGAGTTTTGATGAATAAACACATTGAAGGTGAATTGAGGCTTAACCCCTCATTGGCCAATCAGAATGTGCCCCATGGCTAAATATGTGTTTGCTTCAAGTTGTGTATATGGTATTTTATGCATCGTCATCAACTCCTACTAGTCCATTATAGCCTAATTTGTTAAATAGTTTACAGTAACAACAAAAATGTAGGCCTATCCCATATTTGCTAAATATGTTGAACATATTTTTATCTAGAAATATATTGTTAGCATAGCATTCGCACTGATAAAGGCCTACTGTAAAATGTATTGTATCTGAGCCATGGAAATGCCAAAAGTTGTTAAAGCAAATTCACTATTGATAAGACTTAATTCACTGTGAATAAATCGAATCAATTCTAATAAAACGAAACAACTTGTTTTAAATAGACTATATAAATATAGTTAAAGGCACGATAATTGCTCCCCATGGGCATATAATATTAGGCCTAAGACAACATGGACTACTATGGTTTTAAGCACATCCAAACTTTTCACATGAGCTGGAAAAAGATCCAATATAAAGAGAAAGGGAGAATGTCCACTCACCATTACTACTTCCAAATATAGAGTATAACAGTATATCGCTGTATACATCAATGATGTCGCACTTGCTGCTGGTGATTCTCTGATCCACCTCTACGCAGACAACACCATTCTGTATACTTCTGGCCCTTCTTTGGACACTGTGTTAACAAACCTCCAGACGAGCTTCAATGCCATACAACACTCCTTCTGTGGTCTCCAACTGCTCTTAAATGCAAGTAAAACTAAATGCATGCTCTTCAACCGATCGCTGCCCACATCCGCCCACCCGTCTAGCATCACTACTCTGGACGGTTCTGACTTAGAATATGTGGACAACTACAAATACCTAGGTGTCTGGTTAGACTGTAAACTCTCTTTCCAGACTCACATTTTTTATTCATTTGATTTTATTTCACCTTTATTTAACCAGGTTAAATAAAGGGGACAAGTTCTCATTTACAACTGCGACCTGGCCAAGATAAAGCAAAGCAGTGCGACAAAAACAACAGAGTTACACATGGGATAAACAAACGTACATTAAGCATCTCCAATCCAAAATTAAATCTAGAATCGGCTTCCTATTTCGCAACAAAGCATCCTTCACTCATGCTGCCAAACACCCTCGTAAAACTGACTATCCTACCGATCCTTGACTTCGGCGATGTCATTTACAAAATAGCCCCCAACACTCTACTCAGCAAATTGGATGTAGTCTATCACAGTGCCATCCGTTTTGTCACCAAAGCCCCATATACTACCCAAGCGTACCAAAACATTTCTGCAGCATTGAATGTCCCCAAGAACACAGCGGCCTCCGTCATTTTTAAATGGAAGAAGTTTGGAACCACCAAGACTCTTCCTAGAGCTGTCTGCCCAACCAAACTGAGCAATCGGGAGAGAAAGACCTTGGTCAGGGAGGTGACCAAGAACCCGATGGTCAGTCTGACAGAGCTCCAGAGTTCCTCTGTGGAGATGGGAGAACAACCATCTGTGCAGCACTCTACCAATCAGGCCTTTAAGGTAGAGTGGCCAGACGGAAGCAACTGATCAGTAAAAGGCACATGACAGCCCGCTTGGAGTTTGCCAAAAGGCACCTAAAGGACTCTCAGACAATGAGAAACAAGATTCTCTGGTCTGATGAAACCAAGATTGAACTCTTTGGCCTGAATGCCAAGCGTCACATCTGGAGGAAACCAGGCACCGCTCATCACCTGGCCAAAACCATCCCTACGGTAAAGCATGGTGGTGACAACATCATGCTGTGGGGATGTTTTCCAGCGGCAGGGACTGAAAGACTAGTCAGGATCGAGGGAAAGATGAACGGAGCAAAGTACAGCGGGATCCTTGATGAAAACCTGCTCTAGAGCCCTCAGGACCTCAGACTGGGGGCGAAGGTTCACCCTCCAACAGGACAATGACCCTAAGCACAGGAGTGGCTTCGGGACAAGTCTTTGAATGTCCTTGAGTGGTCCAGCCAGAACCCAGACTTGAACCCGATCAAACTTCTCTGGAAAGACCTGAAAATAGAGCTTTAGAAGATCTGCGGAGAAGAATGGAAGAAACTTTCCAAATACAGATGTGCCAAGGTTGCAATATTATCTAATCCGTTTGCCCTCAAAGTTGTGATATTTCAGAAATAAACCATCCTTGCCGCCATATCGATAGTCTAAAGCAGTGGTCGCCAACTAGTCCTTCGAGGCATTCCTAGTCAATCACCAAACATTTCTGTAGAAAAGCCAATGACAAAGGCATAAAGGCTTTCACTCCTTTTTTGTTGTGGTATTGTGTTGTTGCTGGTAGGTGCACTTGATTCAGAAGCCCTGCGCAGGCAATACGTTTCCATTAAGGAATTTCCAGACAAATTAAATTGTTCAAACTCCGCCTACCCCCACTCTCGCTGCAGCTGCATTGAATGATTAGCCAAGTGTATCAATAGCCCTGTGTTTTTAATTATTATTAGCAGCTTGTAATGTCTATATCAAGGAGTATTTCACTTTCTCTGGTCATAGGAACAATATGAATTTGTGCCCGAGTCAGATGCAGTGCGACTCGAGTTTCCCCCACTCTGGTCAGTCTCACCCGAGAGGAGAGTGCAGGGACTGTGAGAGATGGACCCTCTGATGCTCTCCCCCTGCCTCCTCTGAGACTAATGACGTGTTCAAAACAACTGGTAACTTGGAAATCTCCGACTTCAGTGCGTTCAAGACAACTGGGAACTCTGAGGGGAAAAAAACAAGATCCGACTGGGAAAAATCGTTTTGAACAGTCATCCAACTCGGAACCTTTACTGCACAAACCTCATTCCTACACAACTGTTTTTATTCTTAAAGACCCAGGCTCAAGTGTACCTAGATTGATGGATGTTTTACAAACATTTGGAACATATTCAGGGTATGTGCTTAACGTACACAAGACCCAAGCCCTAGTATATAATTATACCTCACAGGAAGAGCTGAAGAGTAAGTATAACTTCCAATGGACCTCTTCATCCATTAAATATCTTGGAGTATATCTACCAAAAGATACACCCAAACTTTATTGCATGAATTACGATCACATCAACAAGAAAATGTATGATGACCTAGACAGGTGGAATTCACTTCCCTTAGATCTTAATAGTAGAATTGAAACAATCAAAAATTAACATCCTGTCGAGGTTACTGTATTTGTTCCAATCACTGCCTATAGAAATCCCACCTAAACAGTTTAGTGAGATAAACGGATATCAAGGTTTATCTGGAACCGTAAGAGACCAAGAATTAGATATGCAGCATTACAATTACCAAAAAACTGTGGGGGTATGGCCTTACCAAACCTAAAAGATTATTATATGTCAGCCAAATTGAGACCTCTGGTGTGTTGGTACAATTCAGAATACGAATCCAAATGGAAAGACATTGAGACTACTCTGACAGAGATACCTATACAGTCAGTTTTGGGAAATAAGGACAGGGCAATAGAAATATACAATAGACAAACATCTGTGGATTAATTTCTCTCTGAAGACATGGTTTAGGGTAGTTAAGCAAAATAATTTAATTTAAACAGAGAGGTCAAACTGCTGAGTTGGCCCGCATTAGATCCCAGCTTCATCCCTGAAACTCAGGACAGCAGATTTAAACAATGGACGCAGAAAGGCATCACATCATTCAGTACAATTATAAGGAATGTGGACCTAGATAACTTCCAGGACCTAAGTAAAAAAACATGGCTTGGATAAACAAGATTTTTACAGATACCTACAAGTTTGACAGTATTTCTTAAGGGAGATAAAAGTGATTGACCCTCGAGCACCTCAACAATTAATCCAAGTATTCACTAACGCATACAACTTGGGGAGTAACAAAAAAACTATTTCAAATCTCTACTTGGGTATTCAACCCTCAAAAGAAACATTCTACAAAACTATATTACAAATAAATGGGAGGAGGAACTTAACTTTTAAATAAATAACTGATGAAACATGGTTGAACATATTAGAGACTCAACAAAGCTCCACCAACTCAAGGTCATGGAGAGAATTCTGTTGGAAGAATGTTATACGTTTCTTCATAACACCTAAACTGAAATCAAAACAGACTGGCTCCCTACACCCTTGTTGGAGAGAATGCGGTCTATTGAGGGTGGATCACTCTCATATCTTTTGGACTTGCTCTGCAATCGAAACTTACTGGGGAGAAATAAGATCTAACATTGGAAAAATAACGGGATGTGACATAGAACAAACATTAATTTCTTTGTACTTGGGTGAAATACCTGATAACTTACACAACAGAGAAAAGTAAGGTCCTACTGAAGGTCCTACTGGCAGCCAGTAAACAGGCTATCACTAGGAAATGGCTACAAAAAGACCCTCCCACAGTGACACAATGGATAGACATTGTCGAAGAAATACACCATATAGAGCGTATGACCTTTGCTTTAAGAACACAAGAGGAGAGAGGTCAGGAATACTGTGAAAAATGGGTTTCGTACTTGAAAAAGGTCTAATTCAAAGATGTCAATGTAACTAATATGATGATGAAGGTATGAAGTGCACTATAACTGCCAGATCTTTTTTGTTGTTCTTTTATTTGACTATATTTGTACTTTCTTTGTGTTCCTCAATAAAAACAAAGTATACATTTTTTTTTAAATAACTTTATTTGGTTAATGTACTTTTTTTTTTTTAAAGTCGTGTTTAAAAAAAGAGCTGTAGATCTCAGCATGCTTTTTGACTTGCGAAAGTGATCTTGACTTAGAAACGGTTGGTGACCACCGGTCTAAAGCAAACCCATCACGGATCTGGAATAGTACTAGACAGCTCAAAGTAGCCCAAAGTCCTGCCTCACATCACATAAGTTCCAATGATGGAAAAGATACAAAGAGAGGAAACCGCTTTGGACAATTGAGACTCCCCTGTCTACATACAGTATCTGTCCCACTGCTGTTAGAATACTCTTCAAATTGTATTTTCCTCCCTTTCTTGAAGTCATCATTGATCTGACACGACTGGATTGATGTTAGCAAGCGTTCTAATCTACAGCATTGCTATCACCAATTATCTTATGTTTGATCAGTGATAACTTGGATGAAGGGAGGACGCATTTTATGAGTATTCCAACAGGGCCTTCACCACTTGCCTCACTGCTTGGCCTGTGTTATGTTTCTCCCAGATGGATGACCTCCAGAAGGCGTTGGCGTCAGCCCACACCTACCTACAGAGAAACCCAGAGGACCCGGTCATGACACAGCACATGAACCAATACAAAAGAGAGTTTGACTTGGCGGGCTATCTCATTGACCACGAGGAACGCCCCTATGAGGTGAGCATAAAGGAGAGGTGGGAAAAGGTACTACAAAATCCACTACAATCTGACCTCAACCTAATATCAATCCACAATACCCTGTCACCACAGGTGAACTAATATTTACAATACCCTGTCACTACAGGTTCACTAATATTCACAATACCCCATCACTACAGGTGAACTAATATTCACATTACTCTGTCACTCAGGGTGGGATCAATTCCATGTAATTCCACATTTCAGTTTTCTTCCAGAATTAACTCAAATGAAATGAAACTGACCCCCAACCCTGACATCCACACTACCCTGTCACCCCCAAGGTTAGCTTCCTGAAAGCGGTCACCTTGTTCAACTCAGAGGACTTCAGCAGCAGTATCAGTCACATGGAGCAGGCCCTCAGCCAGTACCTCCAGCAGTACAGCCTGTGTCAGGCCATGTGCCAGGGGGCCTGCGACGCCGACCTCCCCCAAACTAAAGACCTGTACCCCACACTGGCAGGTAGGCTACTGCTGCCTCACTAAGACCCAAATACACTGAAGGCAGACCCGGGTAAAAACCAGGGTTCCTTAGAAGAATGTGCAATATACATGTTTGATAAAAATAAATTAAATAGTGAGAAGCTGAGTGCTTTCCAAAACAAAGTCGCAATCTTAGAATCTGGAAATGGAAGAAAAGCTCTTTAAAAAAAAGGGGCAAGTTGCGATTGCTACATCGATTTTTGGACTTTTAAATTATTGATATATGCCTATTGATTCTTGAAGGGTATCTTCTAAATGCCTCATGAGGTTATAGTCGTACCCCATCAGAATCCAACATATTAGCCTGTAACGCTCCATTGTTTGTATACAATGTAATTGAAAACTGTATAGCTTCAAAACATGGTTAGAAGTATCATTTTGATATCATGGATGGTCAGTCCTTGCATCCATAGCTCGGTCTATAAATGTGAGAATGGTTTTTGCATGAAGGTGCCAGAGATGGTGGTTTCTCAGGGAGGCCAGGGTCAAAGGTTGCTTATATTTGGCAGTCAGGGCTGGCTATACAGACCCAGATTATATAAACCCAGGAGTAGGCTCAATTCTGATTGAATTAGTTATGTACCATGTCTTTGAATGACTATTAGGACTAAATCTAACTCATTTTGCCACTTCCTTTCACAGATGCCTATGTTGATGCACTGAGATGCGAGGTGAAGTGTGAGGAAAACCTAATGCCAAATGTTGGCGGCTACTTTGTGGAGAAATTCATCGCCACTATGTATCACTACCTGCAATTTGCTTATTATAAGTGTAAGCACCAACCATAGTCATATAACGTAGATATTATCCACCATCTTACTTTGATTAACAATCATGTCAAAAATGTACAAGGACTAAATGAAAGAGTCCAAATAAAGGACACGTTTATTCTTCTCTTCTCAATACAGTAAATGATGCCCGCAGTGCGGCCCCCTGTGCGTCCAGCTACGGGCTCTTTGACCCTGAGGACAAGGTCATGAGGCAGAATATGTTATACTACCAGTCTTACAGAGAGCAGTGGGGCCTGGATGACCACAGCTTCACACCCAGGGTGGTGAGAGAATGGCTCTATTTACCTTTTCAACATACCTCACGTCCTCTCGCCTCTTTCTTTAAACCCATTGGAGAAGGAAGTCGGAAGGGAGCGACAAAGGACCTACTCCAATATGGCTGAAAAGGAGGCGAGGAGATAGATTGCGAGGAATCACTGGAAAGACCAATTGAAATAGACAGCCAATGCATCCTTCCTGCTAGCCTTCATTGAGGTATTTACGGATCTGTATATATTTGGATAAATGAAAGCAAGGTTTTTTTCTGTTAAACTGCTTTCACTAATCCAGCCTTCTCAACTATGGGATGTTGCGCTTGTTTTGTTACAACCTGTAATGCTCCTCCTAGGCTTCCCCAAAACCAAACGTGGGAGTAAATGAGTGCACACTTCGGGGAGAAACGGAATTGGACTAGTAACTTCAGAGAGACAGGAAGGAAATACATAGGCAGCTAGGGATTGATTTGGAATTAGGCCTTCCGCTTCTCAGTCTCCGACCTAGCAGGGCCCTGTAATAGGAATCCTAGACTTGGACAATCCCCTGCTCTGTTCAAAATCACCATGGTGATCTAGGAATGCAAATGCTCAGCACAGGCCTCCACTCTGTGCATGAACACTGTTTGCCTCGACTCAGGCATTATGGGAAAAATACCAAATCACAAAGACGTGAAATAATTCAGTCTGTAGATACTTCCATTCCGTGTTTTGTTATACTTAACCTTTTTTAGGGCAGTGATTCATTGAAAAATGCAAGGAATTGAGGCTAACAAGCTTTATGAAAAAGTCAAACTCGGCTTGCAGATTGTGTCCAAAGTGAACATGAAAGAATAATTTGGCTCCGTTTCAACAGGAAGCATTGAGGTACTACAACCATACCACCTTGCTGAAACAGATGCTGGCATTTGCAGAGAACTACTTGCAGTCTGATGAGGTAGGATAATGCAGTTTAAGGTAATTAAAGGGGAACTTCAATGAGAAGTCCTAATTTCATATTGTGCCTGTAACGCTATAACATAATAAGATGATCCGTTCTTTAAATGTCTTGCACTGAGTCGTTAGGGTTGTAGGCACAACACGGCATTTTGAATTCCCCTTTAAAAAAGGTTGTATATAACCTTACGATTGATAACACAAACATAGACACAGACCTTGACTCACAGTATCGGTTGCGTGTGGACCTTGTTTTACAGGAATTTTTGGGTCCGGAAGAAGCTGCCATGGAGGACTCCTCTGATGTTGAGTTTGAAGGGCTTGGAGACTATCAGGAATCAATCCTGGCTAGATGGTCACAACCCACAGCTAAAGGGGACGTTGGTGATTCCTAAGGGTTTGTTCTTGACTAACGATGAATAAAACAGAGAGACAATGTGTTTTCACACTTCAATTTTATTTCTCTTCATTTTTCTCGTCATTAAATGTTATCACCTGTTCCTATTAGGCCTTAAAAAATATATGAAGTCAATAATCGATATCTGTTCCAGAATTGTAATTCAAATATACAGTTGCAGGGAGGTCAAAGAAAGAAATAAAAGCTCCAGAATTTGCAAACAACACACATGGAAAAAAGGATAAGTCGAACTCAAGTCCTAAACAGTAAACCAAAAGTAAATAACCTCAAAGCGACGCTATTCTATATAAATGCAATACGTATCCTGGAATCACTAGGCCAGGAAGCAATGCACAGTTAATTATACACAAAATGTACACATTTTCACTGTTGGGTTTCAAGTCTGCTATTTAAAGATATTGCAGGTTATCTAAGTGCACTGGTATTTGATAGGTCAGTCCAATACAAATGGTTTTATGAATACCTCTGCATATATTATACAAGTCAAATCAAATTAATGTACAAATACACATCGATTATGTTTACATGTACAGCCAATGCTATTCCACTCATACAAAGGCTGTTAAGTGCGCCACACAGGAGGGTTGGTAAAGTCTGCCAAGACTGTGTGGGGGTCAAATTAAAAACTAGAAATGAGACTAAAGAGATCAAACATTTGGATGACAGAGGGCCATTATCTCTTGATTAAGGTCTACCAAATCACCTGTTTTAATCTGTCCCCACATTTCTGTTCAACCCGAAACTACCTTTTTATCAAACACAAAGCAGTCTTTTGGTCAAATTTTTTTTTTTGGGGGGGGGGGAAACTGTCTATTAAATTCAAGAATTTCCGATAACACAGTGCTCAGTGTATTAATGGTCCCAAAACGACAAACTAAATCATCATATTTGATCACTTACAAAATATAGTTTAGACAAAGCTCCGCTAAGTCTTCATAGCTAGTCTATCAAACAGCATAACGGACAGTAGCCTGAGAAAAAGGGTCATTGAGTGTCAGTGTAAAGGTAAAACGGAAATAAAATAATTCCTCATTTATTTTCTATATCCCTATCCTGTTTACACATTACACGCTTTTAGGGATGAACGGTTACCAAGCAACACTAGTGTGAACAAGTTCCCTGAATAGGAACAGGGCAAAATATGTGAACTGGTAAGCCTATTTATTGACATACGTCGTCATTATATCACAATTTCCCAATTACCCATTGGCTCGACCACATACTGTATCACTTTAACAGTAAAGCCAGACTTAACCTGGAGGCCTGGTGTAACTATTAGGAATCTTACATAGGGATAACTTTAATATCAACCAGCATTCTCTTATTTCTACAAAAAGAGCATTAAACCCCGTTGAGAGCATTTCGAGTATCCTGTTGGACTGAGAAAAGGTTCACTGGCCTCCAAGGCAGATCTTAAGGAGGCTGTGTCGGGATGTACAAGGCACACTAAAGGCCAGCAACCAATAAGGACCGAACCAGTCATGTCAACAGTTACTCTTTCAAGCAGGAGGACAGATATTAAAGATGTTCGCTCCTAACCCGCTAGGTGTTTTCATCGACAGTGGCATTGTAAATTGTACCAGGTTCAACTTTTAAAAGGCTATTTTGTCATCTTACCCATGGAATGTAAAATATCTACATTGAAACAAACGACACGGTAGCCTATTAAACAACCCAGAATTTGAACAAACAGCCTACATTAAACATATAAAATAACAAAAGGCAAGAGGAAGATCCTGAGAACAGGCTCAGGCTTAAATTTTCATTCAACGAACTCCCCGAATTCAGTCAATGGCAACTATACAATAACATGTGACAGAGACGCCTCCATAAAAACACCAACAGGCCACGGTATTAAAAAATGTTCAAGGTCATACACATTGTTTTATACACCGGAAATATTTACATTCTAAGTCTAAAAGCGAACAATTGTTTGTGATATCCTACGAGGCGAACAACAAGAGTAAATGGACTGTGATGGTAAGCTTCCTGAAATGTCCATTCTTGACTAACATTTTGGAACACACATAGAGATACGGATTAAATAAGAGTTCAAGTATACTTGATGCTACTTTAGGCTGGCAGTGTAACTTTAAACATGACCAGAACCTGTAATGGAGAGGTAGGTCTGTGTTTGGTGACACGCAGAATACACTCTGAACCTAAAACAATACTCTTCCATTAGTTACTGAGAGGAAGGAGTGAGACAGCGGCACACGCAAGCTACCACTGTTTTTCTTATTCAAGCTCGTCTCGCTTTGAAAGTAGTCAACGGATTCTAGGTGAAGGCAAATTTCACTAAAATGGGGTGTATTGTCCCTTTAATTAAAGGGCCACTTGATTCGACTTTGTCATTCAATTAAATACTTAGTCTGTCAATGTAAATACAAATACCATTGTAATGAAGCTCAAGTCTTGCTTATACGGAATCTCCCATTGATGCAGGATACAGAAAAAGAGGGAAGATTTGAGTCCACTCACAAACTTGTGCTTTCATTTGAGCAGATACGACTATGTCCCAGCTGTCAAACATCTGAGCGCCTAGAATATACATTATGTACTAAAGCACCCATATTCAGCATACATGTATTCACACTCAATCTCTATATGGATTACATATTATACAGTACAATACACATTTCACGTCTGGATGTGTATGTGCAATAGACTATTTCACCTAGCTAGGTAGCCATCTCCGTACAAAATGTACACTTGACATCGAGACAGAGATTGCGACAAGCATTCGCCCACTCGCAAGGTTGAGCTATACATTTATACGTTTATGCATATTATGTTAGATTGGATAACTGATTAACGCTAGATTACTGTTTGATACTGAAGAGCAACATACTAGAAGAATATAAATGATGATTATTTTATGTTATTATGGTATGTTAATAGAAATGCCTAGCTAAGCAGAGTACGCAATTAACCCAACCATGCCGTCATGTCTAATGAAAAAAATATACGTTTTTTTCCATTTACTGCTTGCAGTTCACCATCACTAACCAAAGACCTACGATAACCGTCTTTGGAGACCAGACCTACACAGCGGACAAAACTGTCAACATTTCTGTTCAGGTTGTAATGACATCATTTCAACCAGTTTTGCCCGCTGGGTCCCATATGTTGTTATTATTATTTTACCATACAACCTACATGGTTGTAGTAGGCTGTATGGTATTTGTCAGCTTGTTGAACTACCCCCACTAGTAAATTGCAACTAGAGATAGAAGCTTACTAGCAGCCCTACATAGGATATCAGATTCATCCTTCCTCCCTCGTCACAGGAATTTTTTTTTTTAAGTGTCATAGTCCAGTAGAAAAGTCTAAATGGCAGGAAAGACTAAGTCAAATTGATATTACTTCAGTACAAGCACTTGTATGGAGAGTATACATGTCCTGGACAGCTTGGTCTAACATCCTCAAACCTTATTATAGAAAAAGAAAGCTATGGGGAGTCAATGGGGACAAACTTACATTTCGGATATGACACACACAACATAGTGATAAAACACAAATGTATCTATTTCTATGTGACACAATGTGTGGCCCTTGTCGGTCAAGGTTTCGGGGAATGTATTTCAGGTTAAACCTACCGAAGGCAAAAAGGTGAGACGTCTGTGGCTGGAAGATTGACAGGAAATACAGAAAATGAAAAGGAAAGGAACCGTGACGGGGAGAATTGTGAGAGTTGTAGTTTAAGAGAACGGAAGAAACCTTTTGGATTTCTCCCCTCAAAGTGGATAGGACACAGTGCAAGGAAGACAGGACAGCAAATGGACAAATGTTTTCATCCCCCACCAGATCTAGAAAGAAAGAAAGAGGAGGGGAAGAGAAAGCGAGGGAGAAGGAAAGGAAAAGAGTTTGAGAAGTTAAAAGCAATGGAATACACCACAGTGTAAGTAGGCCTATACACTGTGTCAAAGAGAGGGCCCACTGCCCATAGGGTTACTACTATCCATCGGCTTAATGCTTGTAATTATTTGTGTGATGTACTATTGACAACCGACACTCTCTCACTTCAAAAATACTTGTTCAGCTTTTATTTACTTGTTCAGCTTTTATTTGGTATCCAGGACAGCCAATCGAAGTCAACCGTAAAGAGCCAGTGTGGGCTGACACGACAGTGTGATATGTGGCTGTGGGACGCAAAACGCAAACCGCCTATACAGATAGCGGCTAAACACTATAGACCGGTTTGCCAGACCCCGATTAAGCCTAGTCCTCGATTAAAAAATCTCCATTGAAAGTGCATTTTAGTCCAGGACTAGGCATTAACCTGTATCTGGGAAACTGTCCATATGAATGGTAGTGAAGTCCATTGGGAAGAGCACAGTGAGATAGTGGTATTATATGTAAGAAACTAGGGTATGAAAGGGATGTGAAATGGGATTTAACAGGTGTGGATAGGGTACTAGGACATGGAAAGTACATTTTATATTGAAGTGTAATACAAAAATTAAGCAAACTTTACAAACTAGCACCCAGGATTTGGGTACTAGGATAAGAGACTAGAAATAGTGGGACTAGCCTAATTGAAATGGGTTAGGATAGAGATAGCAGGATAGGTGCCTATATGGATGAGGGACTATAGGATTGGGGACTAGGGTGAATGAAACATGGGGGATGATTTGGGATGACATGGGGGTAATTTGGGATGAGTTCCCATCAGACCATAGCCTGTTGGGCGGGGTCATACCTTCCTCTTCGGATGTTCCTGTATCCATGGCAACACAGAGAGTGTGAGAGAGAGAGAGAGAGAGAGAGAGAATTTACCTTTTGGCTATGGGTCATATTGTAGTGACATGAACACATGCAGTCCCTGCTGTGCTAGAAACTTAGCGCAAGAACAGACAGGCAAAGAATCAGGATTCTATGACAACAGTACAGGACTGCCATAACCTACCATTTGTGAAAATCACTTGCATAGAACCTACCATTTGTGAAAATCACTTGCATAGCATAGTATGCTAGCATAGCTTACAAGCATGTCACCGTATAGCATGCAATAGGAAAGCATCCAAGACAGCCATGCAGAGCAGGATTGGCCACTACAGACAGGAAAATGTAGGTCAGAGGTCAAGGTAAATTAGCATTCACCGGGCATTGCTTGTGTTGTAAGGTAAAGCAAGCATCCAGTGTCTACCTGCAGTATGTGCAGGAATTGAGTAACGAGTGAAGCATACAGTGTGCATTGAGACCTTTTGACATGCATTCATTTCGTATGATGTATAACGTAGGCATAAATGCAGGCACCTATACAGTAGCATGCGTAAGCATTTTGGGTTAAAACAAGCATTCGATGGGCGCTTGCGGTTAACGCGTGTCTGCTGTTAGAAGCACACAGGAATGTAAACACTCAGAGGCATTCCAGATAGAACTCTTACTTAAATCCCCATCCGGTCCCCCCTAGGACTATAGCTGCCAACAGAATTGCCCCTGCGATGGAGCCTATGATGATATTGGTGCCACTGGGACCTGCGTAGAGGGAGGGGGGGGGGGGGGGGGGGGGGGGGGGGGGGGGGCAGGTTAAAAGAGGGGGAGGACCAACAAAAAAAAAACAAGACCACCCAGCAGACTTCAGAGAACCAGAAGAAACGCCATACACCATTTTGAACAGTTGGAGAGAAGATGTTGTTAGAGAGGCCCGGGGGAAAGAGATGGAGAAGAGGACAACGTGATACGTCTGCCTGTTAAACGCTTTTCTGTCTTACATGCTTAGAAGGGTCTTACATGTCTCAGGACCAAACTACAAGGAAATAACTGATGCTGTTTCGAGTTGGGGAATTTCTCTCCGCAAAACACACAAACTGAACTGCTGCTTTTTAAAATCCATTATAAACACAGGAGTATTTAGTAGTTTCACAGCGGCTTCAAAGTATTCACACCCCTTGACTTTTTCAACATTTTGTTCTGTTACAGCCTGAATTTAAATGTATTTATTTATTTTTGTCACTGGCCAACAAACAATAATACCCCATAATGTGGAAGTGGAATTATGTTTTTCAAAATATTTACAAATTAATAAAAAAAATATGAAAAGCTGAAATATCTTGAGTTAATAAGCATTCAATCCCTTTGTTATGGCCTAAATATGTTTCAGGAGTAAAAATGTGCTTAACAAGTCACATAATAGGTTGCATGGACTCACTCTGTGTGCAATAATAGTGGTTAACATGATTTTTAATGACTACTTCCTCTCTGTATCCCACACATACAATTGTCTTCTCCGTACAAGGTAGGTCCGGAGAAGACAAGGTGAGCGCTACCATCAGTCCTGTGTCATGCCAACAGTAAAGCATCCTGAGACCATTCATGTGTGGGGTTGCTTCTCAGTCAAGGGAGTGGGCTCACTCACAATTTTGCCTAAGAACACAGCCATGAATAAAGAATGGTACCAACACATCCTCCGAGAGCAACTTTTTTCCGGATGCCCCGAACAATCGGAAAGGTGATTCAGAGAAAATTACTTTACCCCAGTCCTCAGCAGTCCAACCCCTGTACCTTTTGCAGAATATCAGTCTGTCCCTGATGTTTTTCCTGGAGTGAAGTGACTTCTTTGCTGCCCTTCTTGACACCAGGCCATCCTCCAAAAGTCTTCGCCTCACTGTGCGTGCAGGTGCACTCACACCTACCTGCTGCCATTCCTGAGCAAGCTCTGTACTGGTGGTGCCCCGATCCCACAGCTGAATCAACTTTAGGAGACGGTCCTGGCGCTTGCTGGACTTTCTTGGGCGCCCTGAAGCCTTCTTCACAACAGTTGAACCGCTCTCCTTGAAGTTCTTGATGATCCGATAAATGGTTGATTTAGGTGCAATCTTACTGGCAGCAATATCCTTGCCTGTGAAGCCTTTTTTTGTATAAAGGAATGATGAAGGCACGTGTCTCCTTGCAGGTAACCATGGTTGACAGAGGAAGAACAATGATTCCAAGCACCACCCTCCTTTTGAAGCTTCCAGTCTGTTATTCGAACTCAATCAGCATGACAGAGTGATCTCCAGCCTTGTCCTCGTCAACACTCACACCTGTGTTAACAAGAGAATCACTGACATGATGTCAGCTGGTCCTTTTGTGGCAGGGCTGAAATACAGTGGAAATGTTTTTGGGGGATTCAGTTCATTTGCATGCAAAGAGGGACGTTGCAATTAATTGCAATTCATCTGATCACTCTTCATAACATTCTGGAGTATATGTAAATTGCCATCATACAAACTGAGGCAGCAGACTTTGTGAAAATTAATATTTGTGTCATTCTCAAAACTTTTGGCCATGACTGTAGTTACTCCACATTACTATTCTAAATTACATAGTGAAAAGAAGGAAGCCTGTACCAAATACAAATATTCCAAAACATGCATTCTGTTTGCAACAAGGCACTAAAGTAATACTGCCAAAAATGTGGCAAAGCAATTACATTTTTGTCCTGAATACAAAGTATTATGTTTGAGGCAAATCCAATACAACACATTACTGAGTACCACTCTCCATATGATCAAGTAAAGTGGTGGCTGCATCATGTTATGGGTATGCTTGTAATTGTTAAGGACTGGGGAGTTTTTCAGGATAAAAAAAACAAACTGAATAGAGTTAAGCAGAGGCAAAATCCTAGAGGAAAACCTGGTTCAGTCTGCTTTACACCAGACACTGAATTCACCTTTCAGCAGGACAATAACCTAAACATGAGGCCAAATCTACACTGGAGTTGTTTACCTAGAAGACAATGAATGTTCCTGAGTGGCCGAGTTACAGTTTTGACTTAAATCTACTTGAAAATCTATGGCAAGATCTAAAAATGGTTGTCTAGCAATGATCAACAACCAATTTGACAGAGCTTGAAGAATTTTGAAAATAATAAAATGGGAAAATGTTGCACAATCCAGGTGTGGAAAGCTCTCAAAAAGAGACTTGCCCAGAAAGACTCACAGTTGTAATCGCTACCAGAAGGTGCTCCTACAAAGTATTGACTCAGGGGTGTGAATTAGATATTTCTGAATTTAATTTTCAATAAATTTGCTAACATTTCTAACATATTTTCACTTTGTCATTATAAGGTACGGTGTGTTGACAGATGAGAAAGCAAAATAATGTAATTCAGGCTGTAATATAAAATGAGAAATAGGTCAAGGGGTATGAAGACTTTCTGAAGACACTGTATATCAATATTTGTGTATCGATTCTGACTATTACAACCAGTTAAAGTCAGTTTGCAAGTCGATTAATTTTTGGTTCATTTTCCTTGTGCTGAAGGATATGAGCTAACTGGCCAGCTGGATAGCAGGTTTGGTAAGCATCCTGTCCATTTCAGGAGTTTTAAATCAATATTTATATCACGATCATATACAGACCGGTGACCTTACATACGAGCACCGGGTTGAGACTACATGAACGCACCCTTCATCAGCTTAAGCAATCTAATAGAAATAAAACCGGTGTATCATTGAGGCAGTGGTAAGTGTGGCACGTAAACACCTATTACTTCATTTCTGCATAAATAATCTCCACCCAGCAAAGTTTTTTTTTTAAATGTTCGTTTCAGATTGGAGGGGATTTTTTCTTTTTATTCTATTCTTCGTGATTCATTAAATTAGATTTTCCTTTTAGCAATTTTGAATAAAAATGTTGTCACAAATATCTATTCTGTGTCCAATTTATAGGTACTGGAGTCCAACTATACATTAATCTACTCTATATATATATATATGTATATTTTTAAACAACAATTTAAATGTCAGTGATTTTTTTTCTATCTAAATTATACATCAAAATGTCTGATCAAATGGGTATGTATGGAAGACGTCAAAAGGGATTGGCCCATAATAAAATGTTCAGTTCTGATTTTACTGCCTTGTCTATCATACTGTCTGCTTCTGGTTTCATTTGTTGAAAGTGGAATTGAAAAGGGCATCTGCAATTCCAGTCATGCTAAAAACAATCCACTCTCAAGGTCATTTGATTTCTTTATTTAATTGCTCCTCTCTTTTCAAATGTTGCGCTAACCTATTTCAATTGCCTCAATTAGAGAAGGAAACAATGTCTTGATCCCAAAACCTCACTGAGGCTTCTAGAATGTTCCAATAAACAAAACATGTTCATTCCAAATGTATATCTACTGTCCTTCCCACTGTACTGCACCAATTTTATTTGTGTGTTTCATAAAGTGACTTCTGCATGATTTCACAATGCCAAAGTCCTTTTCTTGAGGTTGCCAGTGCTTGTGCTCATTTTCCAGCACTTCTCAAGGTAGTTCTCCATGTTATCCAAATTGAAAACTTTCATAGAGGCCTGCAGTAGAATAATAGAACAGTCGCTATTAATTTGCATTGGTAAGCTGTTATTGCTTTAATTTTTTTCTGTGTGTTCTTCAGTAATCATGAAAGCAACGGGTGCTGATTTTTCAGATCTATTAAAGCAATACATTGATAATAAAATAAAAAAAAGTATAATCCCCACCTTCTCATGGACATTGAGACATTCTCAGGGATGTTTTGAGACATAGTACTAGGGATAGTATACTAATGTAGGGAGTGGCAAGGTACGAACCCTTATATTTCTCAGGTCCCTCTGGAGGGGTGGGGTCAGGGATGGGGTCATAGACGCTGCAGTCTTTCCCAGTGTAGTCCACGTCACAAATACACCTCACCTCATTACTGCAGGTCTGGGGAGAGAGGGGGAGGGGGGGTCAATAAAAATTAACAACACAATCTAACAGCACTCAAAACCACAAGAACATGACTTAATCAACAATCAATTGTGTGAATTAACATGTATAGCATTATCAGTTAAAGAATACATATCATGAACAACAACCAATATTAGTAGTATCGATCTAGATACAAATCCTACGCTCAACCCAAACAACTCTGAATTCAGGTTTGTGTGTTCAGTAGGGCACACCATAGCAAAATGTTTAAATGACAGACAGTCCCTCTGTTTTATTTTGCTTGGTGACTGATGAATACGACCCAGATCAACACATTGTTAATCCAAACCTCCCCAAGCGATGCCACAACATGGCGGGCCAACTCACCCCATGGTGGGAGCAGATGCTGGATCCGGGGCAGGTGCTGAGGTTGAAGGTGGGCACGGGGAGGCAGCGGCGGTCCAGGCACATCATGTTGGGACCGCAGGGCGTCCCGTCCTCCACGTAGCCCAGGTCCGAGCCATCCTCCAGCACCGCGTGGCCACCACTGAACCAACACAGGACCAGGTGGTTAGAATGGGCCACTAACTGAACAACGCTCATCATATTGGTATGTCCAGTGCTCGACTTGGGATGAAAGAGGTGGAGGAGCTGTCTTTTTCCAAGTCGGTCCATTAGACTATGCCCACCGAAAATCACAAATGACATTTTGCTATAGAGACCTCTGTTACAGGTTCATACACCTTTTCCATGAGTTCTCCATGACTTTCAACCAAATTTTGTATTACTATTATTATAGCCTACATGAAAAAGTACTAATTTTTTACACTGGTAGGCTGCGTGTCTGTTCCCATGTAGGCCTTCCATCTCCTGCCGTTGTGCCATTGATCAAGGCACTTAAACCCCCCCCCAAAGTAGAACTGCACTGTTAGTCACATGTCAACAGTTGGTCAACCCTCTATCTGTGCAGCTCCTGGGTGTGCAGGCTTGGCCTTTGATCCAGCCCTGAAAACACCCAGGTCTGCTTACCAAGGTCCTGTTGAGCAGCTGATGTTTAGGCTACAATGTGGTTAGACAAGATCTTGAACAAAAGCCATTAAGCTATCCTGGAGGATGGTTGCCACCCTTCATATAAAACATCGCAACATTACAACCAAATACTTTGGTCTTTATAAAAATGATTCCCTAATTTAATGAATCCGGGATCAAATGGAAAAGGTAGGCTACTTCAAAGTAAGATAGGCTATCTAACTAGATGTGTTTATATATAAGGCTCAAATATTCATGTTTCAGGGGAGATCTATGCACAGCAAGTTATTTGTCAATTGGGCTATTAGCATATTTGTAACGTTGTCGCAATTACAACTCCTATTTAACTGGAGGGGAATCCCCATCTTCCAAACGGTGCAGATTTATTTAGGCCCTCTACTATAGAGCCGGTGGAAATGCTTAGTTAGAGATAGTTAACTAGCGAGATAACGGTTAGTCTGTTGTCTGTCATTATTTTATACCTGCTGCTGAAAGGTCGCGCTTTCGCTCTGCCGGCAACGGCCCACTTGCACGAGCACACACATACAGGCACCGAAGAGTCATTCCAATGATGACATATGTAAAAGTGTGCATTCATGAATTACATTAACAAAAATTAGGAAACTAATTTCCATGCCCTTACAAACCCTAATTTGACAATTTGGAAGAGTGCGTCATATGTTGCATTCAGGTTGGCACAATCTCGAACGGTCTACTGTCACGCACAGATTGACAGACTAGCCGCAAATCAGTTATCAGGAAATGAATGCCCACCCACTATCGCTATTCAATGCAGATCCCGCTTTGATCAACATTTTTTTTTGCCTCAGTGTGTGAATCTAGGCCGACGATAGGCTACTTTGTTTTATAGAGGAACTGGTGCGTAAACTCACCCGAAATTAGAGGTGCTGATTACTCCGCTCCTGACAGCTCCGGCCCAAATAAAAGCACTGGCATCATATTATACTTTAAGAATATTTATGTATCACATATTTATACTTCAAAAATATTCAAACTGGGGCATTTTGAAATATAAAAGTAACTTTGCAAGCAATCAGTGTACGAGAACATCATGTGAATTAACACAACTGCAAGAAATCATTACTGTTGCAAGAGAGTAAAATGTTTTAAGCACACACACACACGGTAAGGTTACTCGAACAACAGTCCATCAAACCTATTTGATCACTGTGGCAGATAGCGAGGTGTCTGTTTAACTCTCAGCCTTTCCTTCCTTACAGGATCAGTTGACCTCGCTCTTTCTCTCCTTTATCGCTCTTTAGGAACTCTTCCTCTTCTCCCCTTCTCACTTTCACCTCAACCTCATTCCTCTGTCACTTACACTTGTTCTCGCTCTCCTCCTTTCACACTCTCACTCTCTCTTTTTTTCTCTCTCTCTCTCTTTCGGTCTCACCGGCAGTCCAGGTATCTGTTCTGGTGGTAGATGGTTAGGCTGGTGAGGTCCCCCTGCAGATCTCCAAACCTCGGCTTCGCAGACATGTTAGTACACAGCAGGAACCCACAGAGCACATCCCTGAGAGGGGGAGGACACAACAATACAGAGGGAGGGAGAGAACGAGAGCGGAAGAAGAAGAGAAAGCGAGATAGAGGGGCAGGGAGTAGAGAGAGAGAGTGAGAGAAAGAAAAAGAGAGGGGGGAGAGAGCGAGAAGTTTCTGCCCAGGACAATGTGTCAAACATGTCGTGTGCTTTGAGAGTGAGGTACACGGTGTACATAAGAAAGTGTGAGGTTTAAAGAGGCCTGTGGTCACTCACTGCTTGTTGCACTGCACCCAGCCCTGGCCACTGGTGTCACGGCCACAGTTGCCCTTCTCTGTGCCCTCGGAGTTCAGCTTCTCATAGCAGAAACGGTCGGCTGAGTCTGAAACACACGCAAAGCACACACACACATTTTGCAGCACCATGTTATTTCACTTCGCTATACTTTATTGCAGTACTTAACTGATGGCAATGTCATGGCATCATCATCATAAATGTGTGGTGTGAATTATAACATGACAACTGCTAGTATTTCAGGACCTATAATATAAATTAGTGTGGACCTATAAATTGCACTGCCATGCAATTCCTGGCATATCCAGCAGAGGGCAGTAACATTAAAAGTAGAAAAGCAGACCAAGTTGAGATTTTTGTATGGAGGTGAATATTTTATTTTTTATTGTATTTAAAAATATATATATAATAGTCAACCTTTATTTAACTAGGCAAGTCAGTTAAGAACAAATTATTATTTTACAATGACGGCCGACACCGGCCAAACCCGGACGATGCTGGGCCAATTGTGCGTCGCCCGATGGGACTCCCAATCACGGCCGGTTGTGATACAGCCTGGATGGTCATTTCCATTGTTAGAGCGGTCAGACCAGTATATCGTCAGTATATAGATAATCTTTGTTATTACTCACTGTGGCCCCAGAGACCTCTGCACTGTCCATCTCTGGTCTTACAGCGACCTCCGAAACAACGACCCTGGGAGAGAGAGAAGGAGAGCGTGAGAGAGATTGACAGAGAGAAGGGAAGAGATAGTACAAGAGTATTATATGTATTAGAGGTACAGTATTATTTGTATATCTACAAAAAAAGAGAGACAGATCCAGACCAAAATGTGGTCATAAAAGCCTTTATGCTGGATTCAGTTACCTGGCCAGCTTCACACATGTAACCATCCAGTTTGTGGACATTATGAGGACACTGCAGAAGGGGAACAACAGAGTGTATAAATTAGCCTAGTTGACATGTTCAATTGTACATAGTCAAAGTATGGTAGGCTACATCCCAGCAAGGAGTAGCATACCACCAAGATCGCACCGACAGAGATGGTCGCCCTGCTTCGAGTCCTTAGGAAACTATGCAGTATTTTGTTTTTTTATGTATTATTTCTTACATTGTTACCCCAGGAAATCTTAAGCCTTATTACATACAGCCGGGAAGAACTATTGGATATAAGAGCGACAGCAACTTACCAACATTACGACCAGGAATACGACTTTCCCGAAGCAGATCCTCTATTTGGACCATCACCCAGGACAATGGATCTAATCACAGAAGCCGACCCAAAAAAACAGCGCTGCAGAAGGGGCAGACGGAGCGGCGTATACTACTCGCCAATGTCCAGTCTCTTGACAACAAGGTAGACAAAATTCGAGCAAGGGTTGCCTTCCAGAGAAACATCAGAGACTAACATTCTCTGTTTCAAGGAAACATGGCTCTCTCGGGATATGTTGTCGGGATCGGTTCAGCCAGTGGCCTTCTCCATGCATCGAGCCGACAGAGATAAACACCTCTCTGGGAAGAGGAAGGGCGGGGGTGTATGCTATATGATTAACGACTCATGGTGTTATCATAACAACATACAGGAACTCAAGTCCTTCTGCTCACCCGACCTAGAATTCCTTACAATCAAATGCCGGCCATATTACCTCCCAAGAGAATTCTTGTCAGTTATCGTCACAGCTGTGTACATTCCCCCTCAAGCAGACACCAAGACGGCCCTCCGGTAAATTCACTGGATTCTATGTAAACTGGAAACCATATATACTGAGGCTGCATTATTTGTAGCTGGGGATTTTAACAAAGCAAATTTAAGAACAAGGCTACCTAAATTCTTTCAGCATATTGATTGCAGTAATCGCAGGGGTAATACACTCGATCACTGCTACTTTAACTTCCGCGATGCATACAGAGCCCTCCCCTGCCCTCCCTTGGGCAAATCCGACCACAACGCCATCTTACCGGCCACCCTAGACCCACTTCAGTTTGCATACCGCCACAACAGGTCCACAGACGATGCAATCGCCATCACACTGCACACTGTCCTATCCCATCTGGACAAGAGAATGCTTTTCATTGACAATAGCTCAGCATTCAACACCATAGTACTCTCCAAGCTTATCATCAAGCTGGAAGCCCTGGCTGTCAACCCCGCCCTGTGCAATTGGGTCCTGGACTTTGACTGGCCGCCCCCAGGTGGTTAAGGTAGGAAACAACATCTCCACTTCACTGACCCTCAACACTGGGGCCCCACAAGGGTGCGTGCTCAGCCCCCTCCTGTAGTCCCTGCTCACCCACGACTGCGTGGCCATGCACGCCTCCAACTCAATCATCAAGTTTGCAGACA
Organism: Salvelinus namaycush; assembly: GCF_016432855.1. Classification (NCBI taxonomy): domain Eukaryota; kingdom Metazoa; phylum Chordata; class Actinopteri; order Salmoniformes; family Salmonidae; genus Salvelinus; species Salvelinus namaycush. Next base: position 19,965,208 of record NC_052310.1, read on the forward strand.
ACACAACAGTAGTGGGCTTGATTACCAACAACGATGAGACAACGATGAGCCTACAGGGAGGAGGTGAGGGCACTCAGAGTGTGGTGTCAGGAAAACAACCTCTCACTCAACATCAACAAAACAAAGGAGATGATCGTGGACTTCAGGAAACAGCAGAGGGAGCACCCCCCTATCCACATCGAATGGACAGCAGTGGAGAAGGTGGAAAGTTTTAAGATCCTCGGCATACATATCAGAGACAAACTGAAATGGTCCACCCACATAGACAGTGCGGTGAAGAAGGCACAACAGCGCCTCTTCAACCTCAGGAGGCTGAAGAAATTTGGCTTGTCACCCAAAACCCTGACAAACTCCTACAGATCTGGCTGTATCACAGCCTGGTACGGCAACTGCACCGCCCTACACCGCAAGGCTCTCCAGAGGGTGGTGCGGTCTGCACAATGCATCACCGGGGGCAACCTACCTGCCATCCAGGACACCTACAGATGTCACAAGAAGGCCAAAAAGATCATCAAGGACAACAACCACCCGAGCCACTGCCTGTTCACACCACTACCATCCAGAAGGCGAGGTCAGCACAGGTACATCAAAGCCTGGACCGAGAGACTGAAAAACAGCTTCTATCTCAAGGCCATCAGACCGTTAAACAGCAATCACTAACTCAGAGAGGCTGCTGCCTACATTGAGACCCAATCACTGGCCACTTTAATAAATTGATCACTAGTCACTTTAAACAATACCACATTAAATAATGCCACTTTAATAATGTTTCCATCTTACATTACTCATATCATATGTATATACTGTATTTTATACCATCCATCGCTCATCCATATATTTATATGTACATATTCTCATTCACTCCTTTAGATGTGTGTATTAGGTAGTTGTTGGGGAATTGTTAGACTACTTGTTAGACATTACTGCACTGTCGGAACTAGAAGCATTTCGCTACACTCGCATTAACATCTGCTAACCATGTGTATGTGACCAATACCATTTGATTTGAAAAGGATACACTTGCACATCTAGTAAGAACAAAAGTTCCCACACTAAGAGCTTACTTTTTAGGGGTATTGCAAAACTTAAAACTCTGCAAACAAGCAGTGTGTGGGATTGTACAGTATATTCACATTGGCTTTGCGCTGCGAGTAAAATAGTAGTGTACAAAATGAGGGTATCCTGAACACTGACTTAGCGTATTGGCCGTCTCACCTGGCTGGAGTCTCCGGGACATGTCTCCGGGACGTCACAGTCGTTGGTCACTTCGCGACACGTCACCCCCCTGAGCTCGTACTGTCACACAAAGTAATCACTATTTTCACAGCACCGATTTGATTGTAATAGACAACGGTAATTATACATGAAAACTACAACTGCATAGAATAATGTAAAACGTCACTCAGAAATGCCAATCAAACTGTGGCTGATATCAGTTAAAGCTAAATAATGGAAAATGTCTAGTTGCAACAAGTTAACAAGACAGTCATCCTAGTGGTGTACACATGTAAAAGTGTAATGCTAGTGTATTTGAGAGTAAGTACTCACCCTACAACCTCTACAGCAGAGGCCATTGCTGCACATGGCATCGTGGGTCAGGGTGCACTTCTTACAGCAGGCTCCTCCACTCCGCGCACACTCCTGCAACCAGACGACACACTCTTGTAGCAACACACAATACTAAATGCAGAGGCTAAAGGCGTCTTCATGCTTCCCATTCAAAACAGTTCGGAACAGTTTGTGCATATATTATGATTCCTTTTTTTTTTTTTTTGTCTTCGGCAATGGTTTTTCAGGCTGTTCGTGGACACAAGAAAATTATGAATTTCGCTAACAGAAGTCTACGCCCCTTTGTTGGTCATTGGTCAACAGTAGGGATTCTTTAATGAAGTGTTTGTTGCAATTCTACGATAGACGACTTGGTTTCATGCACATTTTTTCACTTGAGATATACTGCACCAAACACCTTAGTTAGATGTAAAATTGCACGACTAAGATCTCCTCAGAAAAACTACAAAATGAATGACAGATTTCTTGAGTTATCTTAGATTATTTCTGACTAGTTTGAGGAATTGTATACTGGCTACGGCATCTCAAAATGGACAAACAGTACTATTGCTGCTTTTTTCTTGTTTTCCAAGCGAAAGTGTTATTTTTGTATTTTTCTTCTCCCCAATTTCGAACTTGTCTCATCGCTGCAACTCCCTGACGGGCTCGCGAGGCGAAGGTCGAGTCATGCGTCCTCCGAAAAATGACCCGCCTCTTAACACCCAGCTTAACCCGGAAGCCAGCCGCACCAATGTGTCGGAGGAAACACTGTTCACCTGACGACCTAAGTCAGCCTGCAGGCGAGAGGCCCAAGCGAAGGTCTTTTAAGGGAGTACGCGAGCACACTCGTTCGGTTCGCCTAACCAATTTCGGCTAGGCACCACCCGAACCGAAGCATTCAGAAGCCCTTAAGGGTTTTACTGTAGGACTCACCACATGGGATCCACAGTCACACTCCTCCCCCACCTCCACAAAGCCATTGCCGCACTCTGGAGAGTCCAGCAGCTACAAGGAACACAACAGGGGGACAGGAGTCAACACGAGAAACAAAAACAATGCCTTTGTTTGAATGTTTTCTGGCATTCTCAGAATGTATCTTCCTCCACCACCACCTTCCCTGCACCATTTCCAACCAACCGCAGCCAGAGCTCACCTTGCTGGGCTTATTGAAGAGGCAGCTGCCCCCACCCTGCTGGAGAAAGCGAAGGTACTCATCCACACTGCAGCGTGAGAACTTCCTGGGAAGATAGTAGCCGGTGTCCTCCATGATGCAGCCCAGCCATGGGTCGGGACACCTGCAGTCCCCTATAGGGCCAGAGAATCAAGGACATGTCACATGATGGGGGACAAGACCAGGGTCTTCTTACTTGCTGTTACACACTTTGCGACAACTGTTGATGTAAAAAGGGCTTAATAACTGACATTTGATTGAATTTGAAAAGAAGCTGCTATGCTGTTTACATTGCGCCACGTTGCGCTTGCGTCCTATTTTCTGTGACAGTGTGTACAGAAGTTGGATGAAGTGGATGACTGCAGGTCTTACCAGCCGTAGGGCGCTCCTTGTTCCACATCATGCCAATGTTCTGCCCCAGGCTCTGACACAACGTGATGGCCATGGGACCCACGTTGCCGTACTAAAACACACACACAAGACAAGTGAGAAAACGCACACACAAGCAGTATATTTAGCTTCTTCCAAACAGGCGGTTTCACTCAGCTACGCCTCAGGAGTCTTGTACTCTGAATTGGAATAGCCATGCCCTAATAGGCTTCTTTTGTGGAGTTGGGTGAGTCAATGACTGTACAAACAAAAAAGGCCTTACCTCGTTGACTCCTCCTCCCCGCGTGAGGGAACAGATACCCCCGATGTAGGCTGTGCCACTGCGGCTGCTCTGGAAGGTCCTCCCCCTACAGGACACACAGGGATTAACAGGAGCTGTCATCAAGTTTTAATGTACGGTGCACAAGTACAGTGAAATGCCTTTGCCAGCTCTAAACCCAACAGCGCAGTAATAAATAGCAATGTAGCACTAAAAATAACATAAGGTAGATAACAAATAAGAAGAACATAAGTAACAATCTATATACAGGATCAGTCCCAATACCATATTTACAATGTGCAGGGATACTGTATAGGTGTCCATGCCACGTGTACTAAGGCGGGTGTAATAACATCAGTGGTGGAAAAAGTACTCAATTGTCATACTTGAGTAAAAGTAAAGATGCCTTAACAGAAAATGACTCAAGTAAAAGTTACCCAGTAAAATACTACTTGAGTAGTGTCCTGTTAAATGTAACCAGTACTTTTGTGTGTCAGGGAAAATGTAAGGAGTAAAAAGTACATTATTTTCTTCAGGAATAAAAGTAAAAGTTGTCAAAAATATAAATAGTAAAGTAAAGTACAGATACCCCAAAACACTACTTAAGTAGTACTTAAAAGTATTTTTACTTAAGTACTTTACACCACTAAATAACATGCTTATAACAGTCGCTTTGTACATTCCCCCTGTCCACTCACGTCAGGCAGTATCAAGCACCGAATGAAATAGAAGTCTAGAATGGACAGTGGTATTCCGGCAATATGACTATTGTGTGTATTCTATTGTGTCTGTATGGTTTCAAGTGTTATGAGGGGAGAACCCACGAGAAGAGGTGTGTGGCATCGCTGCGCTCCTTGATGCTCTCCTTCCTGTACTTCATGAAGTCCCTCAGGGTCAGCAAGGGGTCATTGCCCACGGACACCATGTTCTGGGATGACCACGTCTCCATGGCGACCAGCACGATCCGCGTGTTGAGCTGGTCCTTGTAAATCTGAGGTCAAAGAGTCACGATGACAATGAGCAACTAAGTAAACCATAGCCAGAACAACTATTCATGTAATCTTGGCACCCAGAACTAAATCAGCTACTCGGTTTTGGTCAACATTTGAATGTTAAGGCTGCCACGAGAGATTACTACACATGATTTACTCCACTAACACTATGATGTAATGAACATTAGTTCATTTGAAAGAAATTTCCCAAGTACACAATTTTAACTGATTATGATGTATATTAGATAGATGATCAACACAACTGATATAAACCTGATGATCAATACAGACAGTAACATCTTAGAGTAAGGAAACATAAAAATGGAAAAGTGGATATGGAATGTATGTATGCATGCGTGTGTGTGTGTGTGTGTGTGTGTGTGTGTGTGTGTGTGTTAGCGGTTGACACAGGAGTGCCATTTCTTTCCTGTACTGTCCTGATCCAGCAACAATTATATAACCCTGACATGTCCTCCTAAAAAAAAGTCAGTTTAAAATGATTCCTGTAATGCCCATTCCTGTGAGGACTGTCGATCCTGTCCCAAACTTGACATTAGGATTTCATTCCCGTTCCTGAGGAAGTCCTGCAGAACCTGCATGAACCCGAGGTAATGTCAACCTCTAGTGTGTGTGTCTGCATGTGTGCAGAGGCAGACGGCTCTTACCGCGTCTGCCATATTGACGACCGCTTTGGCAAAGTTCCTCGTCTGCGACGACGACCGACGCAGCTGCACAAACTACAGCACAGGGCAGAGGAAAGGACCAAGAGCAGAGGGTGGGTGGGGAGGAGAGAAACAGAGATATCCACATTGACCAATTACAATAAATAAACAACCAAAACCTCAAATATTTGATTACGTAGGACAGTGATCCTTATTCCTGCTCTTGGATAGTGTCGTGGAAATATTGAATCAAATATTTCTCAGATACCAGAGCTTGTGAATTCAAATAGACTTTATTACAAAAAGTAGCAAAGCCGAGCAAATCCATGGAGGAACTGAATCTCCGTTCTTAGTACTTTGCTTTTATACAGTCTTACCCTTACATAACATCGTCAACCCCCTTCTATGTAAGTAATTGATACCTTCTAGCCATGGCCACCATAATCTTGCGGCCTTTCTTATTGGCACAGACATTAGGGCATACAGTTGAAGTCGGAAGTTTACATACACCGTAGCAAAATACATTTAAACTCAGTTTTTCACAATTCCTGACATTTAATCCTAGGAAACATTGCCTGTCTTAGGCCAGTTAGGATCACCACTGATTTTAAGAATGTGAAAATGTCAGAATAATAGTGGAGAGAATTATTTATTTCAGCTTTTATTTTTTCATCACATTCCCAGTGGGTCAGAAGTTTACATACACTCAATTAGTATTTGGTAGCATTGTCTTTAAATTGTTTAACTTGGGTCAAACGTTTCAGGTAGCCTTCCACAAGTTTCCCACAATAAGTTGGGTGAATTTTGGCCCATTCCTCCTGACAGTGCTGGTGTAACTGAGTCTGGTTTGTAGGCCTCCTTGCTCGCACACGCTTTTTCAGTTCTGCCCACACATTTTCTATAGTATTGAGGTCAGGGCTTTGTGATGGCCACTCCAATACCGTGACTTTGTTGTCCATAAGCCATTTTGCCACAACTTTGGAAGTATGCTTGGGGTCATTGTCCATTTGGAAGACCCATTTGCGACCAAGCTTTAACTTCCTGACTGATGTTTTGAGATGTTGCTTCAATATATCCACATACTTTTCCTCCCTCATGATGCCATCTACTTAATGGAGTGCACCAGTCCCTTCTGCAGCAAAGCACCCCCACAACATGATGCTGCCACCCCCGTGCTTCACAGTTGGGATGATGTTCTTCGGCTTGCAAGCCTCCCCCTTTTTCCTCCAAACATAACGATGGTCATTATGGACAAACAGTTCTATTTTTGTTTCATCAGACCAGTGGACATTTCTCAGTTGCAAACCATAGTCTGGCTTTTTTATGGCGGTTTTGGAGCAGTGGCTTCTTCCTTGCTAAGTGGCCTTTCAGGTTATGTCGATATAGGACTCGTTTTACTGTGGATATAGATACTTTTGTACCTGTTTCCGTTAGTATCTTCACAAGGTCCTTTGCTGTTGTTCTGGGATTGATTTGCACTTTTCGCACCAAAGTACGTTCATCTCTAGGAGACAGAACGCGTCTCCTTCCTGAGCGATATGACAGCTGTGTGGTCCCATGGTGTTTATACTTCCATACTATTGTTTGTACAGATGAACGTGGTACTTTCAGGCATTTGGAAATTGCTCCCAAGGATGAACCAGACTTGGGAGGGCTACAATTTTTTTTTCTGAGGTCTTGGCTGATTTTTTCCCCATGATGTCAAGCAAAGAGGCACTGAGTTTGAAGGTAGGCGTTGAAATACATCCACAGGTACACCTCCAATTGACTCAAATGATGTCAATTAGCCCATCAGAAGCTTCTAATGCCATGACATAATTTTCTGGATTTTTCCAAGTTGTTTAAAGGCACAGTCAACTTAGTGTATGTAAACTTCTGACCCACTGGAATTGTGATACTGTGAATTATAAGTGAAATAATCTGTCTGTAAACAATTGTTGGAAAAATGACTTGTGTCATGCACAAAGTAGATGTCCTAACTGACTTGCCAAAACTATAGTTTGTTAACAAGAAATTTGTGGAGTGGTTGAAAAACAAGTTAATGACTCCAACCTAAGTGGATGTAAACTTCCGACTTCAACTGTAGATTATATTGGTGGCGTGACACACAGACATGCACCCTCCTACTGCAGGTCTAATAGTGCCTATAACTGATTAGCTAATGTTCCTGTTGTTGTCTATGTACGATGAACACATGAGCTTGTCCAGTAACCTTCAGAAGATCAGATATGGCCCAGACCAGTCACGTCTTGTTGGTCTACCTTGCCTCATCCACACGGATTCTGCTTACGTTCTGTTTTTTACATGTCTAAATGGTTAACTCGATGTTGATCCATCTTTGTACACTCACATGGGCTCAGCCTTCATTCTGCTAACACGTCTAATATTGAATTTATATCGATTCTTCTTTCTACTTCAAAGAGAACAGTATAGGTACTGAAAATCACCAGATGACTGGAAATTCTCTAACAATAGCCGATACAGGTTTTTTGCTCAACAGTGAAACACCTGATTCAGATCATCATTAGTTGAATCAGGTGTGATAAAAAAAAAAACTACAGTAGTGCTGCTCTCCGGGAGCTGGTGATCACTGATGTCAGTGCACTCTCTGACAACATGAACCAAGTAAGTTGTGGCCATTCGATTAACTTTCCGATTTCCAATAAATTCGAATGATGTACATTGCCTTCAGAAAGTATTCACATCCCCCTTGACTTTTTCCACATTTTGCTGTGTTACAAAGTGGGATTAAAATTGATTTCATTATTTTAAAAAATGTCAATGATATACCCACACAATATTGTGTCAAAGTGGAAGAAACATACTAACATTTGTAAAAATGTATGGAAAATAAAACACCCTGAGTCAGTTGGCAGCAATTACGCTGTGAGTCTTTCTGGGTAAGTCTCTAAGAGATTTCCACACATGGATTGTGCAACATTGGCCCATTACTCTTTTCACCATTTTTCAAGCTCTGTCAAATTGGTTGTTGATCATTACTAGACAACCATTTTCAGGTTTTGCCATAGATTTTAAAGCAGATTTTAGTCAAAACTGTAACCAGGCCACTCAGAAACATTCACTGTCTTCTTGGTAAGCAACTCCAGTGTAGATTTGGTCTTGTTTTTAAGGTTTGCTGTCCTGCTGAAAGGTCAATTCTTCTCCCAGTGTTTGGTGAAAAGCAGACAACCAGGTTTTCCGCTAGGATTTTTCCTGTGCTTAGCTCCATTCCGTTCATTTCTTTAATCCTGAAAATCGCCCCAGTACTTAACGATTAGCATCCCATAACATGATGCAGCCACCAGTATGCTTGAAAATATGGAGAGTGGTACTCAGTAATGTGTTGTATTGGATTTGCCCAAACTATAACACTTTTTATTCAGGCCAAAAAGTGAATTGCTTTGTAATTTGTTTTTGCAGTATTACTTTAGTGCCTTGTTGCAAACAGAATGCATGTTTTGGAGTATTTTTATACTGTACAGGCTTCCAGCTTTTCACTATGTCACTTAGGATAGTACTGTGAAGTAACTACAAAGTTGATCCATCCTCAATTTTCTCCTATCACAGCCACTAAACTCTGTAACTGTTTTAAAGTCACCATTGGCCTCATGGTGAAATCCCTGAGCGGTTTCCTTCCTCTCCGGCAACTGAGTTAGAAAGGACGCATGTATCTTTGTAGTGACTGGGTGTATTGATACACCATCCAAAGTGTAATTAATAACTTCACCAGGCTCAAAGTGATATTCAATGTCTGTTTTTTGTTTTTTTACCCACCTATCAAAAAATCATGTTAAACACTATTATTGCACACGAGTGAGTCTATGCAAGTTATTCTGTGACTTTTTACTCCTGATCTTATTTAGAATTGCCATAAGAAAGGGGTTGAATACTTATTGACTCAAAACATTTCAGCTTTAAAAAAAATACATAATTTCACTTTAGCATTATGGGGTATTGTTTGTAGATCAGTGAAACAATCTCAATTTAATCCATTTTAAATTCAGTCTGGTGTGAATACATTCTGAAGGTACTCTTTATGCCTAGCCCACAGTTCATTCTGAAAGTATTCAGACCCTTTATTCACATTTTGTTACGTTACAGCCTTATTCTAAAATGTATTCGATTGTTTTTCCCCCCCTTCATCAATCTACACACAATACCATATAATGACAAAACAAAATCTGGTTTTTAGATTTATGCAAATGTATAATACATTTAAAAAAATTGAAGTATTACATTTACATAAGTATTCAAACCCTTTACTCATACTTTTTGAAGCACCTTTGGCAGCGATTACAGCCTCGAGTCTTCTTGGATATGACACTTTAAGCTTGGCACACCTGTATTTGGGGAGTTCCTCCCATTCTTCTCTGCAGATCGTCTCAAGCTCTGTCATGTTGGAGGGGGAGCGTCACTGCACAGCTATTTTCAGGTCTCTCCAGAGATGTTCGATCGGGTTCAAGTCCGTGCTCTGGCTGGGCCATTCAAGGACATTGATTTCTCAGTTTGGCTGGGTGGCCAGCTCTAGGAAGAGTCTTGGTGGTTCCAAACTTCTTCCATTTAAGAATGATGGACGCCACTGTGTTCTTGGGGACCTTCAATGCTGCAGAAATGTTTTGGTACCTTTACCCAGATCTGTCAATTTAATTTACCACAGGTGGACTCCAATCAACTTGTAGAAACATCAAGGATGATCAATGGAAACAGGATGCACCTGAGCTCAATTTCAAATCTCATAGCAAAGGGTCTGAATACTTATGTAAATTAGGTATTTCTATTTTTTACTTTTTATACATTTGCTAACATTTCTAAAAACCTGTTATTGCTTTGTCATTATGGGGTATTGTGTGTAGATTGATGAGGATTTTTTTCTGTTTTTTTTTATCCATAAGGCTGTAACGTAACAAAATGTGGAAAAAGGTCAAGGGGTCTGAATACTTTCCAAAGGCACTGTATGTCGACGTGAACGTACCAGGTCGTGATCGTTCACCACCATCAGCTCGATGTACTTGGTCTCGGTCTGGACTGTGCGTTGACCTCGTCTGACCTGTAGGGGAAGGGGGGGGGGGGGGGGGTGCAAGAGAAAGCGCTGCTTCACTTCAGTCTGGTACAACTTCAATGGCACCCTATACACCCTATACACCCTGGGGCCCGGTTTCCCAATAGCGATGGAACTTAGGCATATGAGTGTTTTAACGAAGAATCTTTCCTACAACGGCTGAAGATGTAAAACACCACGCAGAGAGAACCGTCTTCTAGTGCGTTGTCGGAGCATGTGTCGATACTGATAGGATCGAAAAAAGGGAAGCGCTGCTCTAGGATCAGCTTTCTCCATTCAAAACTTACCTTAATACTATAATTATTTCACAACACTGACGAAAGATCAGCTTCTAGAGAGATATTACCACCTATGATATAACCAACAATTTGGGACATCATTGCGCACATGTTAGACTACACGTCATGAAATATATTGAGACACATTACAGACAGTAGCCTCCAAGTAGCTAAATAGAAGAAATCAAATCAAAGTTTATTTGTCACGTGCGCCGAATACAACAGGTGTAGTAGACCTTACAGTGAAATGCTTACTTACAGGCTCTAACCAATAGTGCGAAAAAAGTTTTTAATGTCCCGTTGGTAGGATATTTGTGATCGTACCTCGTCTAATTTATTGTCCAATGACTGCACGTTGGCGAGTAATATTGACGTAACAACAGCCTTCCTACTCGCCTTCTGCGGGTCCTGACGAGGCATCCGGCTCGTCGTCCTCTGTACCTGCGTCTCTTCCTCTTGCGAATAACTGGGATGTCGGCCCTGCCGGGTGTTTGTAGAATATCATGTGAGTCTAGCTTGTTGTTGAAAAAATCTTCCTCTAATCCGAGATGAGTGATCGCTGTCCTGATATCCAGAAGCTCTGTTCTGCCGTAAGATACGGTTGCAGAAACATTATGTACAAAATAAGTTACAAATAACATGACATGTATTTCAATATGATTGAAATAGGCCTATAGCCTACCGTATTTATATTTAATTGCAGTCACCGTGGTTTTCATTTGAAGCATCTTGTTATACGTCGCTTGTTTGTTATCAACTGCAAAGACAATGGCAACTTTGTATTTGTAGTTAACGTGGTTCTGAAGTCGTCGGCGGTCACAGAGAGAGACTGATAATCCAAGTGATCTTCTCGGTGTGAAGTGACACGGGAGGGCAAAACAGCATCTAACGACGCACTTAGCTGTTCTACGAGTGGTCTGAGGCCGGCGTTAGATCATGAGTGTTTCCAAGTGCAACGTTAATTAACAAGATGGTCTCGGGAAATAGCTCGGGGTTTAACGATGCTCCTACGAAGTTTCTAAAGATGGACCTAGCCTTAACATTCTTTTTCGGAAACCGAGCCCTGGTCAAAAGTAGTGCACTGTATATGGAATAAAGTACAATTTCAGATGCAACCTTATTCACCTCAGTTGAGAACACATACCCTACTAACCATATTGGAACGTACTGCAGCTACTGCAGCCCACGTTTTTGTCCTTGAGAAGGGCAGCAACACTTTGATTTCAGCCTCGATTCACCTGCTATTAAATCGCTGTGTCTGAAAGTGATATAACGGTGGCTGGCTCTGGTTACTCAGGGGCATTCTACTCTTGCTACACATCAGCCAATACGCAAGGGATATTTGTGAGCACATAACGATAACAAATTGATTGTGTTCCGCGTGAGATTAAATGTGTTGCATTGTAAAACATTGACTGTGTTGTGTCATTGTGTCGTGTTACATTATTGGCTTGTACTCAGTTTTTGTTAGTGTCTCTGCAAGCAGTGTGTATTTGGCAACACTGTGCGGCAACTGTAGCTTTGTGTGTGTGACAACAGTGGGTGTTTACAGGTGTGTGTGTGTGTGTATATGTGTTCGCACATGCATGAGTGTATGTGTGTGCCAGCTTATCAGGACATCAGCTCCTCACCTGTCTCTTTGAACGGCTCAACCCTTCCTCTGTGAAGATGGGCTCCTCCGGCTCTGACAAGATACCACCACCACCACCGTCACTGTCATTTTCAGAGTTCCCTTCAGTGTCACTGCTGTTCAATGAGCAACCTGTGAAGGAGGGGAAAAGGAGAAAGGGAGGGGGAAAATGGGTAGGAGTGCGGAAGGGGAGAGAGAAGAGGATGAGAGGAGAGAGAACAGGGTAGGAGGGAGAAGAGGGTAGGAGGGAGAACAGGGTAGGAGGGAGAAGAGGTGATATGATGAGTGCACACCCATCAGTCCCTTCTGTCAGTGAAGCCATGTCCATTTTTGTCAAATGATCCACAGAGGAAATCAATATCCTGCAGACAGTGTGGTGGAGCGAGGCCATATGAAGACCAAGGAGAGGACAAGGAGGGCAGCCAGAAAGCAGGAGATGGGGAGAGAGAGAGAGAGAAAAAGATGGGCATGTACTGTGTCCCCGTCGAGAGGAAAGGTGAGTGAAGCAGGGGAGCTTATGGAAGAGCAAAAACTAACACAGATGGAAAAAACAGTATTTTAAGGCTTTAGAACTGGAGACAAGAGGAAAGGAGGAGGCGAGGAGAAAACTCAAATTTAGACTATTGAGATGCACCCCAAAAAGACATTGGCAAAGGTAGGTGATGACGGACACAAAGGAGAGATGGGTTAGTTAAAGGTCAGCTAAAGATTTTACCTGGACATTGTAGTGACAGTAGCAGGTCCAGGTCAGGCATTCGATACACCACGTGATCATTCTGCTTCTACAGTAGTACACACAGAGCCGCAACAGAGTTAGAACCAATGAGTTGTAAATACAGAAAAAGTTAGTACCCACCATTCTTATGACATATTGGTTGACGATGATTAAGTGCTATAACTGTTATTGACTGATCACCCCCCCCTTTTGCCCCCCTGTCCAGCACTCGGGACTGCTGAGTGCTGAAGCGCGTAAAAATAGTCTGTCTTCAGTTACGACACTCACTACCAAGTTCCAAACTGCCTCTGGAAGCAACGTCAGCACAAGAATTGTTCGTCGGGAGCTTCATTAAATGGGTTTCCATGTCCGAGCAGCCGGACACAAGCCTAGGATCACCATGCACAATGTTAAGTGTCGGTTGGATTGGTGTTAAGTGTCGGTTGGATTGGTGTTAAGTGTTGGTTGGATTGGTGTAAAGCTAGTCGCCATTGGACTCTGGAGCAGTGAAAAAGCCTTCTCTCACGCTTCACCATCTGGCAGTCCGAGAGACGAATCTGGGTTTGGCCGATGCCAGGAGAATGCTACCTGACCCAATGCATAGTGCCAACTGTAAAGTTTGGTGGAGGAGGAATAATGGTCTGGGGCTGATTTTCATGGTTCGAGCTAGGCCTCTTAGTTCCAGTGAAGAGAAAAATGTTCACGCAACAGCATACAATGCCATGCTAGACGATTCTGTGCTTCCGACTTTGTGGCAACAGTTTAGGGAAGCCCCTTTCTTGTTTCAGCATGACAATGCCCCCGTGCACCAAGCGAGGTCCATACAGAAATGGTTTTTCGAGATCGAAGAAGAACTTGACTGGCCCTGACCTCAACCCCATCGAACACCTTTGGGATGAATTGGAACGCCGACTGCAAGCCAGGCCTAATCGCCCAACATCAGACCTCACTAATGCTCTTGTGGCTGAATGGAAGTCCCCGTAGCAACATCTATTGGAAAGCCTTCCCAGAAGAGTGGAGGTTGTTATAGCAGCAAAGGGTGGACCAACTCCATATTAATGGCCATGATTTTGGAATGAGACGTTCGACGAGCAGGTGTCCACATACTTTCGGTCACATAGCGTATACGTAATAAAGAAAGCAAAGCGCCATAATGCATAATTGATCCATTGCTGGGCTTTCAGGATGGCATCATCGAGCATTTCAGGGCTGCATGGAGAGTCAAACTTGAGCAGAGGAGCTGAATACTTTATGAAAATGACCCATCTGGGGAAAAGGGGAGGCCATCCGATATTCAGGAGGGAGAGGCCACATCGATCTATCGTTCCAGTCCATGTAATGGAGCTGTGTACCGTACCTCGATTGCCTGTCGCCCTAATGGAATAGCCTTCAGCCTCTTCTATCCTACCCCTCGCTTTTCTCTCCTTTTCTTCCACACTCACTTTTCCTCTCTCCTCCCACTCTATTTCGCAGCCAAAACTGATCTCTCAAAAGGAGAGGTCCACAAAGTAGAGGAGTATGGGACAAAGCCATAATATCACGTTGGTTGACATATTATATCATCCTATACTGGTGCTGCTTGCCTCTGACATCCAAGGCTGGGAGTGAACGTATTTCCCCCCACTACTCACGTTTGAACTAAATAGAATGGCTGGGATGAACTATACACAGTGCATAATCATGTTAGAGCCAAGTGTGTGGCTTATTTGTCTACAGACATCAAGGATGGTGTCCTCTGTGGGGTTTCTAATGTATGGCTGGGACCAGAACCTTATACTGTACGGGTATATATAAAATGGCTTTGGCTTGGATGGCAAACAGGGGGTTATAGTTCATCCTGAACAGAAGGAGGAGACAGATGGGACAGAGGTTGAAGCGATAGATTCAAAGACCGCCAACGAGTCAGCACTGAACGGTCTTGGAGATATACGGGAAGAAATAAAAGAAAAATAGATTCAGCTGTCAATTCCATCAAGCCCACATTGTGTCATTCGCTTTTACACAGCAACTCGTTTTCTCCCCATGGACAAACAAAATCAGAACGTTTCTTTTGGGGGGGGGTAGTTGAAAAGTCCACTAGCACTTCCAAACTTACTATATGCTTCCAGATTTCAGAATAAGAAGTGCGTGTGCAGGCAGTAGCTTGTAAAGGACGACACTGCACAAACATTGCTATGGTGCATTTTATTGAATTCCAGTCTTAGTATAGTTAATTAGTTCTCTCTCTCTCACACACACCATGGGACTGTGTATCAACTCAATACTTTTCGCACTGCACAACACAGATGGAGTATCGCTGTCTGTGCTGCCAGTGAGTGAGAGAGAGATAAAGAGGTAAACAACGGAGAGGGAAAGAGAGTTGAAAGAGTCCGATGCAGAGAGAGAGAGGAGGAACAGACGGTCTCTACTGAGCAGTACGCTGGAGCCACTTTCGAGACGAATCCACCAGCAACTCCCCATTTTTCATCTAAGGGTATCCAACCCTCCATCCTCTTCCCTTATTCATACTCACCTCCCCACTGGTATTGAGAACAGGCTCGATCCCGTAGGAGAAGTTCCCATCGGAAAACATCCCACTGGAGATAGACAGAAAGCAAGAGTGAGGCTAGTAGAGTTAGTAGTAACAAATGGGATCTCTGGTAGGATTGAGACAAACAGTGAGGCATGGAATGGGCAGAGCGTGGGCATAGCCTCGACTCACCGTAATCCATGGCAGGTAGAGAGAGCAACCCACGAGCCTGGTACCCCCCTCAGTCGCCCGTGGTAGTAACAGTGTTCCCCTCCCTGTAAAAACACACACACCCATTCACGCAGTATTAATTCTACTTTGCCCTCCCAAGTTAAATAAAGAAAGGCACAAGTCGATGAAATAGAGTCAGCTAACCAATGACGAAAATGCAATCAACACCCCTGATTAAGTGTGAAGCAACACCCCCCAAGAGTGGGTCTGAATGAGCTGCTTGGTCAACAAAGCTGTATCAGTAACTGCTATAGATCAGGAGAGAGAACCTACACCTACAGTGGCTAATGATGCGTGAAGGACAGCAGAGACTATATTTCATCACCAGACATGTGTGGTTGAGAATCAGATGTGTGTGTATTAGACTAGGAAAACATCCGTGTCTGTCTGTGCGTGTGTTTGTGTGTGTGTGTCACTCAGTCAGTGTAACGAGCACCAATAAGTTATGCACCACTGTCATCTGAGCCCACTGTCGTCTCACACGCTAAACAACAGAAGAAAAGCTGTGTTCAAGTGAAGCGAACTATAACTATTTAGACCGTTCAAGCAACAACCTTGGGGCTCGTGTTATTTCCCGCTTGGTCAAACCTTACTCCAACCGTATCCAACCAACCAGACAGACCAACGCTGCGTCTCAATAGACTACAGTGGCCTCCTCTCCTCTGCTCTTTCCTTAATCTGCACTGGTCTGAAACACACAAGCAACATGGCCGATCCCTTTCCAGCAACATGCATCCGTCCAGTTCTTTTTCCAGAATGAAGGCAAGATTGTGTATGAGCTAGCCATAATGACCCTTAGTGTAGCTTAGCTTAATTTCTCTCCTGTCGCGGTTTAGCGTGCGTGTGTGCGTGCGAGTGCGGGCAGAGGGAGAAGATGGAGCAAGATGAAACTGGGCCAACATTCCGCAAATTTTCTCATAGATGAAACACTTGATCTTAATACAGTTTTCTGTTTCCAAAACTAAAATCTGTTATGAACAGAGCGCACTAAGTTTTGTAGATTTGACCCTTTGCCAAAGTTTTTAAAAACGGGCTTTGTTTGGAGGAGCGCAATGGCAGTTAAGAGTTCTTGGCTTGCACATTCAGCACTTCAGAGAGTAGGCGTTCACTAACAGAAATGAGCAAATGCATGATAAATTGCACCAATAGGATCACGTTAGCTCTTGCTTGGCTCTGCCCATGTCGTTCCTTGTCCTGCCAACTGTGCTTCTATGGTTTCCACTGTAAAAAGGCCCATTTGTCCCATCTTGGCTTAGTTAAAAGTATCATTGGTAGCGGTTTAGCATGAGCTAGCCATAATAAACTCTAGCTTAGCGTTAGCTTAATTTCTCCTGTGTCTTTAGTGGGTGAGACCCTGGGGCCATTCATACCAATTAGAAAGGAAGCCCAGTCAGAGCACTTAGCACGGGACTGAGATAAATAAATAAATAAATAAATAAATAAAAGGGCAGGATTACAAGGATAAGTGGAGGAAATCAGATTGGCTCACACTCTACTGCGGCCATTAGTGAACGAGGTGGATTGAGTGTCCTTTCAGAGGAGGAGAGGCTGGACACATCCACGCATACACACACACACACACACACACTTTCAGAGGAGAGGCAGGATGGAGGGGGATCATTCAAGTCATTCAGGTATAATAGACTACTGAGATGCTATTCAAGAAATAAGTTGTTTCATCTAACATGCAGGAATGCATATTTCAATATGATTCAATATTTTGATGTGCAACCTAATCCACTGATTGTCACGAATTTTGGTTTGACAAATAGGCCATTGTGTTGTTATATTTTACTGTCGAAAATAAGGCTTCAGAAAGTTATTTAAAATGTTCTTGTACACTTACAGTGGGGGGAAAAAGTATTTAGTCAGCCACCAATTGTGCAAGTTCTCCCACTTAAAAAGATGAGAGAGGCCTGTAATTTTCATAATAGGTACACTTCAACTATGACAGACAAAATGAGAAAAAGAAATCCAGAAAATCACATTGTAGGATTTTTAATGAATTTATTTGCAAATTATGGTGGAAAATAAGTATTTGGTCAATAACAAAAGTTTCTCTCAATACTTTGTTATATACCCTTTGTTGCCAATGACAGAGGTCAAACGTTTTCTGTAAGTCTTCACAAGGTTTTCACACACTGTTGCTGGTATTTTGGCCCATTCCTCCATGCAGATCTCCTCTAGAGCAGTGATGTTTTGGGGCTGTTGCTGGGCAACACGGACTTTCAACTCCCTCCAAAGATTTTCTATGGGGTTGAGATCTGGAGACTGGCTAGGCCACTCCAGGACCTTGAAATGCTTCTTACGAAGCCACTCCTTCGTTGCCCGGGCGGTGTGTTTGGGATCATTGTCATGCTGAAAGACCAGCCACGTTTCATCTTCAATGCCCTTGCTGATGGAAGGAGGTTTTCACTCAAAATCTCACGATACATGGCCCCATTCATTCTTTCCTTTACACGGATCAGTCGTCCTGGTCCCTTTGCAGAAAAACAGCCCCAAAGCATGATGTTTCCACCCCCATGCTTCACAGTAGGTATGGTGTTCTTTGGATGCAACTCAGCATTATTTGTCCTCCAAACACGACGAGTTGAGTTTTTACCAAAAAGTTCTATTTTGGTTTCATCTGACCATATGACATTCTCCCAATCTTCTTCTGGATCATCCAAATGCTCTCTAGCAAACTTCAGACGGGCCTGGACATGTACTGGCTTAAGCAGGGGGACACGTCTGGCACTGCAGGATTTGAGTCCCTGGCGGCGTAGTGTGTTACTGATGTTAGGCTTTGTTACTTTGGTCCCAGGTCTCTGCAGGTCATTCACTAGGTCCCCCCGTGTGGTTCTGGGATTTTTGCTCACCGTTCTTGTGATCATTTTGACCCCACGGGGTGAGATCTTGCGTGGAGCCCCAGATCGAGGGAGATTATCAGTGGTCTTGTATGTCTTCCATTTCCTAATAATTGCTCTCACAGTTGATTTCTTCAAACCAAGCTGCTTACCTATTGCAGATTCAGTCTTCCCAGCCTGGTGCAGGTCTACAATTTTGTTTCTGGTGTCCTTTGACAGCTCTTTGGTCTTGGCCATAGTGGAGTTTGGAGTGTGACTGTTTTAGGTTGTGGACAGGTGTCTTTTATACTGATAACAAGTTCAAACAGGTGCCATTAATACAGGTAATACAGGTAACGAGTGGAGGACAGAGGAGCCTCTTAAATAAGAAGTTACAGGTCTGTGAGAGCCAGAAATCTTGCTTGTTTGTAGGTGACCAAATACGTATTTTCCACCATAATTTGCAAATAAATTCATTAAAAATCCTACAATGAGATTTTCTGGAATTTTTTTTCTCATCTTGTCTGTCATAGTTGAAGTGTACCTATGATGAAAATTACAGGCCTCTCTCATATTTTTAAGTGGGAGAACTTGCACAATTGGTGGCTGACTAAATACTTTTTTCCCCCACTGTATATCATAGGCTATTTCACCACTTGAGGAAGTGTAAAACTCAAAACACTTCATCTAGATCGCCAACTCTAAATATAATACCCACTGCTAGTAGCCATGTATAAATCTAACAGTTAATGTAAATGTCCTAATAAAAAATGGAAATGTATCTCAAAGCCATATCAAATATCTTGTTTGTAAAATAGTTGCTACTGAGCTTTCTTTCTCCCGGAGAGTGGCTCGCTAATCACATCAGCAGGCCCACCGAAACAAGCACAGCAGCAGGCCCATCGAAACAGGCACAGCAGCAGGCCCACCGAAACAGGCACAGCAGCAAGTCAGACACCTCCAATACAGGAATCATGAGGATAACGCACTTTACTGTTTGACCAAATCATGGTTTTAGCAGCCCCAAAAATGGAAGGTTTGAGTGAGGTGACCATGTAGAAGGTGCAGCTCGCACTGATACAACCAGCTAAAATGTTTACCCGCACAGCCAAGTCAAATAGTCGCAAAATGGAACTAAAAGGTCGCAGTCTGGAACCCTGGGGAGAGGGGGACTCTGCGGAGGACACGCTCAGTAGAAACGCACACACCCACTCATTTATTCGTTTTTATTTATTTATTATTTAACCTTTATTTAACTAGGCAAGTCAGTTAAGAAGAAATTCTTATTTACAATGACGGCCTACCCCGGCCAAACCCTAACGACACTGGGCCAATTGTGCGCTGCCCTATGGGACTCCCAATCACGGGCCGGTTGTGATACAGCCTGGAACTTCTTGTTCTGGAGCCTGTGATGCACTTGCCATTGCATGATCAACGAGGTGGAAATGCAGCTAATATCTGAATGAAGGGCAACTCAGCAGCACTGCTGACTTTGCAGAACCACTTGTTTGTTAATGAACAGAAGAGAGGAGGTGATACCCCATTAAGGGAGGAGTTGAATGAGATGCCACACCTATCCAAGGACACAGCCAATGAGAATGACGGATGCTAATTGGTACTGACAAACTAGAATAAAACAGCCCTGTTTTGTTACAGCCCTATCAAATACTGCTACCAAGTCTCAACTAAGGGAGAGAGGTGGCCAAAATAGGAGGGGAAAGTGCCAATTCCAAGATGGCAGAAAGCTAAGTTTCTCAAACTGTTTTTATTTACCATCACACTCGAGGACAAAACGACAAGACAAACGGAGAAAATGAAGACTAGACCAAATAAGAACTAAACAAGTACATGACGTTGCACTATCTAGCCGTGAATCATTTTTCGGTTAAGTCCGTCTCGGGCACCTTAAAAGGGGGTTAGACAGTGACCTTGCAAAACGACCGGTGTAATTGCATCTCTCCAATTTCATTAAACTTCCGCACCGCAGGACTAGCTATTCATGTCTGCAGGAACAAGACACCTCTCAGTCCTCCAAATAAGTCCTCTGACACACACACACACACACACTGGAGTAATAATACAGTAGAAGCATAGTTATAAACACACATAAAGACTTGTATAGGCTCATAATTCCGTATACCAATACTCGTAATGCATTATAAGTATAATCATAATCACTTATAAATGTACAGTGACATAGCGCTTCATAATTGCACTTTTTACCCAAGGGTCATACAGCATTATAATGACAATCAGTGTGATGCATTTATAAAGTCTATGCCAATGAGCAGCACATTGTTAGTACTGCGTCATAATCTTCGTTATGGTGTGTTATAGCACACTTATAAGCCACTATTAAGTCATCTTTGAATGCTTGAGGTGCTGCGTTTGATGATCATACTAGACACTCATCAGCCAACCTTCATGTCTACACCCTAGTGGATGGATGGATGGACGAAAACAAGTTCTACCATGTTTTGAGACGGCCTCCCTTCGTCGTCAAAGTGCCGCTCCACATATTCCGAAGACAGGAGATTGCTGGGGGAAAAAAGAGAGAGGGGGCGAGAGAGCGAGCGAGCAATGACATTTCCCATTCAGGCATAATCATTACAAGAGACAAGCGCATACAAAACACATTTGTTAAAAAGCACTATACAAATCCAATTGGATTGATGGAGGCATTGAGTAGAAAAGGGGTGGTGGAAGGATGGGGCCAGTTACCTCTACGCCATGAAAAAACGCTTTGAGAGCTAGTGAGGATCGCTATATGAACACAATCCATTAGAATAATGTGTCCAATGTGTTGGTGAGGAGGAGGAGGCGAGTATATGCCGTGATTTAGCTTTAGTCTACGAGCCTCAAAATGTTACCATCATCTACAATGTTTTAGACATTCCATTCTAGTGAAGAAACCCTAGATGGATTGTATCAGGGTTGGGGTAAATTCCGTTTTTTTAATTCAGCCAATTCGGGAAGTTAATTCAAATTCAACAAAATCCACATAGGCGACATTGGGCAATTTTTTTTATTCATGACTTGAATGAAAATGTCCTGAATAGAAAGCTGAATTGAACACAATCCTGTATTGTATAGAATGCTAGTGAGAGTCAGAGCAGTGTGTCAACTCACTGGTTCAGCTCCAAGTCCAGGATGAAAGATTTGCCAAAGGTTTCCACCAGGAAACTGCTCTGGGCTAGATGGACAGGCTGGGAGAGAGAGGGAGGGAGAAAAGTTAGAGAGGAGTGTGTGTGTGTGTGTGTGTGTGTGTGAGCACAATAGGGAGAGAAAATCAGTGGTGGAAAAAGTACTCAATTGTCATACTTGAGTAAAGGTAAAGATACCTAAATAGAAAATGACTAAAGTAAAAGTGAAAGTCATCCAGTAAAATACTACACTTGAGTAAAAGTATTTGGTTTTAAATATACTTAAGTATCAAAAGTAAATGGAATTGCTCAAATATACAAACCAGACACCCCCATTTTTTTATTACCGATAGCCAGGGGCACACTCCAACATAATTTACAGGCAAAGCATTTGTGTTTAGTGAGTCCGCCAGATCAGAGACAGTAGGGATGACCTCTTGATAAGTGCGTCAATTGGACCATTTTCTTGTCAAAATGTAATGAGTATTTTTGGGTGTCAGGGAAAATGTATGGAGTAAAAAGTACATTCTTTTATTTAGGAATGTAGTGAAGTAAAAGTTGGAAAACATAAATAATAAAGTAAAGTACAGATACCCCCAAAAATGTAAGTAGTACTTTAAAGTATTTTTACTTAAGTACTTTACACCACTGGAGAAAATACAGGTACACTTAGGGTGTAAAAACAGGACTGAGGCAAGGCTGGCCAAGGTTATTAAAAGGTACAGTGCCTTCAGAAAGTATTCACACCCCTTGACTTTTTCAAAATGTTGCTGTGTTACAAAGTGGGGTTAAAATTGAATTAATTGTACATTTTTTTGACTACACAAAAAACTCTAATATCAAAGTGGAAGAAAAATGCTAACGTGTCAAAATAAATAAAACACTAACATATCTTGATTACATAAATATTCAACCCCATGAGGCAATGCATGTTAGAATCACCTTTGGCAGCGATTACAGCTGAGTCTGGGTAAGCCTCTAAGTGCTTTCCACACCTGAATTGTGCAACATTTTCCCATTACTCTTTTCAAAATTCTTCAAGCTCTGTCAAATTGGTTGATCATTGCTCGACAACCATTTTCAGGTCTTGCCATAGATTTTCAAGCAGATTTAAGTCAAAACTGTAACTCAGCCACTCAGGAACATTCACTGTCCTCTTAGTAAGCAACTCCAGTGTAGATTTGTCCTTGTGTTTTAGGTTACTGTCCTGCTGAACAGTGAATTCATCTCCCAGTGTCTGGTGGAAAGCAGATTGAACCATGTTCTCCTCTAGGATTTTGCCTGTGCTTAACTCCTTTCTTTTTGCCTTTTTTCCCCCTGAAAAAACTCCAGAGTCTTTAACGATTACAAGCATAAACACAACATGATGCAGCCACCACCATGCTTGAAAATATTGAGCGTGGTACTCAGCAATGTGCTGTATTGGATTTGCTTCGAACATAACACTTTGTATTCAGCACAAAAAGTAAATTGCTTTGCCACATTTTTGGCAGTATTACTTTAGCGCCTTGTTGCAAACAGAATGCATGTTTTGGAATATTTGTATACTGTACTGGCTTCCTTCTTTTCACTCTGTCAATTAGAATAGTATTGTGGAGTAACTACAATGTTGTTGATCCATCCTCAGTTCTCATATCACAGCCATTAAACTCTGTAACTGTTTTAAAGTCACCATTGGCCTCACGGTGAAATCCCTGAGCGGTTTCCTTCCTCTCTGGCAACTGAGTTAGGAAGGACGCCTGTATCTTTGTAGTGACTGGGTGTATTGATAAACCATCCAAAGTGTAGTTAATAACTTCAACATGCTCAAAGGGATATTCAATGTCTGCAATTTCTTACCACTAGGTATCAGTCTTTGCGAGGAACTGGAAAACCTTCCTGGTCTTTGTGGTTGAATCTGTGTTTGAAATTCACTGCTTGACTGAGGTACCTTACATATTTATTTATTTTATTTGTAATTAAAAAATATATATTTAACCTTTATTTAACCAGGTAGGCTAGTTGAGAACAAGTTCTCATTTGCAACTGCGACCTGGCCAAGATAAAGCATAGCAATTCGACACATACAACAACACAGAGTTACACATTGAATAAACAAAAACATACAGTCAATAATACAGTAGAACAAAAGAAAACAAAAAATCTATATACAGTGAGTGCAAATGAGGTAAGTTAAGGCAATAAATAGGCCATGGTGGCGAAGTAATTACAATATAGCAATTAAACACTAGAATGGTAGATGTGCAGAAGATGAATGTGCAAGTAGAGATACTGGGGTGCAAAGGAGCAAGATAAATAAATAAATACAGTATGGGGATGAGGTAGTTGGATGGGCTATTTACAGATGGGCTACAGGTGGTACAGGTGCAGTGATCTGTGAGCTGCTCTGACAGCTGGTGCTTAAAGCTAGTGAGGGAGATATGAGTCTCCAGCTTTAGAGATTTTTGCAGTTCGTTCCAGTCATTGGCAGCAGATAATTGTATGTGTGGTGTACCGAGATGTAGTAATCATTCAAAAATCACGTTAAACACTTATTGCACACAGTGAGTCCATGCAACTTATTAAGTGACTTGTGAAGCAAATGTTCTACTCCCAAACATATTTAGGCTTACCATAACAAAGTGGTTGACTTCTTATTGACTCAAGACATTTCAGCTTTTCATTTTTTATTAATTTGTAAAAATTTTGAAAAACATCATTCCACTGGCATTATGTGTAGGCCAGTGACAAAAAAAGAACAATTTAATAAATGTTTTATCCAGGCTGTGACTATTTTGTTTTTGAAAAAGTCAAGCAGTGTGAACAGTTTCTGAATAATCATCACTCATTCACATTCCATTAGATGACAAGATGCAGAATCTGTCATGCCACAAGTCATTCATTGTCTTAAACAAATGATTCAATACCTTATAGTTTTGGCAAAAATGTACCTCTGTGGAGGGTTGAGAGAGAGCGCGAGAGCGCGAAAGAAAGGAAGAGAAAGAAAGAGTGCAACACAGTGAGAAAGATCGACAGAGAGCAACAAATAAAAAAAGGAATAGAAGGACAGAGTACCATCAAAGCCACAATAACACTGTCAGATAAAGATCGACGTCCCAACTCCCAACCCTGTTCCAGGTAGTGAGAGAAAAACAGCTTTAACCAATCAATCCCCAATACCACTGTCTAGCCCAGGCGTCTCCAATCCTTTTCTAGCATGAGAGCTACCTTTAAAAAAATAAAACATGTCGGGAGCTTCTCTTTTTTATTGCTTTCAGATAGGCACATTCTTCTCATCTCCCCTGCAACTCTTCCCGGGTCCTTAGTGTACAAGAGAAAGTAGTGCACTATGCTTTCTGTCAATATACCTGGTATAATTTTTTTTAAATTAACAACTAAGTGGGGCCATATAAAATCTGTGATTTTTTCCCCTCCCAAATTCTGTTTTATATATTCCCCAATTATATTTTATCTGTTTTATTTTTCCTGGTTTTAGGTTTATTTACAATTGTTCATTGAGAAACAATGAAATTGGATGTTCTGAGTCCATGTCAATGCTTATATTACATCAGAAGACCTTATTGTTGTTGTTTTTTGAAGAAAACTAACAAAATATTGATTTTTGAGAGTAATTCCCCTTCAATTGCACATCTGGCCCTTTAATTGCGCATCTAGCGAGCGAGGAACGTGCAATGTTATGTGCCGGTCTAGCGATGCTTCTTTACTGCTGCTGCTCATTTCATGGCAAAGTTTGAAAATAACTAATAATAGATACAAATGATATTCATGATATACTTCTGCCAGACAAGCCTTTTTTGCAGTTAACATTTAATTGAGAAGGTTTTGGAGAAAGTATTTCTGTCAACCCACAAGACCGTTATCACATCAACTGGCTGGCTACACACGGAGTGATAAACAAACGCGCGCACCACACAGAAAGACAGGGGAAATATTTCGTTTTTAAGCAAATAGTGGCTTACTATGGGTGGATAATGTTGCGTTGATCAGATAGTAGCTGGGAGCTTGCGGTGTCTGATACTTGTGAGATGTATTTATGACAGTTTGCGATGCAACACTTGAAAATTGCATCTACTTTCAGAATTGTTTGGCAAGCTACTCATAGGTGGGCTGCGAGCTACTGGTAGCTTGCGATCGACCGGTTGGCGAAACCTGGTCTAGCAGTTAGCCCCTTACTCCACCTCGGTGGCTGGGGCTAAGGACCTACTGTGCAGGAGGCTGCTGCTGGTGAGAGTGTGTGTTTGAGTGTATGTGTGCCTGCCTGGCGGAAAGCGTTGGAAATAGGAGGCGTTAGAAATACGTTCAATTTACAGCGGCGGTGGGGCACTGCCAAACCTAGACAGCCTAATTAAGACGGGCTGTATCTCAACACAGTTTGTGACAGTCCACTGAGTCGAGAGCCTTGCTACCTGAATATTAATGGCTGTAGAGGTGCTGACAAAGACTTTCTGTCTAATAACTCCAGCGAGTCGTTTGGTTGTACTGTATCTGACCTTAACTATCTTCTCTGTAAAAAGTTTAAAAGACAGTTGCTGTTTATCTGGGTAAGGAATGAAACGTAGGAGATATATAAAAAAATAACATTTAGCATGTTACTCAATTATCATTCCTATTTGCCATTAACTTCTAGGGAATGGGCATAAGTTATCCGAAATACTGTACCAGCTTTAGGGCATGCATACTTTATCCAGCCCTGCTCTTAAAGGCCTTGGTGAGCAGCTGATTAGTATAATTATAAAGCGATTTCGAGTAGGGAGTGCTGATCTATGATCAGTTTTTCCTACTAGATGATATTGAAAATTATTACATGGAAAGGGGAGGAAGGGATCGTAGCTCAGCAATTTGACTGAGGTAAAAGAGGGCCTCATACAGAAACACTGCAAAGGCAGAGTTTCAGGAAGGTCGTCTGGGTTACACACGAGTGCTGGGCAGCCGGTGGTGGAGGGCACTCAAGGTTGCCTCAAACGGTGAATCTTCCTGCCTCGCTGAATGATTGGCAGATGGTATTGATAGGGCGGGTAATGGGAGAGACCAGGTAAAGGTGTAGAAAGGTGATAGGGGCGCGAACAGGCGGGAGAGGGAGGGCGCCCCACGGGTGGCTGCCATGGGGTATCAGGTGGGGTCAGATGAATCAGCACCATGGAAAGAGTGTGTGTGGACAGGGGTACTAGCTATCGATGTCCAAAACTGACGAGAATTGAAATGACTGACAGTGAACTTCCTCCTGGGAAAAAGGTCATTTAATTTCCTTTAATGATTGGTGGTGACAAGAGCTATGACCTTTTGACCAAGCAGGCTGATGCAGTTGGGGTCAATGTCAGCTCAGCTCTAGTCAGTTTTGGACAGTCAGGGCACAATTATGGGCAATTATATACAGTACCAGTCAAAAGTTTGGACATACCTACTCATTCAAGGGTTTTTCTTTATTTTGACTATTTTCTACATTGTAGAATAGTAGTGAAGACATCAAAACTATGAAATAACACATGGAATCATGTAGTAACCAAAAAAGTGTAAAACAAATCAAAATATTGGTTATATTTGAGATTCTTCAAAGTAGCCACCCTTTGCCTCAATGACAGCTTTGCACACTCTTGGCATTCTCTCAACCAGCTTCATGAGGTAGTCACCTGGAATGCATTTCAATTAACAGGTGTGCTTTATTAATTTGTGGAATTTCTTTCCTTCTTAATGCATTTGAGCCAATCAGTTAGGTTGTGACAAGGTAGGGGTGGTATACAGAAGATAGCCCTTTTTTGGTAAATGACCAAGTCCATATTCTGGCAAGAACAGCTTAAATAAGCAAAGAGAAACGACAGTCCATCATTACTTTAAGAAGTTTCTTCAAATGCAGTCGCAAAAACCATCAAGCGCTATGATGAAACTGGCTCTCATGAGGACCGCCAAAGGAAAGGAAGACCCATAGTTACCTCCGCTGCAGAGGATAAGTTCATTAGAGTTACCAGCCTCAGAAATTGCAGCCCAAATAAATGCTTCCCAGACGTCAAGTAACAGACACATCTCAACATCAACTGTTCAGAGGAGACCGCGTGAATTCAAGCCTTCATGGTCAAATTGCTGCAAATAAACCACTACTAAAGGACACCAATAAGAAGAAGAGACTTGCTTGGGCCAAGAAACACGAGCAATGGACATTAGACCGGTGGAAATCTGTCCTTTGGTCTGATGAGTCCATATTTGAGATTATTGGTTCCAACCTCTGTGTCTTTGTGAGACGCAGAGTAGGTGAACGGATGATCTCCGCACGTGTGGTTCCCACTGTGAAGCATGGAGGAGGTGGTGTGGTGGTGCTTTGCTGGTGACACTGTCCGTGATTTATTTCGAATTTAAGGCACACTTAACCAGCATGTATACCACAGCATTCTGCAGCGATACGCCATCCCTGGCCTCCACATTCACCCAACTTCAACCCAATTGAGATGGTTTGGGATGAGTTGTACCGCAGAGTGAAGGAAAAGCAGTCAACAAGTGCTCAGCATATGTGGGAACTCCTTCAAGACTGTTGGAAAAGCATTCTAGGTGAAGCTGGTTGAGGGTGGCTACTTTGAAGAATCTCAAATATAACCAATATTTTTCATTTGTTTTACACTTTTTTGGTTACTACATGATTCCATGTGTTATTTCATAGTTGTGATGTCTTCACTATTATTCTACAATGTAGAAAATATTAAAATAAAGAAAAACCCTTGAATGAGTAGGTATGTCCAAACTTTTGACTGGTACTGTATACATTTTAAGCTTTATTTAACCAGGCGAGTCAATTAAGAACAAATTATTATTTACAGTGAAAGCCTGGCCAGTGAAGACTCATAGTCAGAACTTCTGAAATTAGCACTTTCGGGGCATCGAAAGGGAAAGGGGTATCATGCCACCTACCTCGGTTTAAACCAAGGGTGAGAAACATCAATCCACTTTTGTAAGCTTTCAAAACATCAATCCACTTTTGTGGAAGTTTTCAAATGGCAACTAATCCAGATCTACCAACCAAAGCAGAGTAACGTTAAAAGCATCTTGTACTTTGTACCCATCCAAGATGGGAACACCTGACAATACCATATCAAGCCATTGACCTTACATTAAGGGCTTCTTTGAAAATACACCAGGCAATAAAAGTGGCAATAAAGGCTAACCTGACTAGCATTATGTCACACAAGACAAGTCTCCTCTAAGAGTGGCTTCTTTAGTAGCTATTAACTATAGTAGCCAAATAGCCTGGTCCCAGATCTGTTTGTGCCATCTTGCCAACTATACAGCACAAGCAGATCTGGGGCTAGGTTAAACTATTAATACGAGTCTCATCAGTCGTGGTCCAGCACTGTGACACACTATTAGACTACTATCTTTCCATTCCGTCTCCCTCTTCTACATCAAATGTGGATTTTAATCATTGATGAGAGAATTATTCTGCCTGGCATTGACTAATGAAGGAGGTCTAAGACCAAGTCGGCAAAAAATGTGATTATTTCATCTCTCATCTCATTTAGAGAAGAAAACAATTCTTCTCTGAAGCATCTTTCATTTATTAGATCTTATTCGCTCCATTTTGCATTTAAGAGGAAGCCACACATTGCTCCCTTCTTTAAAGCAACATATATTCTCCCCATAACTGTAAATAACCTAACCTATATGACATTTCAGTACACACTGAAAATCTGCAGAACAATGCCTACATTATACTGCTCAAAAAAGAGGCTGTGTCTCCACTACAGCTCAGCATCCCAAATGGCACCCAGTTCCCGGGGGTGATTCTCACAAAACTGGCACTTGACAAAACAGAAACACATTTTCCACCATAATTCCTCTTGGACCACTAAAATTAGGATTTGCAATTCTGTATTTAAAAATAATTGTTATGTTTATTGATCAGATATTATGCATTTTTCCACAACTACAGTACAAATGCAAAAATACCGCAACCGTTTTCAAAGTTCCGTAAAAATATTTTTTTTTTTTTTTTTTTTTTTTTTTTTACATTGCTCACCGCATGAAAAGGCCTGATTTAAACATAACTGAAAACAATTATATTTTAAATTAGTTTATTTTGTAATTTCTCATTAACACAGTATTTTCTGAATCTTGGATTTTGTCATTATATTATTCAGACCCCTTGATTTTTTCCACATTACAGCCTTATTCTAAAATGGATTAAATCCACCTTTCCCTTATCTACACACAATACCCATAATGACAAAACAAAAACAGATTTTTTAAATTTTTGTAAATGTATATATAAAAAAAAAAACTGAAATATCACATTTACATAAGTATTCAGACCCTTTACTCAGTACTTTGTTGAAGCACCTTTGGCAGCGATTACAACCTTGAGTCTTCTTGGGTATGACGCTACAAGCTTGGCACACCTGTATTTGGGGAGTTTCTCCCATTCGTCTCTGCAGATCTTCTCAAGCTCTGTCAGGTTGGATGGGGAGCGCCGCTGCACAGCTATTTTCAGGTCTCTCCAGAGATGTTCGATCGGGTTCAAGTCCGGACTCTGGCTGGGCCATTCAAGGACATTGATACTTGTCCCGAAGCCACTCCTGCGTTGTCTTGGCTGTGTGCTTAGGGTCGTTGTCCTGTTGGAAGGTAAACCTTCACCCCAGTCTGAGGTCCTGAGGGCTCTGGAACAGGTTTCATTCAATGATCTCTCTGTACTTTGCTCCATTCATCTTTCCCCTCGATCCTGACTAGTCTCCCTGTCCATGCCGCTGAAAAACATCCACACAGCATGATTCTGCCACCACCATGGTTCACTGTAGGGATGGTGCAAGGTTTCCTCCAGATGTGACGCTTGGCATTCAGGCCAAAGAGTTCAATCGTGGATTCATCAGACCAGATAATCTTGTTTCTCAGGGTCTGAGAGTCCTTTAGGTGCCTTTTGGAAAACTCCAAGCGGGCTGTCATGTGCATTTTACCAGTGGTGGAAAAAGTACTCAATTGTCATACTTGAGTAAAAGTAAAGATACCTTAATAGAAAATTACTCAAGTAAAAGTGAAAGTCACCCAGTAAAATACTATTTGAGTAAAAGTCTAAAAGTATTTGGTTTAAATATACTTAAGTATCAAAAGTAAATGTAATTGCTAAAATATACTTAAGTATCAAAAGTATAAATAATAAAAAATTCCTTACATAAAGCAAACAAGATGGCATAATTTTCTTGTTTCTTTTAATTTACAGATAGCTAGGGACATGCTCCAACACTCAAGACATCATTCATCAACAAAGCATGTTTAGTGAGTCTGCCAGATCAGGGGCAGTAGAGATGACCAGGGATGTCCTCTTGATAAGTGTATGAATTAGGCAAGTTTCCTGTTCTGCTAAGCATGCAAAATGTAACGAGTACTTTTGGGTGTCAGAGAATGGAGTAAAAAGTACATAATTTTCTTTAGGAATGTAGTGAAGTAAAAGTACAAGTTGTCAAAAATATAAATAGTAAAGTACAGATAACCAAAAAAAACAATGTAAGTAGTACTTTCAAGTATTTTTACTTGAAAGTACTTTACACCAGTGCATTTTGTAGTAACCAAAAAAGGAGTGGAGTGGCTTCCATCTGGCCACTCTACCATAAAAGGCCTAATTGGTGGAGGGCTGCAGAGATGGTTGTTCTTCTGGAAGGTTATCCCATCTCCACAAAGGAACTCTGGAGCTCTGTCAGACTGGTCACCTCCCTGACCAAGGTCCTTCCCCCCCAATTGCTTAGTTTGGCTGGGCGGACAGCTCTACGAAGAGTCTTGGTGGTTCCAAACTTCTTCCATTTAAGAATTATGGAGGCCACTGTGTTCTTGGGGACCTTCAATGTTGCAGACATTTTTTGGTTCCCTTCCCCAGACCTGTGCCTCGACACAATCCTGTCTCGGAGCTCTACGGACAATTCCTTTGACCTCATGGCTTGGTTATTGCTCTGACATGCACTGTCAACTGTGGGACCTTATATAGACAGGTGTGTGCCTTTCTAAATCATGTCCTATCAATTGAATTTACCTGAGGTGGACTCCAATCAACTTGTAGAAACATCAAGGATGATCAATTTAAAAAGGATGCACCCGAGCTCAATTTCGAGTCTCAAAGCAAAGGGTCTAAAAAATAAGATATTTTGTTTGTTTATTTGTAACATATTTGCAAAAATGTCTAAAAACCTGTTTTCACTTTGTCATTATGGGGTACTGGATTGATGAGAATATTTATTTATTTAATCCATTTTAAAATAAGGCTGTAATGTAACAAGATGTGGAAAAAGTGAAGGGGTCTGAATACTTTCCGAATGCACTGTACATGTTATTTTTATGTACACATATTTGGATAAAGAACAAAAGATTAAGCCAAAATTACTAAAGCATACATTTTATATTTCCTAATATTGGTGCATTATGGTAATGATAAGCAGGTTTCGGAGATGAGAATCCATGTTTCGGTAATGAGCGTTGCATAGTTTGCCATTGAAAAACTGCACTGAGGTCTATTAGAGATTCAGTAACCTAATACATCAAATTGTGTCATTTGTTAATCCCAAATTATTTGCATAACACTAAAATCACTGATCTTAATACAATTGACTAAAACACCACTTTTTTTCATAAATACTGTAATTATGTGCCTGCATTTTCAAAAGCAAATTTTTTGGAGAAAAAGTAATTTCCCCAGTCTGTACCACCATTATTGTTGTATTAGGATGTGGCTATGTGTGGTTCTAAAGTATTTTAGATGCATTTCTTGACATGATATGCCTATAAAGTATCTCAATATGGGCCTCCTGAGTGGCACAGTGGTCTAAGGCACTGCATCGCAGTGCTAGAAGCGTCACTACAGACCCGGGTTCGATCCCAGGCTGTGTCGTAGACCTGGAGACCCATGAGGCGGCGCACAATTGGCCCAGCGTCGTCCGGGTTAGGGGAGGGTTTGGCCGGCCGAGATTTCCTTGTCCCATCGTGCTTTAGCAACTCCTTGTGGCGGGGCCGGGCACATGCACGTTGACTTCGATCGCCAGCTTAACGGCGTTTCCTCCAACGCATTGGTGCGGCTGGCTTCCGGGTTAAGCGAGTAGTGTGTCAAGAAGCAGTGCGGCTTGGCGGGGCCGTGTTTTGGAGGACGCATGGCGGGAGTCCGTGTGGGAGTTGCAGCGATAAAAAACTGTAACTACCAATTGGATATTGGGGAGAAAAAGGGGTAAAAAGTACAATAAATAAATCAATTCTAAATATGTGGGATATGGACCAAAAACTGTCAAAGAACAGTATAGGTAAGCGCTAAAACAGGTACACATGTCAAAATGGGGGATATCTTCCTTTACGTGGCAGGGTTGCTATTTGCTCAAACACAAACTCCAGATTGTGGTTTTAAGTCAATTAAATGGGGTTTATACACCCATATTTCTTGACAACCCCTACTGATGTTTTACCCCCAAAAATACAAAATAATAAATAAATAACAAAATCGATACAATGTAGGCATGGTCCTAATAAATAATTTAAGTTACCAGTACTGCACACCCATTGATTATACTGTAATGAAACAGCAGGGAGCAGGTCGCTAGCCCGAGGTCCGGCGCGCTATCGACTGTGCCGCAAAAGCATGCTCAAACGGCAGAGTCGATATCCGCGCTTATAAACCCAGGGTCGTTACACTACCCCCTCCTTTCAAAGAACGCGTCCTCGCGCTAGCTTGTGACTCTACATCTTACAGGAACGCGCTAACCAGCCAAGCACACGCACTTCTGACACCAATGTAATGAAATAGCTGGGAGCAGATCTCGAACCCTCGACCTTCTAGCCCGAGGTCCAGCGCGCTATCGACTGTGGTGCAAAAGCATGCTCGAATGGCAGAGTCGATTTCCGCGCTTATAAACCCAGGGTCGTTACAATACATTAGAATTAGCTTATTATCATCACCAAAATTAAGTTTCTCATTACTGAAATTGACCAAAAAATTCTGCGGTAATGAGAAATTTGTGTTTTGGTAATGAGAGGCCCTTAGTTGAATCTGCAAGTAATAGGAGACAGCCATTATGAGTCAGCAAACAATTGACCACATCACTAAAGCCCACTCATGCCTCCATGTTGGAAAGGTAATGGCTCCGGTAGATTTTCCCAATTTCAGCTTTTTAGTATTATTATAAAAAAATTTAACCTTTATTTAAATAGGTTAGGTTTTTCTAAAGTAAGATTGTATGAAATTACCCGAGAATTCAATCTGCACGCATTTCGTTAATGAGAATTTGGGGTGAAAAATAAAACAATTCTGGAGAAAATGTACAAATGACTTAAAATAAGACCTTGTGCCAAAAAATAGGTGTCTTAGACTTCAGAATGATAGTTGATTGTTGCAGATGCATCATTGTTTTCTAACTCAATTTGCTATTGCCCTGGTTAAAACTGGTTTCATGAGAATCGCCCATCCATCCAAATGACACTTTTGGACATGCCCCAAGTGTCTATAGGAATAAGTCGTAAAGCTAGGTCATAAAGCTGTACCTAAGGGGTTAATTTTGGATTTTATATGTGGTGAGGCAATAGAGTTTAGTTTTCTATGAATTTGAGGAAGAGTTTCCCTTCAGCTACATTAGTGAGATTTGGTGGAGAGAGGGCAAGAACACTCACATCTATGTGAGTCTTTATATATATATATTTATTTATTTATATATATAGTCTTTGTTTTTGTGCAATCAAAACAGGGATACAGAAGATGAATGGGATATTTAAGCACCCAAAATGTTGGATCTGACAGTGACCACCTTTCAGCAATGTCCATTAGGCCTGATTGGAAGTAGCTTGACATTGCTAGTTCTGTAGCCTACCTGTCTGTGCAAATATTGATAATGACTGGGGAAATTGTCTTCTCTTGTGTGTCACCTGGAGACAAAATATAGGACTCACCTGTGCTCCCTCGGTGTGGTTCTTGACTCGAGTGTCCAGATGGCGGTGAGCCAGCTCTCCCTCCGAGTCGATCTGTTGCAGGAGCCGCTTGGGCTGAGTGACTTCCTCCACAGCAGGTCCCCGGTCCCCCTGCTCCTCCGAAGGCTGCCATTCCCACGTCTCCCCGTCTCCTCTATTGCTCACCGAGCTGCTCCAGCCTTCATCCGAGCGGTTAAGGCAGGCAGCCAGAGAAAGGGGTTAGAGAAGCAGGGTGATCAATCAATAGGGCTTTTGTTATCGTGAATGATGAAATGTCTGCACTGACAGCGGGCGACAACCAGCGATTGGCACGCTGTTATCGCCGGGATTGACTATTGTGATGGTGGTGTTGTGGATGTCTGCTGCAGTCTCCCATGGACGCGATTTACTGCGTAGGCTGCCACTACAGAACCTTGGAGCACAGCTCCGACTCCATCCCCATCTCGAAGGCAGCAGGCGCGCGTTACGAGGGAAATTGTTGATGCAGCAAATCTTACCGCGTAGTTCTCATGACAGGGAGTCTGCAAAATGGGACTTAAATAGCTCGGAAAATCTTAAAATAACCCGTTAATAACGAAGGGAAAGTTATAGGCCTACGTATAACGTTAAGGGTTAAATTTGCGGGAAGAAAGCGCGGCTTTAACCCCCCCAGTCTCTTACCTGTCACGGCAAACCGCGCACTCACAGCAGCGAACACCAGGCATCGCACCACCAGCATGATGCTCACATAGTCCCCGGGATTTGCATGGAGCAACACCGTTGAATAAAAAAATAAAACAATTGGTGGACCAACTGCAGGTGACAATTACAAAGAGCCGCAGGGGACCCCTTTAACGATGTACCCACATCACGACCAAGAACGGGTTCTCTATCTAGAAAAATATATTCTGACAAGGTTATTCATCCTACAACAAAAGGCTAAGAAAAACCGTCATAAAATATGGATCAAATGTGTATCACTACTGGCAAAGCCGGGGAAGACTATAGGCGAATACTAGTACCTATTGGGAGTGACGCTGAGCGGTTAAATGTGATCATTCTTCCTTGGCTCGGAGTTGCTGGAAAAAGTGAACTGGAGCGATTGCAAGCGAGGGGCGTCGAATCCGCGTTGACTGGAACACGTGGGACTCAGCGCTCCCTCCCTCATCTAGCCTATTGTTGCATATTCCTGTCAGGTAGCACGGCCTCTTTTTCAGAAAACGCAAACTGCAGATTCAGTGGCAACTTTAATGTCAGGCAGCTGTATCCATAGTAGTAAGGAAAGTAATATAGGCGTGAGTGCAGTTTGACACCGATCTATGTATTGGCGGAAAGCGCCATGTACTGAAATTGTCCGACGAGCCCCATAGATACTGTTTTGCACTTAAGGACTAGGTTGCATTGAACAGCGGTATAGTACTGAAATGGGACAAACCCCTAGATTGCATATAGGGATACCTGTATGGGCAGACAAGACATGATAACAGTGGCAGCATAGGCAGATGAGAGGGTAGGGTACATACACATTTCCCTACAACACACCATCGTAGTGTAGTAAAAAAAAAAATGGTGTTAACCTTATTTGCAGTAAGCATACTTACCCCAACTCCACCTTCCTCAAAACAATCCAGCTATAGAAATCTGATAAGATTTCAACTCATTTTTAAAATAAATGGAAATTCACATTAATGCAGTAAAGTATTCACCTGTTCACTCAGTTAAACATTCTACATCCTAATAATGGAATAGACAAGGTTAGGTATCAGATTTGTCTGCGTCAACTGTATGAGGGGTTGACGTAGCGGTGAGCTAAAAAGGATGCATCGACCGACCCATCACTGCCCTTCAACAAGCCGAGTCTACACTCAGCACTTAGATCCATCTCACTTAGATCCATCTCCTCAGAGTCCTTCTCCCTTGCCCTACAAGCCCGCAGTCAGCATAAAATACCTATAATAGGTAGAGCACAATACTAGAAACTCATTTACAGTTAAAGTCGGAAGATTACATCCACTTAGGTTGGAGTCATTAAAACTCATTTTTCAACCACTCCACACATTTGTTAACAAACTATGGTTTTGGCAAGTCGGTTAGGACATCTACTTTGTGCATGACAAGTAATTTTTCCAACATTTGTTTACAGACAGATTATTTCACTGTATCTCAATTCCAGTGGGTTAGAAGTTTACATATACTAAGTTGACTGTGCCTTTAAACAGCTTGGAAAATGCCAGAAAATTATGTCATGGCTTTAGAAGCTTCTGATAGGCTAATTGACATAATTTCAGTCAATTGGTGGTGTACCTGTTGATGTATTTCAAGGCCTACCTTCAAACTCAGTGCCTCTTTGCTTGACATCATGGGAAAATCAAAGAAATCAGCCAAGATTAGACCTCCACAAGTCTGGTTCATCCTTAGGAGCAATTTCCAAACGCCTGAAGGTACCACGTTCATCTGTACAAACAATAGTACGCAAGTACAAACACCATGGGACCACGCAGCCGTCATACCACCCAGGAAGGACACGCGTTCTGTTTGAGAGATTAATGTACTTTGGTGAGAAAAGTGAAAATCCATCCCAGAATAACACCAAAGGACCTTATGAATATGCTGGAGGACAGGTACAAAAGTATCTATATCCAAGGTAAAACAAGTCCTATATCAACATAACCTGAAAGGCTGCTCAGCAAGGAAGAAGCCACTGCTCCAAAACCGCCATAAAAAAGACAGACTACAGTTTGCAACTGCACATGGGGACAAAGATCGTACTTTTTGGGGAAATGTCCTCTGGTCTGATGAAACAAGAATTGAACTGTTTGGCCATAATGACCATCGTTATGTTTGGAGGAAAAAGGGGGAGGCTTGCAAGCCGAAGAACACCATCCCAACCGTGAAACACGGGGGTAGCAGCGTCATGTTGTGGGGGTGCTTTGCTGCAGGAGGGACTGGTGCCCAAGTTAAACAATTTAAAGGCAATGCTACCAAATACTAATTGAGTGTATATAAACTTCTGACCCACTTGTAATGTGAATAAATAAAAGCTGAAATAAATCACTATTATTCTGACATTTCACATTCTTAAAATAAAGTGGTGATCCTAACTGACCTAAGACAGGGAATTTTTACTAGGATTAAATGTCAGGAATTGTGAAAAACTGAGTTTAATTGTATTTGGCTAAGGTGTATGTAAACTTCAGACTTCAACTGTATATGGTCTACTTTATCAATTCATATTGGGTTTAGGAAGTACATTCCACAACATGATATGCTGTAACCGACTGTAAACCTCTCGATCAAGAAGTGTACTTATTGTGTATGACTGGGTTAGAATCCTTGTCTCCTGCACACAAGACTGTGTAAGCCTGTTGAGTGAAAGTGGGGCTACGTGATAGGGTTTTCATGTATACTGGTATGGATTTTCACTATACCGTCTAAAATGATACAGTGCTAGATAAATTAGTTCTACAAATTGGACTACATGTCAGTTCGGTCCTAGTTGGGTTGAGTACAAAACTAATCAGAATGGAGAAAGCCGATTAAAACTACATAGAATTTATTTGTTGCCATCCTAGTGTCACTCCCATCATAGAACATATTTAAACTTTTATTATTCCTAAAAATAAAACACTGTCAAATGAATTCCGCCATACAGTCAAAAATGAGAATTGTTGGCCATATCCAGGATAAAGCCTCCAAGGTATTACCTCGGGAAGCTAACGCAAGTCTTCTTCAAGTCTCAGGCAAGGTTATTCATAATGTGATTCACCGAACAACCTGTTGTTACATTTCAACCCCTTATGACTTCCTCGCAGAGACCCACAGTACCAATGTGACTAACTGGTTTCAAACCTGGGTCTTCTGCGTATCAAAATACTTTGTTAGCTTCCTCAGCAGACGACAATTGTTGTGGCACACAGGAGACCCGGGTTTGTCCCATTGACATATGGTTTGAACCTAGTCACTCACGTAAGCAAAGCCAGTCTAAAAGCATACTATAGCAAATATATAGTACCAGTCAAAAATGTGGACACACCTACTCATTTCAGGGTTTTTCTTTATTTTTACTATTTTCTACATTGTAGAATAATACTGAAGACATCAAAACTAATAAATTACACATATTACACATATCTACAATATATTTTGATTCTTCAATCTTTGCACACTCTTGGCATTCTCTCAACCAGCTTCCTGAAGTAGTCAACTGGAATGCATTTCAATTAACAGGTGTGCCTTGTTAAAAGTACATTTGTGGAATTTCTTTCCTTCTTAATGCGTTTGAGCCAAATCAGTTGTGTTGTGACAAGGTAGGGGTGGTATACAGAAGCTAGCCCTATTTGGTAAAAGACCAAATCCATATTATGGCAAGAACAGCTCAAATAAGCAAAGAGAAGCGACAATCCATCATTAACTTCAAGACATGGTCAGTCAATACTGAAAAGTTAAAGAACGTTGAAAGTTTCTTCAAGTGCAGTCGCAAAAAAACATCAAGCGCTATGCTGAAACTGGCTCTCATGAGGACCGCAACAGGAAAGGAAGACCCAGAGTTACCTCTGGTGCAGAGGATAAGCTCATTAGAGTTACCAGCCTCAGAAATTGCAGTCCAAATATATGCTTCAGCGTTCAAGTAACAGACACATCTCAACATCAACTGTTCAGAGCTGACTGCCTGAATCAGGCCTTCATGGTCAAATTGCTACAACAAAAAAACACCAAGAAGAAGAAGAGACTTGCTTGGGCCAAGAAACACAAACAATGGACATTAGACCAGTGGAAATCTGTCCTTGGTCTGATGAGTCCAAAATGTGAAATTTTTGGTTCCAACCGCCATGTCTTTGTGAGACGCAGAGTAGGTGAACGGATGATCTCCGCACGTGTGGTTCCCACTGTGAAGTATGGAAGAGGTGGTGTGATGGTGACACTGTGATTTATTTACAATTCAAGGCACACTTAACCAGCATGGCTACCACACCATTCTGCAGCGATACGCCATCCCATCTGGTTTGTGCTTAGTGGGACAATCATTTTGTTTTTCAACAGGACAATGACCC
The DNA here is from genome assembly GCF_016432855.1 of Salvelinus namaycush. NCBI lineage: Eukaryota > Metazoa > Chordata > Actinopteri > Salmoniformes > Salmonidae > Salvelinus > Salvelinus namaycush. The sequence goes on from NC_052310.1 coordinate 20,004,553, forward strand.
AAAACACACCTCCAGGCTGTGCAACGGCTATTTGACCAAGAAGGAGAGTGACGGAGTGCTGCATCAGATGACCTGGCCTCCACAATCACCCAACCTCAACCCAAATGAGATGGTTTGGGATGAGTTGGACCGCAGAGTGAAGAACAAGTGCTCAGCATATGTGGGAACTCCTTCAAGACTGTTGGAAAAGCATTCCAGGTGAATCTGGTTGAGAGAATTCCAAGAGTGTGCAAAGCTATCATCAAGGCAAAGGGTGACTACTTTGAAGAACTTCAAATATACAATATTTGGTTTGTTTAACACTTTTTTGGTTACTATATGATTCCATTTGTTATTTCATAGTTTTGATGTCTTCACAATTATTCTACAATATAGAAAATAGTAAAAACAAAGAAAAACCCTTGATTGAGTAAGTGTGTCCAAACCTTTGACTGGTACTGTATATATTTACATTTTAAACATTTGTTAAAACCAACATGAGACATTATGCATTCACGTTGTGAAAGGCTGAACGCTGACAAACCTTTCAGAAATAAAGCACATTTTATAAAACCATTCTTCAGTTTGAGATAATGTCATATTCAACATAATTAGTGAAGAAAAATAATAAAATACTCAGCTGGAGTCAGTCTTTTGTTGCACTTGGACAAAGACACATGCTTAAAGTAACACAATGAGGTAAAAATGTTGCAAACATCCACTTCACTTATCAGTAGTTTTTGGGACATTTTGTCCCAACCTTTTAACTCTGAAAAAAACAGTTCTTGCAAGCACACCTCATATGTCTGGAACTATATAATCGGCAAACAATATTATGAAACAGTTGTCAAAGGAATATATATGGTGGAGATCCCATCAGTGGTGAGTGCACTGTGGCAAGCCCCCACATCCCTTTCACTCATCCAGTCCCTTTCGTTGGATCTCCTTCAAAGAAGCCCTTTCAGGATTAATCAGAGTTTCTGGCCGGGACTGCAGAGTCCTGTCGAGTCCTTCACTCACTTAACTCTTTACCCCATCTGAACATCAACACCGGCGCTACTGGGAGCCGATCCAGACGCAGCACTTAAACTAATTGAGTAATGCCCCCTCCAGCAGAGACTCATTAAATTCTCAATACCGTTGCTTGTTCCCGGAGATTGCTGCTGAAAGACAAAAGTCTGCATGAGACAAAATATGGCCTGGGTGCTTTAATTATTAATGGATCAGGGATGGGCCCAGAAACACAAGGCCATAGGATCCTCATCAGGTCCTCGTAAGTCAGTGTTATAAGGATGTAATTGCGGCATTCTGCAGTAATACATCATGAATAATCCGTCGAGTTTTGGGGAGATGCCTGACAAATACAAGCTTCAACGTCAATGTTATTTAGTTGCGATGTTTGTTATGTCTGTCCACTTTGTTTGACGACTTCATATGTAAAACCACGTAGGTCAAAAAGTTTGTGTATTGGGACTTCGATGGGTCAAGTAACCAACCCTTCTTCCGTCATTCCCGAGTCAGGGCTGAGTCACTTCTAGACTTTGCATTACTGTCCTGGAAAACACTAGAGAGGGGTCCGGCGGCGGGGTGAGGGGCTGCTGCAACACAGCGCACAGATGCGACTCATAGCTGGTGTCGTGCAGCGTCCAGGTGCTGCAGGGTCTCTGTAGTAGCTCCAAGTCCAGCTGCTGGTGGTGGCTCCCCGCTGGTTGCGCGAGGGAAAGGGTGGAAGGGGCGGAGGTGGCGGCAGTGGGGCCGAGGCGGGACATGAGATCGCATTCCCAGTCCGAGTCCGAGTCAGAGGGGATGGCCAGGTCGGGAAGCAGGGCAGACTCGATACAGATGGAGGTGACTGACTGGGAGTGGCAGGGGTTGGAGTCCTGGCTGGAGGCGGGGCAGTGGGTTGGTCTATCTGAAGGGTGGTGAAGAAGCTGGGGAGGGAAAGAAGCACTGATGTTTGGAGTCACTGTGGAGTGCTGCTGTAGAACACCCCCGTCCATGAAGATGGAATGATCCATATGACCTGACGGATTGCCTGTGGACTTCACGGGAAGCCTTGCGAAGCTCCTTGTATAAGAGCGAGCGGATGTGGCAAAAGAATGGCGGTTTGTACCAAACACTTCCACTGGAGGCCAACTGGTTATCTTGTCCACCTTCAACAAAGGACATATTGCATGGTCCGGGCCACACATGGACACAGAGTGACAGTGGTTGGCTGCTCGGATGCCCACACCGCTCCCAACTTTGTTTATTCTCTCTTGTGTTATTGTTGGCACCAGTGATATTCCCTTCACTTCCAGCTGATCTGTGGTTTGTCTTTGTTCTGCAGTTCCTAGTTCTTTGGGCAGGGAGCAGGCCTTAGCCACAAGCTCATGTCCATTGCCAGTATATGTGGATGGGACTAAGGGCTGGTGTTCCTTCCTTGTCCATCCAGCACTGTTGAAGCCCCAGATGGGTTTTGATTTGTGACGGTTGGCCAGGGAGGTCCTTCTCCTCTTGCTGGCCTTGGTGTCAGGACTGACTGATCGGCTGCGTTTCTTCTGGTTCGCTGCAGTGATCCAGAGCCGAGGAAGGGAGCGAGACCGAACTGGGACAGTCTGAGGGACTGGTTCCACCTCTGCGGATGCTGACAGATGGCTGTCAATCTCCATATCTTCCTCCTCTGTGGGATGGTGAGGAGTGGGGGACTGAAGCAGGACCTGGGGGCTGAGGACTGGGGGCTGAGAGTAGGGGCTGTCGGGTTGGGACATGGGCTCAAAGGGAAACATGGTTTTAGGGCTGAGGACAGGAGGATGGGAGTAGGGACTGGGGGGCTGGCATAGGGTGTCAGGGCAAGGGAAGAGTAGTTGGGGGTTAGATGATATGGGGGATAAGTTAGGGGTGGGAGGCTGGGAGTAGGGGCTGGGGGGCTGGCATTGGGTGTTGGGGAAGGGGGAGAGGGGCTGGGAGTGGTTTGGTAGGGGGGCTAGGGTGGGGGACTGACAAAGGGTGTCAGGGGAGGGAGGGTGGTTGTCAGGGCAGGAGGAGAGAGGCTGGGGGAGGGATGGCAGGAGGAGTAGGCTGAGGGTGTCAGGGCAGGGGGAGAGAGGCTGGGCATGGGATGACAGGGGGACTAGGCTCGGAGTGGGAGGGCTTGGATCTGGGTCCAGGGTGTTGATCGGTGAGCCTTGGGTAAGCAGAGCCTGGATGGCGTGCTCTGTCTCACTGTGCGTCTGCATCTCAGAGGGGCTGTGGGGCAGTTGTAGTAGAAGTGGGTGAGTCTCCAACCTGATAGGGCAGCAGAAAGCACAACACCACTTTTAGAAGATAATTTTTTTAAGAGAACATTTCTGAGAAATAACCATGGTACATGTGAATGGTATGGCACAATTTTAAGTGATTTTAATCCAACCTCCATTATAATTTGGATTGCATTATAGTAGCAGGGTACTTCTAAACCGTGTTAGCATTGTCTTACGCTAGATAGCGTGACGATTCCGCCTGCAGCGACATGTCTCGTATCTTGCAATGAGTAATGGGATAGATGAAAATTAGTTAGTCTACAATGTGCTGTCATAACATTCAAAAATATTACCTAGGTAACATTGTCTGCTGAACCCCATGTCTGCCTCAAAACAGTCTGAATTAATCTAAAACAATAAATCTGTATAATGTTGGCGTTTTTTTTGGAAGTCTTAGTTAAAACATTTTTAGCTCAGGAGTTTAGGGCTTCAAGGATGGAAAATAATTTCTGAAATTTGACAATTTCATGATGAAGCAGCTGCCTGTTCTGCCGTGAGTCAGTGCAGTAGCTTCCGGAGTCAACTGCTGCTGCGCTCAGATGACCCAATGTTGCAAAGTAGCTAAGCGAAGGAGGAGAAACAAGCTGACTCATTTCTGATAAAGGTCCCTCTTCATTTTGGGACAGCGTGTCTAGCTTCAACTTCAGGGTAATTTAAAACAAGCTAGGCATGTCACTAAAGGTCTATGTCAGTAAGCTACCTACAACAAGTTAGCTAAGCAGCTGATCAAGACACTGGCGGCCATAATTTTTGCAGGAGGTAGCCACCGCTTTGTTTTTATTTGCAAATTATTGAATCACTATCACAACATGTGTAATTTAGCCTGTTTCATAAATAGCCATAGGAGAGCGCAATAATTTCAGAAATTAGGAAGTTTTAATTTTCTATGGCAGATGCTTTCTGATTTTGAATAGGAGTTCCACAACATATCAGTTCAATGACTTACAAGACCGGTCTGTTGAGGGACGAGCGTTGCGTAGGAGTGACGCCAACGAACGTATGACAATGCCATGTTAGTGGACAGGCCTGGCTCTCACCTGAGCAGTGTTGTGGCTGCTGACTCTGGGGCTGGACAGGGGGCGAAGCCCGGCTCCATGTCAGCCACCAGCTGGTCCACCAGGCTGTAGTGGGAGGGGTCCTGCACAAAGCCACGATGCTGAGCCGACTGCAAGTGCTGCCAGACAAGAGTTAACGTAGTGAGGAGTGAAAGAAATAGAATACAGACAAAAATATTGACATTGACAAAAACAGACATACAAAACACAAGCTACCAGACAAACCATTAACAGAGACAAAAACATTGACATTAACAGACAGACAAAATATTGACATTAACAGACAAAACTGAGAGAAAAAAAAAATACTTGGATACACGTCTTACCTCATCCTGGTCCTTAAAGGGTTCATGACAGCACTCGCAGTAGCCCAGGTTCTTTTTGCGTGCCCGGCAAAGTGAGGGGTTGCGTGGGAGAGGGCTTCGAGGTTTGTCCTGGCTTGTACTCAAACTCTTAATTATCTGTCTATTTAATGGGGGAAAAAGTTAGAAGTGTCTTCCCTCTGTATAAAAAGGCATAAATGTATTGTCTGAACCATATAATGTGTACACCAACATCAAAAGAGCACCATTGCTGGGCTGTCGTAGAGATAAAAACAAGCAATGGCCGAGTTCCAAGGCCAGTAAGGTTAGGCTTGTGGCCTGTTCAGTGTGTTATACCTGGCTTTGTTTTGTTCCTGCTCCTTGACTCTCTCAGGCTGGGGGGGTGCAGGGGGCTCAAAAGGACTGAACCGGCCAGAGTAGCATAGAGTGGGGAAGGTCATGGACTGCATGTGCAGGGCCTTGTATTTCCTGGTTCCATAACAAACAGGAGAGAGAATTGGATACTACAATTAGATTTAAGGTGAAAGTCATTGCACAGCAGAAAATATACACTTGGATAACGCTAGGTTTGATTACACTGTACATGACCACATGCTGTTAAAACAAGTCATACAGTGCGGAAAATATTCAGACCCCTCAACTTTTCCCACATTTTATTACAGCCTTATTCTAAAAATGTATTAAATTGCCCCCCCCCTCAATCTACACACAACACCCCATAATGACAAAGCAATAACAGATTTTTCCAAATGTTTGCAAATTTATTTGGAGAGTTTCTCCCATTTTTCTCAAGCTCTGTCAGGTTGGAGGGGAACGTCGCTGCACAGCTATTTTCAGGTCTCCAGAAATGTGCAATCGGGTTCAAGTCCAGGCTCTGGCTGGGCCACTCAAGGACATTCAGAGACTTGTCCCGAAGCCACTCCTGCATTGTCTTGGCTGTGTGCTTAAGGTCGTTGTCCTGTTGGAAGGTAAACATTCACCTCAGTCTGAGGTCCTGAGCATGTTTTCATCAAGGATCTTTCCCTCAATCCTGACTAGTCTCCCAGTCCCTGCTGCCGAAAAACACCCCCACAGCATGATGCTGCCACCACCATGCTTCACCGTAAGGATGGTGCCAGGTTTCCTCCAGACGTCATGCTTGGCATTCAGGCCAGAGTTATTTCTCATGGTCTACGAGTCCTTTAGGTGCCTTTTGCAAACTTCAAGTGGGCTGAGGAGTGGCTTCCGTCTGGCTGCACGAGATGGTTGTCCTTGTGGAAGGTTCCGAATGCACTGTAAATACTGTACACTACAGTAAGGTCTTAGCCTTGACTTATATCAAACAGACCCCAACTAAGACCTGGGTTGTGTTCAGTAGGTACAAAAAGTTAGAAATCGCTCAGAAAGAGAGTACCATCTGTCCAATAAGAAATTCTTGATTCCCATTGAATGTTTTGCTACAGTGTGTCCTAATGAACATGACCCAGCTAACAACCAAACGGGTTTAGCTGTCACAGCCCACGGGCTCAATTTCTCATGGAATGGGCCCAATACCGTAGCTGAGCAGGCATGGCCCTGTAATTAGCTTAAATGATAGGGCTGCTGAAAATTGCTTTTAGCACATTGAGTCCCCCTTCGTGTCCACTGAATTCAATGCAGGGCTGCTTGCAAAGGCAAGGTGGAACAGAAGAAACCGTATCCTCCGCTTGAGCCCTGGGCTCCCAGGGAGCAGCCCGAATGCCTGCCTCACTGATGGCACTCGTCACATTACCTAACAGTCAGGGGAGTTCTAAAAGTTCAATTAAGGAAATCAGCCTGGCTGAAACACTAGCCTCCTAAGCTAGCATCGGGTGGGGTGGAGGAGAGGATATACAAAGGCCAGGGGCAGAGCATCACCACCTGTGACGTGCAGTCATGGTAGGCAAGTGCCCTGTGATAAACTACTTTTAAAAATCTGTCATGAAATCCAAATAAAATTGACATTTTTTGTTATCTGTTTTCTATCAATGATTCTGGTGGTATTTACGCTCAAACCCTCAAAATGTGCTAAAACTGCATCAAAACCTCAGGAAAGGTGCCAGGTTATTCATTCTTTCCAGCCATTCAAATCCATTAATACCCTTTACATGTGCAGCCTTTCCTGACTACAGTCATTGTTAATGGACAGGGTCAGCATAGGTGTTGCTGCTTTGCCTAGCTTGAAGTAGCTTCATTCGAGCCAATTTCATATTTTGCACAGCATATTGCCTAAACATGTTGTGTGGGTATTGCCTGGTGTAAGCTGAGCAACATTTGTGTGTGTCTACATAATTTGGCGCTCGCATCCCTTGAACTGAACAAAGCTAGCTAGCTTGCAAAAACAAACTGTCAACTGGACACTATTGCACCTCGGAACAATTTTCCAAGTTGGAATAATGTAGCGTACCGTTTGGAACATCAGAGTGGAAGAGCAGAACGTCAACTATAATGAAAGTTAAGACCAGACAGAGGCAGCATACAGGAGCTCTACACACAAGACCTGACATGCAATCACCATGTACTGGACTGTCCACTTGTCTGTAATGGCATCACACATATTAGACATTTACTTATGCCTTGTGGACATAATGGGCCTTGGGGATGCGTCTCCCACAACCGTGGCCCTGCTGTGCGCATACAGAATAAAATAATGGACATGGGGTTCTGCTTGACTTTTACAGCTCTGTCACAGAGAGGTTCACCAGAAGAACAGACTTAACTGTACAAGTAATGTTAGGCCTAAATGCATTTTCCCTGGCAATTTGAAGGTTAGACTACTGTTGAATCAGACAACATCGCTTTGAAGCTAGAATTTTGTTTTGATGAGCCACTTTTTCAACTGCATTGTTCGGTAATTTCGATTGTTGATATGAAAATGGCATTAGAACCGTATTTTATCATATGTGTGTGTGTAATATTTCACATAATCATGTGTGTGTGTTTGCGCATTGGAAGAATTGTAAATCTATTGTGAAAGGCTATTGAGTTTGCGGTGCGAATTATTCTGATGAAATGTGTCCATATATTGGTCTTTTAGTGCCACCTATCAGTTGTAACTGTTGATGCTACATCGGTCTATGACCGAGCTAGTAGTGTGTCATTTTATCGGATGAAATTGAAATATACCGCCATGTACAGTGCCTTCGTTAAGTACTCAGACCCTTTGACTTTTTCCACATTTTGCTATGTAACAGCCTTGTTCTAAAATGGATGTAATTTAAAAATATATAAAAGTATAAATCCTCAGTAAATCTACACACAATACCCCATAATAGAAAAAAGTGAAAACAGGTTTAGACATTTTTGCTAATGTATAATAAAATTAAAAAAACTGAAATACCTTATTTACATAAGTATTCAAATGTGATATTTTTTTAAATTATAAATTAGCAAAAAAATCTAAAATCCTATTGTTGCTATGTCATTATGGTGTATTGTGTGTAGATTGATGAGGGGGGAAAATAATATAATACATTTTAAAATAAGACTGTAACGTAACAAAATGTGGAAAAAGTCAAGGGGTCTGAATACTTTCCAAAGGCACTGTATTTTAGCTACATTGGTAATTACATTTGGTGAAAATGTTGTCAATTTCAGTTAATAGCCTATGTTACACTGGTTGTTGGAGCCATCTGTTGTACGGTTAACTTGGCCTTCATCAAGGTGTATTTGTGAGTAAACCTGGCTTTGATACTAGCCAGTGCTGACCCAGCCATCCAACTCACCGCACATCACTGATCACCACCCACATTTTGGTTTCAGAGTGATTAGCTGGCAAACTGTGGACTGCTTCTGTTCCAAGACTCAGCTACTATGACGCTAACGCAGAATGTCTTACTCGGAGTTAGCCATCCTGCCTAGACCTCCACCTCTTCCTTGACCTCCTGATAAACACCAAGGTTGCAGTTCGACTATCCTTCTCCCCATAGTGTTTACTCATTGATTTCGAAGGAATAGACTGGTGTAAGAAACATGGTGGATGTTGGTATCTTTGTTCGGCTTGTACCAATTATTTTGCACACTTCGGGGAAGAGGGCAATGGGAATACAACCCACCCTTGTTATTCAGACTTTTGGCTAAACAAGAACAGCAGCGAGTCACCCCTCCACACTCTGCCCTCTTGGAGGTCGTGATTAAATTTTAAAGGCCCATGCTAGCCAAGCTCCCCACTTGCCTTAGCCCCCACACTGTGCAGGCCAGGCTTCGGTAGAGGAGATGAGAGGGAAAGGGTTGGGTTGGGAAAGATATCTTTACATGGGGAGGTGGGGGTCAGGTGGAGTTGGCTTTTTGAAGGGGAAACTCGCACTGAGGAGACACAAAGATCTTGCAGTATCTTGTTGCACTTGGCCTTGAATTGCCCCCAGGACTGAGGAGATGGGATGTAGCCTATTGCTTAGAAGCAGCTGAAGTGTGGGGGGGGTGCATGGAGAGGAGGAGAGAGGGACCCACCTGCTTGAATCCTCTACCTTCAGATAGGGGGACTTCAAAGCACCAGCTGTGGACCAAGGGAGAAAGAGAATGCAGGAAAAAAAATATAGCATCAATAGCATGAAAGTCAATGGAGTTACAAGACACCACAGCACATTTCCATAGTCGAAAATAATAAAATAGTTGACATTCAATGACCTTTGATGACACGAGACACAGCAGGATACTTTGGATTTTTCAGCTAAACCAAAAAATGGGAAAAGGTTAACATCAGCCCTTTATTAATGCAAGCATTTCAAACAAGCAAATGACAAAAGTAACATTTAGGCCTAACCATGCTTCTGGTGCAGACAGAGGTCCAATCTCTTTCTTTATAAAATACATTAATTTGCCAGTCCTCAGTGTAAAATAATAAATTAGGATAGACGAGGTCTAACAGGTTGGTGTACCACATTACCTCAGTTTTCCTGCGTTTGGCCTTGGAGCTCTCCGCTGTCAACAGTTGGACATGCGTCAGGAGATCTTTATCTAAATTAAGGATCACATTTAATAATACGGCCCATAGTCTTGGTAAGAGCCAAATAGCTCAGGCTAGACTAAGAAAATGATCTGACGCCATCTGCTGTCAGCTTAGGATCAATACAGCACAACAGAATGAGGTTCCTTGGATATGTAAATTACTGGGTGAAAATTTGACACGCAAACAGTAGGACACCTCAACACAAGGTGATCCTGTGGCAAACTGTGAGTAGTTGCAGTAGTTAGTCAACCTAAAAAAGGTATGAGTGACGAGAATGTGAGTTCTACAGAGGTGTTTGTTTGATAGTGAAAAGGATACCGTCCACGTGCACTATCTTGACTCCCCAGGAGCGGGCATTGGCCAAAACACTGTTCCCCTGAAGCCGTTCCTGAAAGATAAAACCATTGACGCAGTGTTTTCGTGTTACAAGGTCTAACAGCACGGAGAAATGAAGATCCATTACCACACATGGAAACCGACCGCAAGGCCATGACAACCCGTTTTCAAATCAACCTCTAGCCCTAACCCTGTCTAAGGGTAGGAGACAGTTTGGGATCAGGCCACATAATCAACCTAATAAAAGCACTCACATTATTCCTAATGGCTTTCTCTAGCAGGGCCTTCCCGCGGCTGCCACACACCTGCAGAAACAAAAAGCGCTGAGAATCCCCATACCAGTTCCTTTTAATACAAGCAGAAGCTCTCTAACACAGTAAGGTCTACATCCAAGAAGCCATGAATGGACGACAGAATATATATATATTTTTTTAATGCTATGATATTCTGTGAATAAAAATAGATATTACAGATGGTTTGATGTTAATGCACCGCAAAGTAGGATGGCACTGGGATGGAAGGCCATACCATTGGTCTGGGAGTGCCAGTGGATGGACGCTGCTGCCTGGTGCTGGTCATGATGCTCTCTCTCGGTTTGGTGGAGCGGGGAGAGCTGTGACACTCCCCGGTCATCCCGTCTGACCCACCTCGGGTCACTACGAAACTCTCGCCTCGGAGTCCCTCTCGGCTCCCAGTCACAACAAAGCTGACATCCTTATTCAGGAAACTCTCAATTCTCTGCAAACATTTGACAAAATAATACTAAGTATCACTGCATGTATCATCATATAATCATGTTATATTGCTGGAGTCCACCTTGAGGCTTAGCACTATAAAATCTGAAATGAAAATATATAGAAGTCTCTCGGTCTCATGTCTACTACAGAATAATCCCAGCATGTCATTATCTAATGACTGACCCCCCCAGTGCTTAATTTGCCCCAATTCTTCCCAGCTTTCCTACCCCTCCGAGACGGGATATGGCCTCCGCAAGAAAGGCCGCAGGGCGACTCTTCACAGCGTCCAGGTAGAAAGATTTCCCTTCCAGCTTTCTTGCCCCATGGCCAGGGGACAGCATACCCAAGAAGCACCCTCCTGCCCCTGGTGGGTGCTGCTGCATGGTGGTCCTGTCCTGGTCCACTAACACCAAAAATGACTAGACTGCTGGTCGCAGGGACAAACCTAACAAACCAAGGCATATGGATAACACAAATAAACCTTGGCCTTAGGTGATTTGAATGGTGATTCTATCTCAGATTGTTCTGGGAATTCTCACATAGGAAATACATTCAGAGGAAGGGATGTTTAGCATGCTTTTTATATTTGTATAACAAACCATTTGTTAGACAATCATGATGAAATTGGCAATTTTAGACCTATGCATGCCTCCTGTAAGACCTTATGATCATTGAACCGCACATGATACAGACAACATCTTTGTCGTCATTATACTCCTTATAGTGTGCTGTAATATATGGAGTATGTCTAGATTCTGAAATATACATTTCACATAAATATATTCAACAACAAAAATCTTAATATGAATATCTCAAAACCACACTCTTTGATTTTGTTCATTTTAAGACATTGTTTGGAACAATATACTCCACATTTCCAGAGTGGGCTCTCTACTAATTATGAAGTTATGATACATTTTATGAGCACCACCACCGGGAACTCAAACCGAACTCCCTCTGCTGGTGATTTGATGAATGTGCAACCCTAAAGTAGGAATGTGATTGGTTAATGACCTACCTATACGTTTATAAAATGGAACATATCATGAAAAATATCAGAGACCACTCTGGAAATGTTCATGTATGACTAGTATATTTTTAAATGTTGAATACATTTATATGAAAATGCATATTTCAGAATCTAGACATACTCCATATGTTACAGCACACTATGAGGAGTATGACGTGTTACAGCACACTATAAGGAGTATGACGGCACCAAAATGTTGTCTGTATCATGTACGGTAAGGTCTTACAGGAGGCATGTACAGGTCTATAAAGGGCCAATTGCATTATGATTTTCACAAAAATGGTTTGTGATACAAATGTAAAAAGCATGTTAAACATCTTTCCTCACAATAAAGTTCCTATATGAGAATTGCCAGAACAATCTGATATACCAAAAATATTTTTCGTTCCCATTCCGTTGGCAGAATGTGGAATCACCTTGTAGCCCGAGTTAACTGTTTTGGTTAAGTAAATAAAGCACCATCTAACGTTAATCTGAGTGAAATGTATTTTCTCACTCGTCTCTAACTTTTACAGTAAAAAAATTCCAAACAGTACCTTTACAAGTCACAATGTTGAATAAAGTTAATTTGAACTTACTCTACCTGTCTGCTGATTTCGTACTTATTCAGTTGGAAATGTGTGACAAAATATCCACAGGAAAGTAATATTAACTGACCTCGAAACGCAGGTCTCTGTGTGTGGCTATCACGATTTGTTTGCTCATCCCTGATGCCCCGTACACATCGGGTATTTCATTACGCCATGTCATCTTCATGCTCTCTCGTTCCGTTTCTGGGTGGTGAATATGGGGTTCACAATGTAAGGAGAGATTACAATTATTTTGGGAGATTGCAAAATATGACCTTTTCATTCAAGACAGGAGAAACACACTGTTTCAGGTTATAATAAAACATGTTTTGTTGAGTTACTTTTTCCTCAACTTGTTTCTCTAACTTTCTATCAAGTCAAGCTAGTTTACGGAGCAGCTAGCTATTTCGTGAAATTGTTATTTTTTAACGGCTGTTTACTGACTCGAGTCATGATTAGTTTTTCTGCGCGACTCACTAGTTCATTTTTGTCGTTCGATTGACCTGCTGGCAGCAATGACTGCAGAAGAATTAATAAGCGCTCATTCGGCTCGGTGGCTCCAGAGATGTACACTAACGAAATGAGTCGTTCTTTTGACTGAACGAGTCAAAAAGATGAGTCACTAAAAAGAGCCAAAGTTCGCATCACTACTAACTAAAAGCTAGGCTAGGTAGAAGATACTGTAGATACCTCCAACTAATAATTATAAGAAAAAACAAAACGTCATAACCATCACAATATACTAAAATGGGAGGAAACAGACATATAATATATTATTTTAACAGCCAATGTGTATTATTTAACATTACTATTATGGTTAATCGTTTCCAAGTTGCTAGCTATCCCATAAAGCAATCGCACAAAACCACATATTTTTCTGTGGTTTGGTAACATCCTGTTCTATTGACAGACCCTTGCTGCAGTTTTGCAACGAAGCCTTCAACAGCAAGGGGCGCTGCTATATCACTCCTTTGCGCACAGTTCCCATTGAGATGAAAGACATCCTGCACAACACAAGGGAATTAAGCATTATGCACTGTGAAACCCTGCCCATCTTCTCCGTCCAATAGCGGAATGAGATTGCCAAAATCCAGAAGGATCCCTTTAATGCAATGAAGCTCTTTATCTACTTCCCCAGAGTCAGATGAACTCATGGATAACATTCGTGTGTCTGCGTGCAGTTTGAAGGAAGTTGCTAACTAGCGTTAGCGCAGAGATATAAAATTGGTATCCATGAGTCAATCGGACTTCCATCTGTAACACCAAAAGAAAAGATTTGAGACGATTTCCGGTATGCCGGCCGTAAGGTAGTCAGGTGAAGGTGATCCGTTTGGCATTCCCTTCCTTTATGAAAAGTATGCCTCTTAAGTAGAAAATAACTTGACCAACATCAATAAATAACTGAAACGTTATGTTGGCAACTGCATGTTATGGCAAATACTAAACCTAGAAAAAGACAAACAAACACAGCGAAACAACATGGCCATGGACCGTGAAGCTGACGACTTGTCTAAATTGAGTTTATAGACACTACTAACAGAAATTCGCACTGGCAAGAATAAACTGTCTAAACAGTTAAAGAAATGATCAAATAAATCAAAACTGATATGACTAAACTGGGCAAACGTGTGAACAAGGCCGAAACCGGGTTAACCATGGGGGAAATCGCATGAGAAAAGCTACAGAAAAGTGTGGATTAACAAAAAGAACAAAACGGGATGGAGGACTACAGTTTTGTAAATTTTCCCGAAAGCTGTTAAACAACCCAAAATTGAAGAATTACTGGAAAAGGTAATACCACAACTACTGAGCAAGTAGAACTTCATACGGGCTACCAAAATTGAACAGGCGGCCCGAGAGGGGACATGAGCAGCAAACCAAAGGGACATTGTCGCAAAGTTCCTTAACTAAAGGGAAAAAGATAAAAGTTCTACAACTGGCCATCCAAGCCAAAAAGTCAGGAGTCGAACCTTTGATGTACGAGGACGATCAGATCAGGGTTTACATCGACTTCTGGCTGATCTTTTTTTCTTAAAGCCTATAAATAAAACGGTTGCCTGACAAAATGGCTAAATAATGATTTTTATTCATTGATGGAAAAACCAGTCGATGTAAATACAATTGACAGCCATGCTTATCAGTCTATAGGTTCATTTGGATAATTTAGTGGAAGAATGCGAAGGTAACCTGCCTAAATGACTACTAGCACTCACTCAGTAGCCATGAAGTGTTTTGAAAGGCTGGTCATGGCTCACAACACCATCATCCCGAAAACGCTACACTCACTCCAATTCACATACCGCCCCAACAGATCCACAGATGACGCAATCTCAATCGCACTACACACTAGAGGTCGACCGATTATGATTTTTCAACGCCGATACCGATTATTGGAGGACCAAAAAAAGCCGATACCGATTAATCGGTCTATTTTTTCTATTTATTTGTAATAATGACAATTACAACAATACTGAATGAACACTTATTTTAACTTAATATAATACATCAATAAAATCAATTGAGCCTCAAATAATGAAACATTTTCAATTTGGTTTAAATCATGCAAAAACAAAGTGTTGGAGAAGAAAGTAAAAGTGCAATATGTGCCATGTAAAAAAGCTAACGTTTAAGTTCCTTGCTCAGAACATGTGAACATATGAAAGCTGGTGGTTCCTTTTAAAACGAGTCTTCAATATTCCCAGGTAAGAAGTTTTAGGTTGTAGTTATTATAGGAATTATAGGACTATTTCTCTCTATATGATTTGGATTTCATATACCTTTGACTATTGGATGTTCTTATAGGCACTTTAGTATTTCCAGTGTAACAGTATAGCTTCCGTCCCTCTCCTCGCTCCTACCTGGGCTCGAACCAGGAACACATCAACAACAGCCACCCTCGAAGCAGCGTTACCCATGCAGAGCAAGGGGAACAACCATTCCAAGTCTGAGCGAGTGACGTTTGAAACGCTATTAGCGCGCACCCCGCTAACTAGCTAGCCATTTCACATCGGTTACACCAGCCCAATCTCGGGAGTTGATAGGCTTGAAGTCATAAACAGCGCAATGCTTGAAGCATTGTGAAGAGCTGCTGGCAAACGGACTAAAGTGCTGTTTGAATGAATGCTTACGAGCCTGCTGGTGCCTACCATCGCTCAGTCAGACTGCTCTATCAAATCATAGACTTAATTATAACATAATAACACACAGAAATAGGAGCCTTTGGTCATTAAAATGGTAGAATCCGGAAACTATAATTTCGAAAACAAAACGTTTATTCTTTCAGTGAAATACAGAACCGTTCCGTATTTTATCTAACGGATGGCATCCCTAAGTCTAAATATTGCTGTTACATTGTACAACCTTCAATGTTATGTCATAATTATGTACAATTCTGGCAAATTAATTACGGCCTTTGTTAGGAATAAATGGACTTCACACAGTTCGCAATGAGCCAGGTGGCCCAAACGGCTGCATATACCCTGACTGCTTGCACGGAACGCAAGAGAAGTGACACAATTTGCCTAGTTATAAGAAATTCATGTTAGCAGGCAATATTAACTAAATATGCAGGTTTAAAAATATATACTTGTTATCGATTTTAAAGAAAGGCTTTGATGTTTATGGTTAGGTACACATTGGTGCAACGACAGTGCTTTTTTCGCAAATGCGCTTGTTAAATCATCACCCGTTTATCGAAGTAGGCTGTGATTCAATGAGAAATTAACAGGCACTGCATCGATATGCAACGCAGGACACGCTAGATAAACTAGTAATATCATCAACCATGTGTAGTTAACTAGTGACTATGTTAAGATTGATTGTTTTTCATAAGATAGGTTTAATGCTAGCTAGCAACTTACCTTGGCTTCTTGCTGCCCTCGCGTAACAGGTAGTCAGCCTGCCATGCAGGCTCCTCGTGGAGTGCAATGTAAGTCAGGTGGTTAGAGCGTTGGACTAGTAACCGGAAGGTTGCAAAAACGAATCCCCGAGCTGACAAGGTAAAAATCTGGCGTTCTGCCCCTGAACAAGGGAGTTAACCCACCGTTCCTAGGCCGTCATTGAAAATAAGAATTTGTTCCCGGAAGCTTACAAGAAATCCCGCTATGCCCTGCGACGAACCATCACACAGGCAAAGCATCAATACAGGGCTAAGATTGAATCATACTACACCGGCTCCGACGCTTGTCGGATGTGGCAGGGCTTGCAAACTATTACAGACTACAAAGGGAAGCACATCTGCGAGCTGCCCAGTGACACGAGCCTACCAGACAAGCTAAATCTCTTCTATGCTCGCTTCAAGACAAGCAACACTGAGGCATGCATGAGAGCATCAGCTGTTCCGGACGACTGTGTGATCACACTCTCCGTAGCGGACGTGAGTAAGACCTTTAAACAGGTCAAGATACACAAGGCTGTGGGGCCAGACTGATTACCAGGACGTGTGCTCCGGGCATGTGCTGACCAACTGGCAGGTGTCTTCACTGACATTTTCAACATGTCCCTGATTGAGTCTGTAATACCAACATGTTTCAAGCAGACCACCATAATCCCTGTGCCCAAGAACACAAAGGCAACTTGCCTAAATGACTACAGACCCATAGCACTCACGTCCGTAGCCATGAAAGGCTGGTCATGGCTCACATCAACACCATTATCCCAGAAACCCTAGACCCACTCCAATTTGCATACCGCCCACCCAAACAGATCCACAGATGATGCAATCTCTATTGCACTCCACACTGCCCTTTCCCACCTGGACAAAAGTTACACCTATGTGAGAATGCTATTCATTGACTACAGCTCAGCGTTCAACACCATAGTACCCTCAAAGCTCATCACTAAACTAAGGAACCTGGGACTAAACACCTCCCTCTGCAACTGGATCCTGGACTTCCTGACAGGCCGCCCCCAGGTGGTGAGGGTAGGTAGCAACACATCTGCTACGCTGATCCTCAACACTGGAGCTCCCCAGGGGTGCGTGCTCAGTCCCCTCCTGTACTCCCTGTTCACCCACGACTGCACGGCCAGGCACGACTCCAACACCATCATTAAGTTTGCAGACGACACAACAGTGGTAGGCCTGTTCACCGACAACGACGAGACAGCCTATAGGGAGGAGGTCAGAGACCTGGCCGGGTGGTGCCAGAATAACAACCTATCCCTCAACGTGACTAAGGAGATGATTGTGGACTACAGGAAAAGGAGCACCGAGCATGCCCCCATTCTCATCGACGGGGCTGTAGTGGAGCAGGTTGAGAGCTTCAAGTTCCTTGGTGTCCACATCAACTACAAACTAGAATGGTCCAAACACACCAAGACAGTCGTGAAGAGGGCACGACAAAGCCTATTTCCCCCTGAGGAAACTAAAAAGATTTGGCATAGGTCCTGAGATCCTCAAAAGGTTCTACAGCTGCAACATCGAGAGCATCCTGACCGGTTGCATCACTGCCTGGTACGGCAATTGCTCGGCCTCCGACCGCAAGGCACTTCAGAGGGTAGTGCGTACGGCCCAGTATATCACTGGGGCAAAGTTGCCTGCCATCCAGGACCTCTACACCAGGCGGTGTCAGAGGAAGGCCCTAAAAATTGTCAAAGACCCCAGCCACCCCAGTCATAGACTGTTCTCTCTACTACTGCATGGCAAGCGGTACCGGAGTGCCAAGTCTAGGACAAAAAGGCTTCTCAACAGTTTTTACCCCCAAGCCATAAGACTCCTGAACAGGTAACCAAATGGCTACCCGGACTATTTGCATTGTGTCCCACCCCCCAACCCCTCTTTTACACTGCTGCTACTCTCTGTTTATCATATATGCATAGTCACTTTAACTATACATTCATGTACATACTACCTCAAATTGGCCTGACCAACCAGTGCTCCCGCACATTGGCTAAGCGGGCTATCTGCATTGTGTCCCACCACCCGCCAACCCCTCTTTTTACGCTACTGCTACTCTCTGTTCATCATATGCATAGTCACTTTAGCCATACCTACATGTACATACTACCTCAATAAGCCTGACTAACCGGTGTCTGTATATAGCCTTGCTACTGTTATACTGTCTTTTTACTGTTGTTTTATTTCTTTCCCTTCCTACACATACAACCTTTTTTTTCGCACTATTGGTTAGAGCCTGTAAGTACTACACCTGTATTTTCAATACATTTGCAAAAAATTCTAAAACCATGTTTTCCCTTTGTCATGGAGTAGTGTGTGTAGATGGGTGAGAAAGAAAATCAATTTAATCAATTTTGAATTCAGGCTGTAACAACAAAATATGGAAAAAGTCAAGGGGTATGAATACTTTCTGAAGGCACTGTATCTAGCTAGCAAACATTTAGTTGTGAAATCCATACTGTAACTAGATAATTTGGCACATGCATAACAGTGAGTGAATCACAATGCTCCAGTCTCTTTGAGTGTGCTTGTAAACAAACCGCGTGACTGGGGACTACCGGTAAGTGTCATAATAAAATTATGTGACCGGTGAAAGGAATAACCCAAGCTTCTTCATCTCCTAACATATTGAACACGTTGACTTCAGGTATTTACTTAAAAATTAGCTACAAATACTCAAATTTATTTTTAAAAATTCTAAGAAATAGATTCAATGGTTTTGAAAAACCATCCCGTGGCTATTTCCAAATACCCCAGGCAATATACTGTCCATGCCTATAATTGATACCATGTCTTGATTTGCAGTGGTAAACATACTTTAAAGAACTACTTAAGTCGTTTTTTGGTGGCATCTGTATTTTACTATTTATATTTTTGCTTCACTACATTTAAAAAATATATATTTTACCTTTATTTAACTAGGCAAGTCAGTTAAGAACAAATTCGTATTTTCAATAACGGCCTAGGAACAGTGGGTGTTCAGGGGCAGAACGACAGATTTTTACCTTGTCAGCTCAGGGATTCGATCTTGCAAACTTTCGGTTACAAGTCCAACGCTCTAACCACTAGGCTACCTGCCACCCCAAATAAAACAATTAACGTTTTACTCCATACATTTTCCCTGACACCCGAAAGTACTTGTTACATTTTGAATGCTTAGCAGGACAGGAAAATTGACCAATTCACACACTTATCAAGAGAAAATCCCTGGTCATTCCTACTGCCTCTTATCTGGCGGACTTACTAAACACACATGCTTCGTTTGTAAATTATGTCTGAGTGTTGGAATATGCCACTGGCTATACGTAAATTTCAAAAACAAGAAAATGGTGCCGTCTGGTTTGTTTAATATCAGGAATTTGAAATTATTTATACTTTTGATACTTATTTATATTTTAGCAAATACATTTACTTTTGATACTTATTTAACCTTTAACTAGGCAAGCAGTTAAGAACAAATTATTATTTACAGTCGTGGCCAAAAGTTTTGAGAATGACACAAATATGAATTTTCAGTCTGTTGCCTCAGTTTGTATGATGGCAATTTGCATATACAGATGAATTGCAATTAACTGCAAAGTCCCTCTTTCCCATGCAAATGAACTGAATCCCCCCAAAACATTTCCACTGCATTTCAGCCCTGCCACAAAAGGACCAGCTGACATTATGTCAGCGATTCTCTCAACACAGGTGTGAATGTTGACGAGGACAAGGCTGGAGATCACTCTGTCATGCTGATTGAGTTCGAATAACAGACTGGAAGCTTCAAAAGGAGGGTGGTGCTTGGAATCATTGTTCTTCCTCTATCAATCATGGTTAACTGCAAGGAAACACGTGCCGTCATCATTGCTTTGCACAAAAAGGGCTTCACAGGCAAGGATATTGTTGCCAGTAAGATTGCACCTAAATCAACCATTTATCGGATCATCAAGAACTTGAAGGAGAGCGATTAAATTGTTGTGAAGAAGGCTTCAGGGCGCCCAAGAAAGTCCAGCAAGCGCCAGGACCGTCTCCTAAAGTTGATTCAGCTGTGGGATCGGGGCACCACCAGTACAGAGCTTGCTCAGGAATGGCAGCAGGCAGGTGTGAGTGCATCTGCACGCACAGTGAGGCAAAGACTTTTGGAGGATGGCCTGTTGTCAAGAAAGGCAGCAAAGAAGCCACTTCTCTCCAGGAAAAACATCAGGGACAGACTGATATTCTGCAAAAGGTACAGGGATTGGACTGCTGAGGACTGGAGTAAAGTCATTTTCTCTGATTAATCCCCTTTTCGATTGTTTGGGGCATCCGGAAAAAAGCTTGTCCGGAGAAGACAAGGTGAACGCTACCATCAGTCCTGTGTCATGCCAACAGTAAAGCACCCTGAGACCATTCATGTGTGGGGTTGCTTCTCAGCCAAGGGAGTGGGCTCACTTACAATTTTGCCTAAGAACACAGCCATAAAGAATGGTACCAACACATCCTCCGAGAGCAACTTCTCCCAACCATCCAGGAACAGTTAGGTGACAAACAATGCCTTTTCCAGCATGATGGAGCGCCTTGGTAAAAGTGATAACTAAGTGGCTCGGAGAACAAAACATCGATATTTTGGGCCCATGGCCAGGAAACTCCCCAGACCTTAATTCCATTGAGAACTTGTGGTCAATCCTCAAGAGGCAGGTGGACAAACAAAAACCCACAAATTCTGACAAACTCCAAGCATTGATTATGCAAGAATGGGCTGCCATCAGTCAGGATGTGGCCCAGAAGTTAATTAACAGCATGCCAGGGCGGATTGCAGAGGTCTTGAAAAAGAAGGGTCAGTACTGCAAATATTGACTCTGCATCAACTTCATGTAATTCTCAATAAAAGCCTTTGACACTTATGAAATGCTTGTAATTCTACTTCAGTATTCCATAGTAACATCTGACAAAAATACCTAAAGACACTGAAGCAACAAACTTTGAAAATGTATATTTGTGTCACTCTCAAAACTTTTGGCCATGACTGTACAATGACAGCTTACCCCGGCCAAACCCTAACGACGCTTTGCCAATTGTGCACCGCTCTATGGGAATCCCAATCACGGCCAAATGTAATACAGCCTGGAATATACTTAAGTACAGTGTTGTAAAGTAGTTAAGTAGTACTTTAAAGTATTTTTACTTAAGTCGTTTTTTGGATTATCTGTACTTTATTTTACTATTTATATTTGACTACTTTTACTTCACTACATTTCTAAAGAAAATAATGTACTTTTTACTCATTTTCCCCTAACATCCAAAAGTACTAGTTACATTTTGAATGCTTAGCAGGACAGGACAATTTTCTATTTCACACTTATCAAGAGAACACCCCTGGTCATCCCTACTGCCTCTGATCTGGCAGACTCACTAACACCAATGCTTCATTTGTAAATTATGTCTGAGTGTTTGAGTGTGCCCCTGGCTATCCATAAATAAATACACAAAAAAATGGTGGTGTCTGGTTTGTTTAAATAAGGAATGATTTATACTTTTACTTTTGATACTTATGTATATTTTAGCAATTACATTTACTTTCGATACTTTAGTATATTTAAAACCAAATACTTTTAGAAGTTTACTCAAGTAGTATTTTACTGGGTGACTCACTTTCTCGAGTCATTTTCTATTAGGGTATCTTTACTTTTACTCATGTATGACAATTGGGTACTTTTTCCACCACTGCTTAAGTATATATATACTAGTATATATAAGTATATTTAGTACATAAGCATATTTAAAACCAAATAATTTTACTCAAGTGGTATTCTACTGTGTGACTCACTTTTACTTGAGTCATTTTCTAAGAAGGTATCTTTACTTTAACTCAAGTGTTGTGTTGTGTCTGTCACGTCTATGCTAACATGGCTAAAATTCGCTAGCCAAACAACAACTAACGATGTATATGATAGACAAGTGCTCATTATGAAATGAAAACAAATACATTTGCACAAAGTTTACATAATGTCAACGATCCTTTGATTGTATGCCAACCCTGTCAGTTTTGCTCATGCATCGTTTTTTTGCTAAACAACCCACCTGTCTATACTTACCGAAGTCTTGCAGGTGTTTACATGGTTTTGTACATGTGGCAGTTGAAATTTCAACAGCAGTACTGGCTGGCGCTCTAAAAAGTCGGGTTAACAATACATTCCTGTGGATATTTGTTTCACATTTCGAACTGAATAAGGTCGAGCAACCGCACAGAACCCGGAAGAGTAAGTTCATATGTAACGTTAGGTATTCAACATTCTCGCTTGTACGTGCACTTTCCACGTTTTTGTACTGCTTTAATTCATATTGGAGTCCAGAAATCTGTGATTTACCGTCGGGTCTATCAGGCAACTAACGTTAGCTAGAGGGGCTCAATTCAGCATTTAACGATAGCTTGCAAACTAGTAGGACCTATGCATTCGAGGTTAGCTAGCTAACGTTAGTTACCTTCTATTTGATCTGTGGCTAGCTGCTAACTTTACGTTAGTTACAAAGGCTGAAACACATGACGTTAGCAACAGGCTTATTATTTGACTTACCTTGCGTTGCAGAATTATCTAACTTGTATTATCATTTGCCGAATTTAAGTTTCCAATTTATATCACAACACTAGTTAGCTCTTTTAGCTACAACCGCCGGTTTTTACAGTCCATTGTTTTTCAAATTCCCCTGTTATCCGGGCAGTTGAGCATACTACGGCAAGCCAAGTAGGGCAAACAGTGTGGGCATGTAGGCGGAGGAGTTTTAGATAGGCCTATGCGATTTCAAATTATAGCACTGCTGACCCTTGAATAGATATTCAATAAATAAAGTTCAATAAATAAATAATACATTTGTCATATCATACATTTGAACCATTTATCAATTCGCCTTCCTACATCATTAATTATTTTTTTTATGGGAGAATGAATAACAATAATAATAATCATCTTTATAGTCATATTGTGGTAGTTAGTGTAACCAGAGACGAAGAGGCGAAGCGAGAGAGTTTAATCCACCCAAAATCTGTTCACGTTAAGCAGATCATTAATTATTAAGCAAGTGAGACGTTTTTTTGTGTGGTGGGCAATGAGAGAGTTTAGTCAAGATAAAAATGTATGACTATTTTGATATGTGATGCTTATTTGATCTAATACAAGTTCCGTAATGCTTAGGTTGTTATGAGTGTACTGATAGTGTGATGCACATGACATCCCAGCAACTTTCAGAAAAAACATTCTATATCAGAGTTGTCCCTGAGATGGTCTATGCATATTCATAAGACTAGCAAGCATCTCACTCTCCATTGAATACAAGCGGTTGACATCAACACCCCTCATGGAATATTCAAAAAAAGTATTCAAATAACGAGATGTATCCACACGTCCAGAGGAATAGGCGGAAGCTTGATAGCCCACCATTCTGCTCTGTGGACAACAAATCCCATTGCTAGGGCGGAGACACAAGCATCTCGTTATTACATCCAGTATCTCTGGTGTAACACAGAGACCTCATAATTGTATTGGCAAAACACTTGTTTTCACTTCATATGCAAGCTCTTCACAATAATTGTGCTTACATTTATCATAGGGTGGGAAATAGTAAGTAAATAGGACAATTCATTCCACTCCAAAAAAACACACAACACAATAGACAAATACTTAAACATTTGAAACTTTGTGTTTATTCATACTCCCTTTATAAAAAATGATTCAGAACATGCACTTTTCTTTTTTTGCAAAAAAGTATTTCCCAAAATGGAAATATTGGCACAGTGCAAGGGCTCTCAGCTTTCCACCTTAACATTTGAATTAGGAAAAAAGGCAAATAAAATATACATATAGCTAATTTGAAAAAGGTAGCCAAGACAGGTGTCCTTCTCTTATTTCCCACCCACATGTAGTGGTATGTTTTGGCATACATGCTCAAACGCAAAATGTATGTCACTACAAATGATAGTTGTTTCTCCACCCCATTCACCCCCAAAATACCAACTGTCTCTGGTTTGAGATGTACCAGAACATCAGGCGAACACAAACCATCGATAGTAGGGAAACTAGGCTGACTAGATGACACACCATGACCTGACTTCAACGTAAAAACATATTAAAGGGACATTCTACTACAAAATAAAAAATACAGATGTTTTCAAACTACAAAAGCAGCCTAATGTCAAGATGAGTAAACATTCCACGCCCAAAATGAATGGAAAAGACAAGCACCGCAAATCTGGAAATGACATTTTTTCATTATTTTTGGATTGTGGCAAATCGCTACTGTACATTTACAAAAACCGATGGGCCTGGGACGAGAACATCAAAATAACAATTTTATCATCTGACAAACTTTGATTTTGGAGTGTGTAATGTCCCTTGAATCAATACATTGAAGCAGCCTTTCCATACAACTTCAGCAACACTGAAAATAGATTATATTTCTTCTTCTGTGGAACATTGTCATCAACTGAGGAAATTAAGAACATTCATATAAAAACATACAGTAACTGAACCAATCAAAGTGCTGCTTAATTGTCTCTCCCAAACACAATAAAAACAGAACAACAGTTTTGTACACATTATGAAAATATAAACAATTGTTGTCAAATGTTCTCCCTCTCTGTATGCTCTCTATAGTATGGCAATAGTATTCCTCACACATACAATGGAGCAACAATTAAATAGTTCCTCGTAAAATACTGACTGGTCTTTCAACGGTTAAAGGGTTCTTTCAATGCCTTGTCCTGGAACACTCAACACTGAAAAACAATGAAAAAAACATTTCAAACAGCATATTTTAAGCAGTAACGCATAGTAAAATATATGGTGTGGGCAGGCCTACACTGTAGGTTAAGAACATGTCTGCACTGTTCACGGTTTTGACCACCAGATGAAGCTCAAGAGCCATTAAAGAGACAGGTGGATAGAAAGACAGAGAAAACCTCTGACTCCAGTTCTTGGTACCAGTCGTGACCCACAAACATCTCTTTACTATGGAAACATTTCACATACAAGCATCCATCTTGTGAGCAGTTTGGCAAGGGAAGCATACTCTTTACTCGCACAATATTTTTCTTGGTGTAGTAAGAAGGCACTTCAGATAGTTCTTTTAAGAATGCAGCTTAGAAGTCTCCCATTTCTTTGTGGAAGCAAAGATAACGTCATAGCACCGACATATGGCATATTTATACCGATACACATTTAAAAAATAAAATAAAATGACTCTCAATTACTGTGTCTTTTCCCATATTGCTCCTTCTTTTGAACATAGAATTACTTATAAAACATAACAACGTACAGCTGACAGTTGTAACATCAAATACAGCTGACATTGATTACCTCATTTGCATTTAGTGATGTTACAAACTTCAAGTTACAAACTAATTTCAGCCTGTCTCCAGGGGGCACTAGCATCAGTTATGTCTGTAGGAGCTATATACTCAGTAATGGAGCAATAACTCATATATCGAAATGTGTTATAGAAGATAACGCTGCATATACTAAGTCCGCTTTAAGAATGATCGATTGTAGATGTCAAATCCACTCGGAGCCCTTGCCGTCACCCGACTTGCTGCTGCTATTGCTGCTGTTTCCCCTTCCGGCTTTGCTGGAGGTGTGCTTGGAGGCTTGCCGGTGCTTGCGATCACGATGGGGCTTGCTGGGGTTGTTGTGGCCCTGTTCATGACTGTAGGCCTGCATGGCCGACTCCAACCGGTCCTGCGCCTGCCGAATCTCCCTCTGGAGGGCGCCACGAGCGTCCCTCACGCCACCCGACGATGGGAAGTTATCCTCATTGCTGGCGTACTGCCGCCTCTCCTCCTGGGCGATGTTGGCGCGGTTCTGTCGGCACGCCATCTTGCCGTTGCTCAGGTCGGTGAAGGGCAGCTGCCCATCGGGCGCCACAGTCGGCACCATCAGCGTTGGGGGCTTGACGGCGATGTTGTAGCCCGGCGGCGCTGACGGGGCGTTCCAGGAGTAGGGGTAGCTGCTGTAACCATCGCCCCCTACTACTCCTCCTCCGTCGCGGAATGTGGCTGGCCCCCCAGGACCACCGCCACCCCCAAGGCCATACAGGTCCTCCTCGGAGAGCGGTCTCTGACGGGAGCGCAGGATGTCACAGATGGTGCCAACGCCCAGGTGGAGCATCTCCCACACGTTGAGCGCCAAGCAGAGCAGCGACACGGCATACATGATGAGCAGGAAGATGGTCTTCTCGGTGGGGCGTGACACAAAGCAGTCCACACTGTGCGGGCACGGCCGGCCCGAGCACACGTATATGGAGGGCACTGCCAGGCCATAGAGGGCGTACTGCCCCCCCAGAAAGGCCACCTCTAGCATGGAACGCGCCAGCAGCTGCAGCACGTAGATACGCATCAGCCCGTCCTCCTTGATGCGCTGGCGTCCGTCATGACGCACCTTGCCTTTACCCTGGCACCCGCCGCCTCCAGCTCCTCCGCCACCCCTGCCTCCACCCCCGTCGCCTCCCCCCGTCTCGCTCTCCACCTCGGGAACCTCATAGATCATGGGGTCCTCCTCCTGGTCATCCTCGGCCTCCTCCATGCCCCGGTGTTGCCTTCTGGCCCCGAGGTAGAGCTTCCTAGGCTTGCGCTGGGACAGTCCTCCTCCCCCTCCTCCACCCTCAGCTCTCTCCTCGCGCCTGGCAATCTTGTTGACGGCGTAGCCCAGGTACATGAGCGACGGCGTGGCCACCAGGATGATTTGAAAGACCCAGAAGCGTACGTGTGAGAGCGGTGCGAATGCATCATAGCAGACGTTCTCGCAGCCCGGCTGGCCTGAGTTGCACACGAACTTGCTCTGTTCGTCGTAGTAGATGGACTCGCCACCCACGGCGGTAAGGACGATGCGGAAGACGATGAGCACGGTAAGCCAGATCTTGCCCACGAAGGTAGAGTGGTTGTGGATTTCCTCCAGCAGGCGTGTCAGGAAGCTCCAGCTCATGGTGATGGGAGTCTGGGTGACAGAGAGAGAGAGAGGAACCTCCCTCCTCCTCACTTCTCACACACAGCCGTCTGTGGTAGAAAAGGAAGGGGGGTAGGGGAGGGTCAGGTGCTTAAATAGTGCTCAGGTTAATAGCGG
The DNA here is from genome assembly GCF_016432855.1 of Salvelinus namaycush. Classification (NCBI taxonomy): domain Eukaryota; kingdom Metazoa; phylum Chordata; class Actinopteri; order Salmoniformes; family Salmonidae; genus Salvelinus; species Salvelinus namaycush. Next base: position 20,031,772 of record NC_052310.1, read on the forward strand.
GCACACACACACACACACAGTCCATAAATACAATTGATTGACACATGAAAGCAATTCAAGATCAGGACAACAAAAGCTATTACTCCTTTCATATCAGCCTCATGTGGCATAAGGTGCGATGGGATAACATTTATGTCAAATACAGAACATTGACAGGCCACAGGTGTTGCACACGTGAAGTATTCAGAGAGGTATCAGCCTTGTGGAATAAGGTGTGATGTGATAGCATTTATGTAAAATACATTGACAGGCCACAGGTGTTGCCACTAGGGATGTGGTCATGGACAATTTTGCATCGGTTTTCTGTTAAAACGATAAGGAAAACATTTATAAAATTCAACATCAATTTACAATGCAGAAAAATGGTCCTATTATATATGTATGTATATATGGAAGCCAGGCTTCCCCAAAAAATGGACCAATAACCAAAAAATACTAAAACATACAATCATTTATCTTTCGTCTCCCTGTGTTTCCTTCAATTCGCAAGAGGCTGAATGTATCTCACCGGAAAAAGCGAGTGAAACAGCACCCCTGTCTCTGTATGTGTAGGCCATATAACTGATGCTGTCTGGTCAAAAAGAGTATGACATTGTTGCCGCCCGTGGCGTTGAATGCAAGGGAATCCAGCGAGCGTTTTTGGCCTCCCTTGATATTTAAAAAAATAAATAATAATAGCCAATCAGCGTTGAGCTAAGCTGAGTGAGCTCAACTGTGAATGGTCCTGGTGCACCAAAAAAGGTTCAAGGGAAGACAGTTTGGATTTGGCTTCACTCCAATCACATCACGTCGAGAGCAATACATCATTGACAGAAACAGCTTGAATTGTTGCATCTCGTTGTCCTCCGGTGGCTAGCTAGGTAGCTGAAATTGTCCCTTTCCTAAATTAGCCATGGATGGAGATAGGTATTTGGACTTTTGGTTTTAGTTAATTCTTCGTACTGACCAATGATTAAAATGTCGATTCTGACCCAACCATAAATTCATACATTGTACCCCTGGCCTGAAAGCTACTGATGACCGCTAGGGCCGGGCAGTGAAGTTATATCTACCGTAATCTACCGTCATTAGCAAGAATTTATAACTTTTCAGACAATTACAAAAAGTGCTGCATCAGGCACCTTTTCAGACAGTAGAATTCTGCGTAAAATGTTCTGTGTTTTTTGCCTGACAACAATAAACATCACTGATTGATGTGTTGCTGTGGGTTTTTTTATGCAGTTTTTTATGGTATGGTAGCTAGATGTGTTTTATTTCTACTAAATGTCTTGGTAGGTCACGGTATTTAAAAAACTTTAATGTACTTTTTTAGGAGAGAGTGGTCTGAGCGAAGGCAACAGCCAAGCAGGCTGCTAGTAACTCGAGACTAATTGACTGACAGTTCTGGTTGCCTAGTGATGGACTTTAGATTCCAGTTAAGAAGCAGCATTCCTTTACAGACAAGTAAACTGTCCTTTCATATCACTAGAGACAACCTGGTCTCAGAGCATTTTGTATTATTATGTACGTCAATCCGAGATGCTCCATTTAGTATGATATGTTACGTTTCGTATATGGTATGTATTAATTTGTGGACGTCCATCACCCATTTCGTATGATATCTTACAAATTACAATTCAAATGATATTTTCGGAATTCGCTAAATGTACAATATGTTATGAATTTGCAAAACGTACTGTATGATAGGAATTTCCAAAATGTATGATATATTACCAATTTTAGCTAGGTGGCTAACTTTAGGTAGCTGGGTAACGTTAGCTAGGCTAGGGGTTAAGGTTAGGAGTTAGCTTAAAGGGTTGTTAGGGGAAGGGTTAATGTTAGGATTAGGGGAAGGGTTAGCTAAAAGGGTTAAGGTTAGGTTTATGGGAAGGGTTAGCATACATGTGGGAAGTGGTTTAAAAGTTGCTAATTAGCTAAAATGCTAAAGTTACCGGTGATGAGACTCAAACTTGCAACCTCTGGGTTGCTAGACATTTGCGTTATACGCACCACCTGACCAACCACCCTACTTTTGTTTTTGCCTTAAGTAACCATCTGTCTTATGTAACCATACCAAATGTAACATACAGTATCATACTAATTTGAGTGTTATTATGTTATGTCTCTGAAACCAGGCTGCCAGAAAAGGTTATGTGTCGGCAGCGTTTAAAAAAACGTATTATAAATTGGGTGGTTCAAGCCCTGAATACTGTTTGGCTGACAGCCGTGGTATATCAGACCACGTATACCACGGGTATGACAAAACATTTATTTTTACTGCTCTAATTACATTGGTAACCAGTTTATAATAGCAGTAAGGCACGGGGGGGGGGGGGGGGTGTGGTATATGGCCAATATACCACGGCTAAGGGCTGTGTCCAGGCACTCCGCGAGGCGTCGTGCATAAGAACAGCCCTTAGCCGTGGTATGTTGGCCATATACCACACCCCCTCGGGCCTTATTGCTTAAGTGTAGCCTGCCCTCACAGACAGACAAACATGCCGTACCCGAGGGGCTTTCAAGGGGCCACATTCCATTATAAGTGTAATCGATACAGGCAACCGGTAGCCTACTGTAATTTTATATGAGACAGCCTGCCCCGTGCTCGCAAGACTGCAACAGACAGAAGACTGAACACATACTTGCATCATTAACGAAGAGACTGAGAAGGCAGTCCAGCACGAGAGAAAGGCAGAAGCATGCACAAGTGTGCTAATATGTTTTGGTCATCTGCATTTCGCAATGTCTTGTCTTGCATGCCTTGCAAATTCACCAAGTAGCCTAAAGTTCACCTCTTCCTCTCTGGTTTTTATTTGAATTACACAACTTCCCTATCAGCTATAAGACGGAAAATAATATGTTTTGTGATAACTGAACTGCGATTTAAATGAAGTGGGGGAGCGTTCTTAACGTTAAGGATCCCAACTTCGTGTAAACTCACAGTCCTAGTTGCCACAAGTGAAGCGTTCAGAGGTAAACATATGACACAGTGGTCATCCAGGTGATGTGAAATTCAGTACCTTTCAGTGAGTTGGGTTGGATCAGAAATTTCCACTACAAATAAGGATATGAGATAAAAACGGAAAACAAAGACAAACGATCCTGGAACATATCCCTGTATGCCGTCCAGACAGGGTGGTGATGGATTTGGCACTTTGTTCTCTTCTGTAAATGTGTGTGCGCACGTGCATGTGCATGTGCTGCAGGCTACGTTGGAGCCCCACATTTTTCAACTGTTCCCCCCCCACCAACCGAAAGACAGGGGCAGCATATTGTGCACCTTTCCATTATAGACACATGCTTACAATTACCCAGGGCGGAGTGCACACCATATGTCATGGCCATGTGGAAAAATGTACAGACCACCCCTCTGAATCATAGAGAAATTCCACTCCACTAAAATGTATGTACACACACCTACTCCTTTCCACAAGCATACACCAGTGTTTCCCCTTGGATTATTTTAGACTCCGAACGACTATGAGAAGATCACTTCTGATGACTTTTTTTGAAAAGACTAATGAAAATGTAATTATGTTGACACCATCTTAAATATAAGTAATGTGTGCCACTGCACTGTAGGGAGATGATGAGTAGCAAGCGGTGGCTGTGAGCTCTTGGCACTCATTCCTGCCACTGCTCGCTCTGTTTGCTAAAAATATACAGTACCAGTCAAAAGTTTGGACACACCTACTCATTCAAGAGTTTTTCTTTATTTTGACTATTTTCTACATTGTAGAATAATAGTGAAGACATCAAAACTATGAAATAACACATATGAAATCATGTAGTAACCAAAAAACAAATCAAAATATATTTTATAATTTGAGATTCTTCAAAGCCACACTTTGCCTTGATGACAGCTTTGCACACTCTTCGTATTCTCTCATCCATTTTGCAATTATGTTAGCACAGCTGAAAACTGTTGTTCTGATTAAAGAAGAAATTAAACTGGCCTTCTTTAGACTAGTTGAGTATCTGGAGCATCAGCATTTGTGGATTCGATTACAGGCCAGAAACAAAACACTTTCTTCTGAAACTCGTTAGTCTATTCTTGTTCTGAGAAATGAAGAAACTGAAGATCTCGTACAACGCTGTGTACTACTCCCTTCACAGAACAGCACAAACTGGCTCTAACCAGAATAGAAAGAGGAGTGGGAGGCCCCGGTGCACAACTGAGCAAGAGGACAAGTACATTAAAGTACATTAGAGTGTTTGAGAAACAGACGCCTCACAAGTCCTCAACTGGCAGCTTCATCAAATAGCACCCGCAAAACACCAGTATCAACGTCAATAGCGAAGAGGCGACTCCGGGATGCTGGCCTTCTAAATCATAGCTCTATGTGACTAAACATGCCAAATGGCATAAAGATGCATTGTCTTACATTAGTTAGCGTGTCGATTCAGCCTGCACTGATCTGTCTTGTAGCTCGAAAAGGGTAAATGGATAGCTCGAAAGTAGTTTGGTTACAACTATCTGTCCAACGTTTCAAAAATATTACCTAGGTGACATCGCCTAATGAACCCCATTTCATCCTTAAAACAGGCTTAATTAATCAAAGCACATTTTATTTGTTTTTACAAATTTTATTTGTCACATGCAATAGTCTGGGTAGCCATTTGATTAGCTTTTCATTAGTCTTATGGTTTTGGGGGTAGAAGCTGTTTAGAAGCCTCTTGGACCTAGACTTGGTGCTCCGGGACCGCTTGCCGTGCGGTAGCAGAGAGAACAGTCTATGACTAGGGTGGCTGGAGTCTTTGACAATTTTTAGGGCCTTCCTCTGACACCGCTTGGTATAGAGGTCCTGGATAGCAGGAAGCTTGGCCCCGGAGATGTACTGGGCCGTACGCACTACCCTCTGTAGTACCTTGAGGTCGGAGGCCGAGCAGTTGCCATACCAGGCAGTGATGCAACCCGTCAGGATGCTCTCGATGGTGCAGCTGTAAAACCTTTTGAGGATCTGAGGGAGGACCCATGCCAAATCTTTTCAGTCTTCTGAGGGGGAATAGGTTTTGTCGTGCCCTCTTCACGACTGTCTTGGTATGTTTGGACCATGATAGTTTGTTGGTGATGTGGATGCCCAGGAACTTGAAGCTCTCAACCTGCTCCACTACAGCCCCGTCGATGAGAATGGGGGTGTGCTCAGTCCTCCTTTTCCTGTTGTCCACAATCATCTCCTTTGTCTTGATCACGTTGAGGGAGAGCACTTGCACCACACGGTCAGGTCTCTGACCTCCTCCCTATAGGCTGTCTCATCGTTGTCGGTGATCAGGCCTACCACTGTTGTGTCATCGGCAAACTTAATTGTGGTGTTGGAATCGTGCCTGGCCGTGCAGCCATGAGTGAACAGGGAGTACAGGAGGGGACTGAGCACGCACCCCTGAGGGGCCCCCGTGTTGAGGCTCAGCATGCGGATGTGTTGTTCCCTCCCCTTACCACCTGGGGGCGGCCCATCAGGAAGTCCAGGATCCAGTTGCAGAGGGAGGTGTTTAGTCCCAGGGTCCTTAGCTTATTGATGAGCTTTGAGGGCACTATGGTGCTGAACGCTGAGCTTTAGTCAATTAATAGGAATCTCACATAGGTGTTCCTTTTGTCCAGGTGGGAAAGGGCAGTGTGGAGTGCAATAGAGATTGCATCATCTGTGAATCTGTTGGTGCGGTATGCAAATTGGAGTGGGTCTAGGGTTTCTGGGATAATGGTGTTGATGTGAGCCCTGACCAGCCTTTCAAAGCCTTTCATGGCTACAGACATGAATGCTACGGGTCAGTAGTCATTTAGGCAGGTTACCTTAGTGTTCTTGGGCACAGGGACTATGGTGGTCCGCTTGAAACATGTTGGTATTAGTACTCCTCAATGCCATCGGAGGAATCCCGGAACATATTCCAGTCTGTGCTAGCAAAACAGTCCTGTAGTTAAGCATCTGCTTCATCTGACCACTTTACAATACATCTGTAAATAATTTTGACATGTTTTGGTTAGGGAAGTCTTAGTCGCACCATTTCACATCTAGCTAAGAAGTTGTGTTCTTCAATGAGCAGTATTTCTGAAGTTTGACAATGTGCACAAAAGTTAGCATACATTTGTCCAACATTAGCTTGCTACTGAGCCAGTCACTGAAACGATGCTGTTAACCGGGAACCGGCTACCTACTTAAAAGCCAGCTAGCAAGCTACTGTAGTTGTGCTGCTAACATTATTATCAGTTTTCATAAAGCAGCTGTTCTGCTGCAAGTCATTGCAGTAGCCTCCAGAGTCAGCTGCATTGCTCAGCTGACACAATAATGGTCACTTAAACAGTATAAGCAGCAAGCTAAGTAGCAAGCTAAGCAGCAAGCTAAAGCAGCAGGTAGAGCTAGATAACTAACTAACATTAGCCATGTCAGTAAGCGAGCTACAATAGTAAGCTAAAAAGCTGATGAAGTTGTGACCGACGTCCTTGCACAGAATTTTTGCAGGAGAAGTACACTGCTTTGTTTGTTTTTTCTCAAACGATTAAATCACTGTTACAACATTTGTAATAATTTAACTAGTTATTCTGCCTATTTCATGGAGAGTCATGTGAGAGCGCAGTGATATCATAAATTAGGAACCGTTTTCATTTTTGAATGTCGGACGCTTGTGAATCCTAACACTTTGAGTTCCACAGGGGAGAAGCTATACTGACACGCTGTGTGCCCAATTTGATGACGTACACTATATATACAAAAGTATGTGGACACCCCTTCAAATGAGTGTATTTGGCTATTTCAGCCATACCCGTTGCTGACAGGTGTATAAAATCAAGCACACAGCCATGAAATCTCCGTAGACAAATGGCCTTACTGAAGAGCTCAGTGACATTCAACATGGTACCGTCATAGGATGCCACCTTTCCAACACGTCAGTTTGTCAAATTTCTGCCCTGCTAGAGCTGCCTCGGTCAACTGTAAGTGCTGTTATTGTGAAGTGGAAACATCTAGGAGCAAGAACGGCTCAGCCGCGAAGTGGTAGGCCACACAAGCTCACAGAACGGGACCGCAGAGTGCTGAAGTGCGTAGAACATATAAATTGTCTGTCCTCGGTTGCAACACTCACTATCGAGTACCAAATTGCCTCTGGAAGCAACGTCAGCACAATAACTGTTCGTCGGGAGCTTCATGAAATGGGTTTCAATGGCCGAGCAGCCTAAGATCGCCATACGCAATGCCAAGTGTTGACTGGAGTGGTGTAAAGCTCGTCGCTATTGGACTCTGGAGCAGTGGAAACGTGTTCTCTGGAGTGATCAATCACGCTTCACCATCTGGCAGTCTGATGGACTAATCTGGGTTTGGCGGATGCCAGGAGATCACTGCCTGCCCGAATGCATAGTACAAACTGTAAAGTTTGGTGGAGGAGGAATAATGCTTTGGGGCTGTTTTTTATGGTTCGGACTAGGCCCCTTAGTTCCAGTGAAGGGAAATCTTAATGCTACAGCATATAATGACATTCTAGACGATTCTGTGCTTTCAACTTGGGGAAAACGTTTGGGAAAAGCCCTTTCCTGTTTCAGCATTACAATGCCCCCGTGCACAAAGCGAGATGCATACAGAAATGGTTTGTCGAGATCGATGTGGAGGAACTTGACTGGCATGAACAGAGCCCTGACCACAACCCCATCGAACACCTTTGGGATGAACTGGAACACTGACTACGAGCCAGGCCTAGTCGCCCATCATCAGTGCCCGACCTCACTGATGCTCTTGTAGCTGAATGGAAGGAAGTCCCCGTAGCAATGTTCCAACATCTAGTGAAAAGCCTTCCCAGAAGAGTGGAGTCTGTTATAGCAGTAAAGGAGGGGACCAACTCCATATTAATGCCCATGATTTTGGAATAAGATGTTCAACAAGCAAGTGTCCACATACTTTTGGTCATGTAGCCTATGTCACGCAGCGAGAGTCGAATGGAGACAAACGAATTCAGTTCAGTCAATCGTCCTGATGAGCCCTTCAAGGCTAGTTAGTAGGCTATGCGTGTGGCTAGAAACTTCAACGAGAACTTGAAACTTGTCTGACAAAGTTTGGACTACGGAAAATGTTCTGAGTTATTCCGTTTATTTAACCTTTATTTAACTAGGCAAGTTTTACAAGTTTTAACTAGCGCCATGCTGCTGTTGTGCCAGCACAATCTAGCTAGCTGGGAAGGGCTCATCAGGACTGAATGAAACAAATATTCTTCTTCTTCACCTAGCTCAATGGTCTCCACTCGACATATGTCATCAATTTAGGTACCAGGAGTGACTCCATCTGACGTTAGACAATGATAAGATGAGTACACTGTATGAATTGAGCCTTCTGTTTTTATGGATGATGCTGTCTCTAGAAAAAACAGAACCGTAGTCAGCTGCCAACGTGGCTTTTTATGGTCTAAAATATATGGACGAGAATAAGTCCTAAATTCAGAACTTTTGAAAACAGGCACCCAACAGAATTCCATATTTAACATTTGATGCCTCCAGAAATGCCTTCCAAGTTGTTATCTGGAACACATTTGTTGTGTTAACGCACACAATCATCAAAACACACACATGTGCGCGAAAAGGGAAATGCACGGATGCACATACAAACCAGCCTTTAATTCATATCAGACTAGTGTCAATCAAACAATTACAGTTGAAGCCTGCACCAGTCTTCTGTAGTCATATTGTTGACAGGGTTTGGATTAATAGAGCAGCTTGAAACATGACTTAACAACTCTGGCTCACCAGGAGAAAGCCAAGACCGTGTCAAAGAACATTGTTGAAAGATAGTAACTTATCCTAACATCAATAGCAAAAAGTTCTTAGAAATAATGTTCAAACTTTTTTCCCATAATAAATTAAAAAAAAACATAAATCTAATCTAAATAACCTTTAGTTTGTAAGACCTCAGGCTGCTGGGCTCAGTTCCATAAGAATGAATATAGACATATGGACCCTTGGGCAGGCTGAATCATATCACGACTTGAAAGAGGGGGTTGAGGCACTGCTATTACTGGAGTTTCAGTCAACTCAGAAATGAAAGGTGCACTGTATGTTATCTTGCTAGCCCCCAGCAGGTTAGCCTCCTTGCCTCAGGTGTTCTAGCAGGAATATGACATTTTGATTTGTGAAGCTGAACACAACATCTTCCCCACGGTGTGCTCACTTGGACAAAGGCAAATCCATTTGGAAAACAAGCGCCATTGAGGATATATTTTTCTTGTTACTCTCATCCCTATTCCCGAGAATGGAAGTTATCCATAAATAGAGAGATCCATATACACTGAGTATACCAAACACTAGGAACACCTTCCTGATATTGAGTTGCAGCCCTCCTCTTCTTTTGCCCTCAGAACATACTCAATTTGTCGGGGCATGGACTCTACAAGGCGTCGAAGGCGTTCCACAGGGATGCTGGCCCATGTTGACGCCAATGATCCCACGCTTGTGTCAAGTTGCCTGGATGTCCTTTGGGTGGTGGACCATTCTTGATTCACACGGGAAACTATTGAGCATGAAAAACCCAGCAATGTTGCAGTTCTTCACACAAACCGGTGCTCCTGGCACCTGTCTTGCCCATTTCCCCTCTAAATGGCACACATACACAATCCGATTGTCTCAAGGCTTAAAAGTCCTTCTTTAACCTGTCTCCTCCCATTCATCTACACTGATTGAAGTAGACTTAACAAGTGACATCAATTAGGGATCATAGCCATTTAACATCCAAAAAGAAAAGCGAGAGATTTTGAGAGAGAACAAAAATGGCTTCATGAAAGGGATGTTAAAGTTGCTCTATTTATCAATTACACTTGCAAATAACCCTAAAGGTCAACGATATATCTACAGTAGTAAACTGTATAGGCTGTACATTTTTTGGAATGCTGTTGGAAGCTATAAAGTTTCTTATGTACAGCGACTGGCCATCCTGGCCAACTTCAGTGTATACAAACAGCAGCGTCTTTCTGCTTAAGGATTGGTGTTTGTTGTTGGAGGTTGAAAACAAAGCGTAAACAAGAACCTGTACTTACTTTCTTGTCAATAGGGGGGCGCTGTTTTCACTTTGGAAAAAATCGTGCCCAATTTAAACGGCCTCGTACTCTATTCTAGATCATACAATATGCATATTATTATTACTATTGGATAGAAAACACTCTCAAGTTTCTAAAACTGTTTGAATTATATCTGTGAGTAAAACAGAATTCCTTTGGCAGCAAACTTCCAGACAGGAAGTGAAAATTCTGAAAATGGGGCTCTGTTTCAGGGCCTGCCTATTCAACTGGCTTATACACTGCTCAAAAAAATAAAGGGAACACTTAAACAACACAATGTAACTCCAAGTCAATCACACTTCTGTGAAATCAAACTGTCCACTTCGGAAGCAACACTGATTGACAATAAATTTCACATGCTGTTGTGCAAATGGAATAGACAAAAGTTGGAAATTATAGGCAATTAGCAAGACACCCCCAATAAAGGAGTGGTTCTGCAGGTGGTGACCACAGACCACTTCTCAGTTCCTATGCTTCCTGGCTGATGTTTTGGTCACTTTTGAATGCTGGCGGTGCTTTCACTCTAGTGGTAGCATGAGACGGAGTCTACAACCCACACAAGTGGCTCAGGTAGTGCAGCTCATCCAGGATGGCACATCAATGCGAGCTGTGGCAAGAAGGTTTGCTGTGTCTGTCAGCGTAGTGTCCAGAGCATGGAGGCGCTACCAGGAGACAGGCCAGTACATCAGGAGACGTGGAGGAGGCCGTAGGAGGGCAACAACGCAGCAGCAGGACCGCTACCTCCGCTTTTGTGCAAGGAGGAGCACTGCCAGAGCCCTGCAAAATGACCTCCAGCAGGCCACAAATGTGCATGTGTCTGCTCAAACGGTCAGAAACAGACTCCATGAGGGTGGTATGAGGGCCCGACGTCCACAGGTGGGGGTTGTTCTTACAGCCCAACACCGTGCAGGACGTTTGGCATTTGCCAGAGAACACCAAGATTGGCAAATTCGCCACTGGCGCCCTGTGCTCTTCACAGATGAAAGCAGGTTCACACTGAGCACATGAGCACATGTGACAGACGTGACAGAGTCTGGAGACGCCGTGGAGAACGTTCTGCTGCCTGCAACATCCTCCAGCATGACCGGTTTGGCGGTGGGTCAGTCATGGTGTGGGGTGGCATTTCTTTGTGGGGCCGCACAGCCCTCCATGTGCTCGCCAGAGGTAGCCTGACTGCCATTAGGTACCGAGATGAGATCCTCAGACCCCTTGTGAGACCATATGCTGACACATGCACATTTGTGGCCTGCTGGATGTCATTTTGCAGGGCTCTGGCAGTGCTCCTCCTTGCACAAAGGCGGAGGTAGCGGTCCTGCTGCTGGGTTGTTGCCCTCCTACGGCCTCCTCCACGTCTCCTGATGTACTGGCCTGTCTCCTGGTAGCGCCTCCATGCTCTGGACACTACGCTGACAGACACAGCAAACCTTCTTGCCACAGCTCGCATTGATGTGCCATCCTGGATGAGCTGCACTACCTGAGCCACTTGTGTGGGTTGTAGACTCCGTCTCATGCTACCACTAGAGTGAAAGCACCGCCAGCATTCAAAAGTGACCAAAACATCAGCCAGGAAGCATAGGAACTGAGAAGTGGTCTGTGGTCACCACCTGCAGAACCACTCCTTTATTGGGGGTGTCTTGCTAATTGCCTATAATTTCCACCTTTTGTCTATTCCATTTGCACAACAGCATGTGAAATTTATTGTCAATCAGTGTTGCTTCCTAAGTGGACAGTTTGATTTCACAGAAGTGTGATTGACTTGGAGTTACATTGTGTTGTTTAAGTGTTCCCTTTATTTTTTTGAGCAGTGTATTTATCGATATACATGCACTTCATACGCCTTCCACTAGATGTCAACAGGCAGTGGAAGGTGGAATGGGGTGTCTAGCTTGATCTGAGGTCGAATGAGAGCTTTTGGAGTGGCAGGTCAGGAATTTCCTTTGTCTACCAAGGCGCGAGGCGGAGCTCGACATTAGCTTCTGAAAAGCTTTCGGTTTACACGGCGAATATCTCCGGCTCTGATTTTATTTGATACATGTGATAATAACATCGTAAAGTAGGTTTTTTCAACCGAGTTTTATCAGTTTATTCAACGTTTATTGGGACTTTTGGAGTTTTCCATTCTTTGCGTCAAGAGAGGGTGGGAACGTTATCAACCTTGGCTAGCATTGTGGCGTGAATTCGACAGAAGAAAAGGACATTCTAAAACCAAACAACGATTTATTCTGGACCAAGGACTCCTTGTACAAGATTCTGATGGAAGCTCAGCAAAAGTAAGAACAATTTATGATGTTATTTCGTATTTCTGTGGAAAATGTTGATTCCTATTCTCCGCCGTTTTGGTGAGCGCTGTCTCGTAATAACGCAAGCTGTATGTTATGGTAAAGTTATTTTTAAAAATCTAACACGGCGGTTGCATTAAGAACCAGTGTATCTTTCATTTCCCATACAACAAGTATTTTTATGTAAAGTTTATGATGAGTTCTTTGGTCAGATTAGGTGAGTGTCCAAAATAGCTCCGGACATTCTGGGGAAATGTTGCTACATATTCACAATGTATAACCACGGTTTGCAGCTCTAAATATGCACATTTTCGAACAAAACATAAGTGCATTGTATAACCTGATGTTATAAGACTGTCATCTGATGAAGTTGTTCAAGGTTAGTGATTAATCTTATATCTTTTGCTGGTTTTTGCGACAGCTACCTTTTGCGGTGAATAAATGCATTTGTGTGTTTGGCTATTGTGGTAAGCTAATATAATTCTATATTGTGTTTTCGCTGTAAAACACTTAAAAAATCGGAAATATTGGCTGGATTCACAACATGTTTATCTTTCATTTGCTGTACACCATGTATTTTTCATAAATGTTTTATGATGAGTATTTATGTATTTCACGTTGCTCTCTGTAATTATTCTGGCTGCTTCGGTGCTATTTGTGATGGTAGCTGCAATGTAAAACTATGATTTTATACCTCAAATATGCACATTTTTCGAAACAAAACATAAATGTATTGTATAACATGTTATAAGACTGTCATCTGATGAAGTTGTTTCTTGGTTAGTGACTAATTATATCTCTATTTGGTCGGTTTTGTGATAGCTACCTATGCGGTAGAAACATGGTGAAAATATGCGGTTGAGTCTTTGGCTATTGTGGTTAGCTAATATAAATACATATTGTGTTTTCGCTGTAAAACATTTTAAAAATCGGAAATGATGGCTGGATTCACAAGATGTTTATCTTTCATTTGCTGTATTGGACTTGTGATTTCATGAAAATTATATTATATGATATCCCTGTCCCGTAAGGCTAGGCTATGCTAGTCAGCTTTTTTGATGAGGATGCTCCCGGATCCGGGATGGGTATCACTGAAAGGTTAACGTCGCTGCAACAGATATTTCTTGTTTTTAAAAAATGATACGGTGTGAAAGTAATAGGCAGAGTGCGAATTACAGGGGGCAATCAAACAAGCTAAGCGTCAGTATAGAGACAAAGTAGAGTCGCAATTCAACGGCTCAGACACAAGAGGTATGTGGCAGGGTCTACAGTCAATCACGGATTACAAAAAGAAAACCAGCCCCGTCGCGGACCAGGATGTCTTGCTCCCAGACAGACTAAACAACTTCTTTGCCTGCTTTGAGGACAATACAGTGCCACTGACACGGCCCGCTACCAAAACCTGCGGACTCTCCTTCACTGCAGCCGACGTGAGTAAAACATTTAAACGTGTTAACCCTCGCAAGGCTGCAGGCCCAGACGGCATCCCCAGCCGCGTCCTCAGAGCATGCGCAGACCAGCTGGCTGGTGTGTTTACGGACATATTCAATCAATCCTTATACCAGTCTGCTGTCCCCACATGCTTCAAGAGGGCCACCATTGTTCCTGTTCCCAAGAAAGCTAAGGTAACTGAGCTAAACGACTACCGCCCCGTAGCACTCACTTCCGTCATCATGAAGTGCTTTGAGAGACTAGTCAAGGACCATATCACCTCCACCCTACTGGACACCCTAGACCCACTCCAATTTGCTTACCGCCCCAATAGGTCCACAGACGACGCAATCGCAACCACACTGCACACTGCCCTAACCCATCTGGACAAGAGGAATAACTATGTGAGAATGATGTTCATCGACTACAGCTCAGCATTTAACACCATAGTACCCTCCAAACTCGTCATCAAGCTTGAGACCCTGGGTCTCGACCCCGCCCTGTGCAACTGGGTACTAGACTTCCTGACGGGCCACCCTCAGGTGGTGAGGGTAGGTAACAACATCTCCACTCCGCTGATCCTCAACACTGGGGCCCCACAAGGGTGCGTTCTGAGCCCTCTCCTGTACTCCCTGTTCACCCACGACTGCGTGGCCACGCACGCCTCCAACTCAATTATCAGATTTGCAGACGACACTACAGTGGTAGGCTTGATTACCAACAACGACGAAACGGCCTACAGGGAGGAGGTGAGGGCCCTCGGAGTTTGGTGTCAGGAAAATAACCTCACACTCAACGTCAACAAAACAAAGGAGATGATCGTGGACTTCAGGAAACAGCAGAGGGAGCACCCCCCTATCCACATCGACGGAACAGTAGTGGAGAGGGTAATACATTTTAAGTTCCTAGGCGTACACATCACGGACAAACTGAATTGGTCCACCCACACAGACAGCGTGGTGAAGAAGGCACAGCAGGGGCCTCTTCAACCACAGGAGGCTGAAGAAATTCGGCTTGTCACCAAAAGCACTCACAAACTTTTACAGATGCACAATCGAAAGCATCCTGTCGGGCTGTATCACCGCCTGGTACGGCAACTGCTCCGCCCACAACTGTAAGGCTCTCCAGAGGGTAGTGAGGTCTGCACAACGTATCACCGGGGGCAAACTACCTGCCCTCCAGGACACCTACACCACCCGATGTCACAGGAAGGCCATAAAGATCATCAAGGACCACAACCACCCGAGCCACTGCCTGTTGACCCCGCTATCATCCAGAAGGCGAGGTCAGTACAGGTGCATCAAAGCAGGGACCGAGAGACTGAAAAACAGCTTCTATCTCAAGGCCATCAGACTGTTAAACAGCCACCACTAACATTGAGTGGCTGCTGCCAACATACTGACTCAACTCCAGCCACTTTATTAACAATGTAAAAATTGATGAAAAAAATGTATCACTAGCCACTTTAAACAATGCCACTTCATATAATGTTTACATACTCTACATTACTCATCTCATATGTATATACTGTACTCTATACCATCTACTGCATCTGCCATCTTGATGTAATACATGTATCACTAGCCACTTTAAACAATGCCACTTTTATATGTTTACATACCCTACATTACTCATCTCATATGTATATACTGTACTCGATACCATCTACTGCATCTTGCCTATGCCGTTCTGTACCATCACTCATTCATATATGTTTATGTACATATTCTTCATTCCTTTACACTTGTGTGTATAAGGTAGTTGTTGTGAAATTGTTAGGTTAGATTACTCGTTGGTTATTACTGCATTGTCGGAACTAGAAGTACAAGCATTTCGCTACGCTCGCATTAACATCTGTCAACCATGTGTATGTGACAAATAACATTTGATTTGATTTGGGGGGGGTTACGGACCCCCCTGAATGAGAGATGAGTCCCCCTAAATGCAATAAAGTCACACTTTGGGGGGGGGGGGGGACTCTAAATAATGCTAATTGAACTATTCCCCTATTTGCTTAAAATGCAGTTTGTACTGCTACAGTGGTAAATATAAAAAATAAAAGATTATTCCAAATTAAACAAAATACCCTCACATCAGTTTCACGATTGACATTTTTCTTCTTCATGTGGCTGCACATCCTGGGACAGTCCGGCATTTCAGGACCTTTTCAGGTGTCCAAACTTTTCCTTCTACAAAAAAGGTCCTTTTGCCAGCAAGACGCCTCAATTAATTCAGGCTACAAAAAGTGCAATCGCCGAATGTCATTACACTTTTTGGTGTTTTGTAACAGATGTCTTCTTGGATGCTGGAATTATTTAGGAGTGGACGAACAAATGCAGATACCCTATGTTTTGCAGTGATTGTTTGACAATAACATGAAAACATGCCACATTTTTTACTGTTAAATGACATGTCTTTACTAAAAAAAAATGTTGCACCTGCATAGGAGGTCACGTGAAAAAAATACGAGACCTCCGGAATGTCACAGGATAATTCGCACTCCGGTAATAGGCTTTTATGATATTTCAGGTATTTCTAAGCCGGTGGCTATTCTTAAAAAAACATGAGGAAATCAAAATTATCGCTATGAATTGTTACATAGAGCACCTTTAAGACAATGATCCTGCGAGGCAGAATGAAGGACAGGAGGAATAGGTCTAAATTCCAGAGGAATTACTGAGGAGAGAGAAATGAACTTGACGACCAGACTTGTCACCTTGACCATGGCTACCGGTTCTGCCTAAAGGCTCCCCAGAGCTTCACACACCCAACATGCTTCTCCATTTCTTCAACTACATTAATTTCCCTGAGTGTCTAACTGTCTATGTAGTGGTTTACTGCAGCTTCAAATCTGCAGACACTTCATCCCCCTAACAACCAATTAGAGCGATTCAAACCCGATCTGGACTGGTGAAATATTGAGCGCTCCGCTTGCCTAGAAGGTTTCAGCAAAATGTCTGGGCCAGCTGATTAGCTTGTTTACAAAGGCATTGTTCTCAAGTTCATCACCTCACTACTACATAAGAAACGTTACAGTTTCTTATGTTACTATTCTATTGTAAAGCACTCAGATTATCCTTTAACTCGATCAGACTTTGTCCTTCAAGGTGATTTGCAAAATAACTCAAAATAAAAGGGGTATTTAAGCAACAGTGTAGATTTCAGTGCAGCAATTTAAACAGTAAATAAATGGGTTCAAGGAATTCAAATGGTAACTACTTGGAAACAAACAGGTCATTTGTGGATTGTGATCTGCAGAGGAATAGTTGTCTGAAGCTGACAAAGCCTTATGACAGACCATTTCGTTCAAGACCAGCAAGTACAGTAAATATATACTGAACAAAAATATAAATGCAATACGCAACAATTTCAACGGTTTCTACTGAGTTACAGTTCATATAAGGAAACCAGTCAATTGAAATAAATTCATTAGCCCTAATCTATGGATTTCACACGACTGGGGCAGGGGCACAGCCATGGGTGGGCCTGGGAGGGCATAGGCCCACTCACTGGGAAGCCAGGCCCAGCCAATCCGGATTAGTTTTTCCCCACAAAAGGGCTTTATTACAGACAGAAATACTCCTCAGTTTCATTAGCTGCCCGGGTGGCTGGTCTCAGACGATCCCGGAGGTAAACAAGCCGGATGTGGAGGTCCTGGGCTAGTGTGGTTACACGTGGTCTGCGGTTGTAAGGCCGGTTGGACGTACTGACAAATTCTCTGAAATTTCGTTGGAGGCGGCTTATGGTAAAGAAATTAACATTAAATTATCTGGCAACAGCTCTGGTGGACATTCCTGCAGTCATCATGCCAATTGCACGCTCCCTCAAAACTTGAGACATCTGTAGCATTGTGTTGTGTGACATAACTGCACATTATAGAGTGACCTTTTATTGTCCCCAGCACAAGGTGCACCTGTGTAATGATCATGCTGTTTAATCAGCTTCCTGTCAAGTGGATGGCTTGTCTTGGCAAAGGAGAAATACTCAATAACAGGGATGTAAACACATTTGTGCACAATATTTGAGAGACATAAGCTTTTTTTTTTAAAGTATGTAACATTTCTGGGATGTTTTATTTCAGCTCATGAAACATGGTACCAACACTTTAGATGTTGCGTTTATATTTTTGTTCAGTATATTTTTGCATTGCATGCAATAGTGTTGTTAGCGGTCATGGAAAAATCTTGGGGAAGTGAGGACTTGGCTGGGAGGTAGGAGCATATTAGTTTTGAGTTTGACATGCCAAATTGACATCACTGAGGCATGCCCCGAAGCAAAGGCAATACATTTGTCAGATTGCGGCAAGGAGAGAGAGTTGGACAACATCAGCATAATATTGACGAGAGAAGCTGCAATAACAAATCACACAGCCTAGGGATCCATTTGCAATAACAAAAAGAGGGGGGCAAGCACAGAACCCTGAGGTACACAAAGTTGTTTTTAACTGTTACTGAGTGTTCCAGTGCTACTGTTTAGTATTAGTGTCAGTATAGTATAGTATTAGTGCTACAGCTGGTGGTAAAAGGGACTAGGATCAGGGGGAGTGGATGAATTGAGAGACTGGTTGCAGATAAGTGGTGACCAATGGTAGTGGGACCACGTAAGCCTATCACTTTTCTCTCTGTATTTTTCATCCTCTCCCTTTCTATCCAGGTACAGTTACTCACTTACCCTTTTAGTAATGAGAGCAAATACGAGCAAATAGAAGCTGGATGCCCTTGCATGCCCTGCGTGTGTGAAACCTGAGTGTGTGGAGAGATTAGCCACTGTGGAAAGGAAGGGCAAACAGGGGGACCTCAGGGCTAGGGAGTGCAGGTGTGTTAAAAAGATGAGGACACTGATGCTTGAGTCAACACCTTAACGTTGTGTAACCCTCTGTGTTCAGGTGCAGGAGAAACCGCAAAGGAGGTTCTCTCAGGACTGGAATATGAAGGTGTCTGTCAAAGAGTTGATAATAACTTTTCAGTACATATCGCCCCGAGACCCCTGTTAACTCGTACCATGGTAGGTGTGATAAAAAAATATATGGGAGAAACCTTTATCTGGATAAAGTCTCTAGTGTTGTGTTAATCCTGTGGGATGAGTTATGAAAGAGGCACCTCAGACAAAATATACAGATGGGGCCCTTAGGTACACAGGTGTGATACAAAGTGTGGGGAGAATGATATCTGACTTAATGTCCTGAGTACACCCCTATGATGTGTGTTTGTATGTTGCAGTGGGAGAGGGGAAGGTAGACATGCCAGTCTCAGCCTTAGGTGTGTGCACAGAGATATGGGCAGTGAGGCTTGGATTGCCACTAGGGACTGTACCCAATTGGTGACACGACATCATAACGAACCAAACCATACCATAGGGTGTGGACAGATGGGTGAGGACAGAATGGGTATCTACAAGGACACGAGACCCCTTTTTGGTGCATAAGCAAAATGCTGTGCCAGTGGCAAGTGTGACAACACAACAGGCAAGACAGATGACAACACACATCATCACGATCATGATAATCATCAGAGACCAAAGTCGCCTGAATCAAGAGTCAAGGACTTTGTTCCTTCCCATACAGGCAAAAAAAGAAAGAGTGACGACATCACAAGGGAGAGAAAGAGAGTGTGAGAGAAACAGAGAAAGGAAGGAGGATAATGAGAGGGAGGGCAGAGGAGAGAAACGGAATGTGTCAGCATGGTAAAGGAGGAAGAGAATCCAGGGCTGTGTCCTCAACCTCACTACGATGCTCTGAGCAGCGAGCAGGCAATGGATAACCACACACACACACACAGGCTTCCATGCATACATACACACATTCATGGAGGAGAGATTGTCACAATGCACTGAGGATTCAAAGGAGACAGGTCCGTTTGGCTCCAGAAAAACCAACAAATGTCTGTGAGAGATTTGAGAAATGTTTGTTTTACTCATACCCTTTTGTCTACCACACTGCTGAATAGGCTAGTGGCCAATACTCAACAAGGTATTTCATTTTTTAGATAACCTACCAGATGTATAACAAAGCACAACCATGTTTTTCCATATCTCTAAGGTCTCCCATATGAAATGGGTGGTTGTCTCAAAATATTTTACTGCAAAAGTGGTTAAATTGATAGATATTGTGACACACCCTTGTAACTCAAAAAGTGCAGAATAATTCCTGGCTGGAAGGGAGTGGTCCACCTAAGCTCATGTAACCCAAAATTGCAAGCTCTGATATTGCATAAATGTGGAATACAAGTAGTCTGTCTTCTTCCCTACTGTACATACACAAAAACACATTATCTTAATGCATCTTGGAAATATAGAACTGTAAACACACAGAGGCAATAGTCGGAAATATCAACAATGAATTTTTATGATGAATGTAAACTTCACTTTTTGGTTGCTGTTCAATAGGCAACTTTACAAGTCAAATTTCAAAAAGACAGCCAAAAGTTAGTGGAATTTACAATGTGTTATCACTATGCTTTGAACCATCTAGAAGCACAACCTAATTCCAATGGAAAAACAATGTCTGATTTTTGGTTTAGTTGTCACCTAAATGACAATCACTGCACTTTCAACCATTTAAGCCAGTGACTCAGATGGAACTTTCCAAGCAGATACATCTCCTTTAAAATCTGATATTTGGTTGAATTTTGTAATACAGTAAAAATAACCTAAAGTTAAGACTATCTTACAAACTAATGTAACATTCAATCTTAACACATCCGTGGCCACATTTTGAGGTTACTGTAACTATAAATGCCTTCTTATGCAATCATATAAGGCGTGCGTGTTCAAGATAGCATGCATAGGTCATCGCACGACCGTGGAGATCTTCACAATTACTGTAATGATCTGCGCAGAATCTCAAACGGCATTGATCACTTGCACCATGTTCTTTTAATGTAATCTTAACTGCAATCCAGGTATTTTAGTTCCACTAATTAGATGAAGCACAGCGATAACACAAAATATCTGTATTCCCTTTTGAACTTTAGTGTGCTTTTAAACCCATTCTTTAACTTTTATTGGAGATGTTGGAGAAGATGTGAATCCAATATATCATTTGTTAATTTGTTGACAATTTATTGTATTTCAAACGTGATATTGAAGAGTGTTTGGTTGTCAACGCAACCAAATATCAACATTTGAAGGAGATGTATCTTATGCTTGGATAGTTCCATTTATGCCACTGAGTCTGGCTTTAATTCCAGTTTGTCTACAAATTAATCATGCATATGTTGGATTCACGTCTCCATCTCAACCAAAAATCTAAATTAAAGAATAGGACTAAATTAAATCAAACTTTCAATTCACTAGTCAGTGGCACGGATGGAACTATCCAACCAGAGGACATATCTCCTTCAAATGTTGATATTTGGTTGTGTTTACAACCAAACACAATTCAATATCACTAAATATCATTACATTTTAAATCAACCGGAGCTTGAAACCCTAGGTGTATTGTATTGTCTATTATTTGTTGAATTCTGTCTTGAATTTATTCAACTGTCACGCCCTGGCCATAGAGAGGCTTTTTTTCTCTATTTTGGTTAGGCCAGGGTGTGACTAGGGTGGGCATTCTAGTTTCTTTATTTTTATGTTTTCTATTTCTTTGTGTTTGGCCGGGTGTGGTTCTCAATCAGAGGCATAGAACATAGAATACAAATCATCACTGGGAAGTCAACTTCCCACAAACACAGTGTTATGGGGTGATACGCACGGTGTCTCGAGTGAGCATTCACAGGCCGGTGTGCTCTGTGCCAGCGTCCCGCATTTGCCGGGTGGAAGTGGGCATCCAGCCAGAACGGGTAGTGCCAGCTCTGCGCTCGAGACCTCCAGTGCGCCTCCACGGCCCAGTGTATCCGGTGCCTCTGCCTAGGACAGGGCCTCCTGTATGTCTCTCCAGCCTGGTGAGTCCTGTGCCTGCGCCTAGAACTAATCCTCCCGAGCCCTGTGGCAGCTCAACGTACCAGACTGCCCATACGTCTCCTCCCTCCAGTGATGATCCATGGCACGAAGCCTCCAGTGATGATCCATGGCACGAAGCCTCCAGTGATGATCCATGGCAAGAAGCCTCCAGTGATGAACCATGGCACGAAGCCTCCAGTGAGGAGTCATGGCACGAAGCCTCCAACGAAGGCCTCCAGCGACATTCTCCAGTCCGGGGCCCGCAACGAGGGTGCCCAGTCCGGCGCCCGCTACGAGGGTCCCCGCACCAGAGGTGCCATCAAGTGGGGTGAGCCAGTGGTGGAGCGGGGTCTGCGTCCCGCACCTGAGCCGCCACCGCAGACAGACGCCCACCCAGACCCTCCCCTATAGGTTCAGGTTTTGCGGTCGGAGTCCGCACCTTTGGGGGCAGTACTGTCACACCCTGACCTTAGAGATCCTTTTTATGTCTCTATCATGGTTTGGTCAGGGCGTGAGTTGGGGTGGGTATTCTATGTTCTATGTTTTGTAGTTCTATGTTTTGGCCGGGTAGGGTTCTCAATCAGGGACAGCTGTCTATCGTTGTCTCTGATTGAGAACCATACTTAGGCTGCCCTTTTCCCCACCTGTGTTTGTGGGAAGTTAACTTTGTTTGATGGCACTTAGCCTTAAGCTTCACGGTTTGTTTTGTAGTGTTTATTGTTTTGTTAGATGTCATTTTTATAAATAAAAGAAAATGTACGCTCACCACGCTGCACCTTGGTCCTCATCTTTCAACATCCGTGACACATTGCATGCTGCGCCTGCGTCAGAATGTTGCTAACTTTGGTTGACGCTGGACAGTATTTACAGTGAGTTTTTCAAACCGTGGTAATCAAACATGGCTTTAATGACAATTAAAATTTGAAACGGTAATACTAATCGTCGGGAATTTTACAGTGGTTTATCGTGAAACCGGTAACCGTTTCATCCCTAATTACAATAGTTATATCTTGTTCGTTTTTAGTCCTGGCCTTCCTCTATTTCTGATGTTCTATTTGCCATATATTTGTAACTGTGTTCTATTTGCCATATATTTGTAACTGTGTTATTTCACAAAAGTTCTGAACCTATGTACATTTTACAGACCCGGTATGTTTTACATTTGTTATCTTGTTATTAGTCCCATCTATCTCTTCAACCACTCCCATCTATCTCTTAACACCATCCATATTGGATTTCTATTTGCCATATATTTTTTAACTGGGCTGTGATGCTTCACAAAAGTTCTGAACCTTTCTATTCTCATAGTTTCTACAGATTGTAAATTAAAGTTAACATTTTTGCTAAAATAATTATTATATTATTGACCGATTTGACTATGACTTTTCAAATCACCCAGTATTGCTATCTGCAGCGTTAGCTCTAGATAAATGTTGCAATTCTTCGGCCATTCCTGGACCTGTGACCAAAAACGAGCTACATGTGTAATACCTTTGGATGGTGAAACAGTGAGGAGGTATCCTCTCACAATGTTGAATGTTTAGGTCTTCATACCCACCATTCATTGACTGAACATGTTTAACAAAGTGTTGAATCTTCTCTCATGTATGTAGTGATGAGTACCCAATACTGCCTATAAATATGCCTAGGCTCTGAGTGAACTCTCAAATCAACTATAAATGAGTTATCAACATTTATAACTGCTAAAATTACACCTTATTTTAAAGTGGCAATCCACTGACCATTCACAAATAAGTTATCAAAATGTATAACTTCTAAAAGAATATAGCTTACAATAAAGTGGAAACCTTCAAACATGTATTATTTAGTTGCAAACAATTATAACAGCATATAATCTCCTCAAACATGCAATACATAGTAAGAACAAAATGTAATTTAATAGAACGATACATTGGGAAAACAATTTTCATTGAAGTGACTTAAATCTGTAGCCTATCATTGGTATAGTGAGTAGCCTAGCGAATTCAGATAAACAGGGGATGTATTTTTCTCCCCTTTTTAACATTACAAGTCAGAATAGAAATTGATAACAGATTAACTATTTAACATACAACATAGGGTCTCATGGTTCCCTTCTGTGTCTTCATCAGTTTCTTTCTTGTTAAGCATTTTCCCATACTAGAGTCTGAGACCTTATGGGATTCTGTGGTAGAGAAGAGGATTTTATGACAATTTAGCATAGGCACTAGCTACACATAACTCCACTATCATCATTATCATGATAGTTATGTTATCCACTGCTAGCTAATAATAATAATAGCTAGTGTTTAGCATGCTAGAGACCACAGATTAAAGGGGTTAGCTAGTTATCACATGTTTTGCTAATACACTAGCTATTTAGCTAGCTAGCTAGATAGTAAGTTAGTCTTAAAATTGGAACCCCTAGCGTGCTGACAAAGGATGCTAGCTAGCTAATGTACCAGCTACCTAGCTAGAGACAGTATATGTTCAAAGGTTAGATAACTAGCTAGCTAAACAAACTGCATGGAAATGCTGTAATGTCAATGTTAGCTAGCTGGCAGCTAACGTTTGCTAGCTAGCTAAGCTAACTAGCTAGCAAACGTGATCTACTTAGCTAGCTAACTATATCATGCCAAAGATTATCTCATGCTAAATCATCTAGCAGAATTTCTATATTCAAAATTACATTTCAGGTTTTACCTAATGCTAGCTAGCTAACATTTCCTAGCTAGCTAGGACAAAGGTGCTAGAAAACATTAGCTAGCTGAGCAGCGTGCTAAATCATCCAGCAGAACTTCTGTATCTAAAAGTGAAACAAATTGCAAAGAGAATTTACCCTCTCTCCTCTGTCAACATTTTTATCTTGTGAACATCAAAGGTCTGGCGAATTTCTCAGAAACCAGCGAACCACACCAGAAATATGGCTTGAGATCGTCAGGTGAGGCCTTCATTCCTGGAATAAATAGGTAAGTGTACCAATGCATCATCAGTGTTTCAAATGTAGGGCAAGACACATCATGGGTGTTGACCATTGGTCTGAAAACCAACAATTCCGGTTCCTGGGACAGAGCAACAATGCACCACACCTAAAAGTGAGAAAATAAGTATTGTTTAACTGTGCGACCATTGAAAATAAGGTTGCATGATGATACATAAGGGTTCGATATTATAAGCATTTGTAGGTGCATTTATAAATGGTTAATAGCTGGAGGTAAATAGTGGCTCACTATTTGGCAAACACTGACTGGCTATCACATTATTTTGGCCAATTTGTTATAACCCATTTATTAATGTTTTTTAATGCATTTCCAAATTATTAAATAACCGTTAATAACATAATTACAAATGGAACCTTATTGTAAAGTGTTCTTCCTCTCTACATTGTTGGGGAAGGGCCCGTATGTAAGCATTTCACTGTTAATCTACACCTCCTATTTATGAAGCATGTAACAAATAACATTTGATTTGACAGTCTGACACACACACTTCAATAACACAACACAGTCATACATATGCTCTGTCATTGTCTCTCACAATGTGTTCCTCCCAATACGTTTATCCTTGTTGCCTTTCAATCAAATGTATTTATAAAGCCCTTCTTACATCAGCTGATGTCACAAAGTGCTGTACAGAAACCCAGCCTAAAACCCCAAACAGCAAGCAATACATGTGTAGAAGCACGGTGGCTAGGAAAAACTCCCTAGAAAGGCCAGAACCTATAGGAAGAAACCTAGAGAGGAACTGTGCCAGGTGGAGATTATAACAGAACATGGCCAAGATGTTCAAATGTTCATAGATGACCAGCAGGGTCAAATATTAACAATCACAGTAGTTGTCGAGGGTGCAAGAGGTCAGCACCTCAGGAGTAAATGTCAGTTGGCTTTTCATAGCCGATCATTCAGAGTATCTCTACCGCTCCTGCTGTCTCTAGAGAGTTGAAAACAGCAGGTCTTTAATAGTATGACCCTCCTGCTAATGTTTAAACACACACTACAAGTAATCAAACGGAAAAGCAATGATAACCAAGGAATGCTTAACCGTAATTGCTATTGTTACAAAATGTCCACAGGGGAGCGCAGTATAAGGAATCAGAATAACACACACACAAAACACACACCTATAACTAAAGATTAAGACATCCTTCTCCTCTGGTATGTTCTGACAGTGCTTTTCTCTCCTCTCTAGCAGCTAAGGGAAAGGAACATGTACATACTTCTTTAAGTGAAAACACACGGCTTGGATTGATCTTCAAATGTACTTTACTGAGGAATGTATCTGGGACACACAGCACACACTCAGACACACAGTCAGACACAAACTCACTTCATGTACACACACTTCAATAACACAACACAGGCATACATATGCCCTGTCGTTGTCTCACAGTGTGTTCAGCCCAATAACAACACAAGTTTATCCTTGTTGCCTTTTAATAGTATGACCTTCCTGCTAAAGTCTAAACACACACTACAGTAAACAAACGGAAGAGTAATGATAACAAAGGAATGCTTAACCATAATTGCTATTATTACATGTCCACAGGGTAGAGTAGTATAAAGGAATCAGAATCACACACACATGATCCTTCCACAAGCCACAGTACATTTTTCAGTGTCACCCCTCCCCCCCTATATACAGTGGAGGCATGTATTGAAAAGGACCTCACCAGTGCTATTGTATACATAGTCAGGAGCAAGATAAGTGAGGAAGAAAGAGAAGTTACTGTGTTGGTTTACAGGAGTGGCTTTTTACACTTCTGTAAAGACTACATACAGTGTAGTGTGTAGGCATTTAATTTGTTTCTATATATTCCCTTATTCTACTTTTACACAGTTTATGTAGCAATTTGGTTTCAGATAAGTGTGTTTTGGGGTTTCCATTTTCTTGATTCTTTATATTTTAATGTACAGTATTTGACGAGGCTAAACTGGGGAGTGGTGACGTGAATGCTAGTGAAGGGAAGTCTTCAGGCGTGGCTGGATGGCCTAAATGACCTTACCCTGCCCACATAAAACAACAGTCAAAGTGAAGAGTGTATGTGTGTGTGTGTGGGGGGGGGGGTTGCTTCTTCTGTCTTTGTGGGGACCTAAAATCCCCAAAAGTCCCCACAAGGACAAGGGATTATTTTAAGTTTAGGGGTTAGGGTTACAATTAGGGTTGGGGTAAGGGGTTAATGGTTAGGTTTCGGGTTAGGAGTTTTGTTTATAGTTTGGTTTACGGGTTAAGGTTAGGGTTAGGTTAAGGGGTTAGGGAAATTTAGATTTTTAATGGAAATAAATGTTAGGTCCCCATGAGGAGAGAAGAACAAAACTTGTGTGTGTGATGACGCTCCCTCAATGTTCACAGGAAACCAGTGGGTTTTCCCCTTCCATTTTTAGGTGGCCAGAATAAATTGCCTACTATAACAACATGATGTTCAAAGTAATCCAATTGTCTTGGTTGGCTATCCACAGCAATGGAAATGGTCAGATATGTTTAAAAATCGCAACACCATAGCAAAGTTATGGAACACAATAGAGGTGAGCAGCCAAAAATAAATACAAAAGCCCACATAATGGGTGATACAAAGTGGGCAAACATACTAGGAGTGCAAACATGCCCAAACAAACAGAGTGGAACCATAGCCAGGAAATAGACTTATGTTACAAAGAGAGAATAAAAACCGTAAAACAATTATCAATCAACAAAAATAAATGAATTATCCTGCCGATATTTTGTACTACTAGTATGTTTTGCCTTACTTTGACTCACGCACAGACACTTTAGCTGTTCACAACTGGGTCATGTGTTGGATCTTCATAACGCCCTCCCACATCCAAGGACACCAGCAGCTAACTGAGGGTGACTGACTGATGCCTGATGGGAAATACTAGGGTAATATAGAGGGTAACCCCATTGTCTTACGTGAGATCACATCACTCCTACGAAATGCTCATCCCTCATCTGTCCTGTAGGATTCCCGAGCATCTGCATTCAAAAATGAAAATATAGTTCCCTAATTTAAAATATCACTACTATCCCATTGATTCTCTATGAAATAGAAATTTAGCGAGCTAAATTATTACACGTTGTGACAGTGATTTAATCATTTGCGATTGTCCGAAAAAATAACAAATTATGTGCAAGCACGTCGGCTGTCAGAAGTCTCGAGCTATTGCTCGCCTGAGGTAGAGTATCTCATGATAAGCTGTAGACCACAATACCTACCGAGAGAGTTTATCTATATTCTTTGTAGCTGTTAACACACCACCACAGTTAGAGCCTGGCACTAAGACAGCATTGAATGAGCTGTATTCCGCCATAAGCAAACAAGAAAACGCTCACCCAGAGGCGGCGCTCCTAGTAGCCGGGGACTTTAATGCAGAGAAACTTAAATCCATCTTACCAAATTTCCATCAGCATGTTAAATGTGCAACCAGAGAAGAAAAAAACTCTGGAAAACCTTTACTCCACACACAGAGACGCATAGAAAGCTCTCCCTTGACCTCCATTTGGCAAATCTGACCATAATTCTATCCTACTGATTCCTGCTTACAAGCAAAAATTAAAGCAGGAAGCACCAGTGACTAGAGCAATAAAAAAGTTTTCAGAGGAAGCAGATGCTAAGCTACAGGATTGTTTTGCTAGCACAGACTGGAATATGTTCCGAGATTCCTCCGATGGCATTGAGGAGTACACCACATCAGTCATTGGCTTCATCAATAAGTGCATCGATGACGTCATCCGCACAGTGACCGTAAGTACATACCCCAACCAGAAGCCATGGATTACAGGCAGCATCCGCACTGAGCTAAAGGCGAGAGCTGGCGCTTTCAAGGAGCGGGACTCTAATCCGGAAGCTTATAAGAAATCCCGCTATGCCCTCCGACGAACCATCAAACAGGCAAAGCATCAATACAGGACTAAGATCGAGTCATACTACACTGGCTCTGACGCTCGTCGGATGTCGCAGGGCTTGCAAACCATTACAGACTACAAAGGGAAGCACAGCCGAGAGCTGCCCAGTGACACGAGCCTACCAGACGAGCAAAACAACTTCTATGCTCGCTTCGAGGCAAATAACACTGAAACAGGTATGAGAGCACCAGCTGTTCTGGAAGACTGAAATCACTCTCTCCGCAGCCGACGTGAGTAAGACCTTTAAACAGGTCAACATTCACAAGGCCGCAGGGCCAGACGGATTACCAGGACGTGTACTGCGAGCATGCGCTGACCAACTGGCAAGTGTCTTCACTGACATTTCCAACCTCTCCCTGTCCGAGTCTGTAATACCAGCATGTTTTAAGCAGACCACCATAGTCCCTGTGCCCAAGAACACTAAGGTAACCTGCCTAAATGACGACCGACCCGTAGCACTGGTCATGGCTCACATCAACACCATCATCCCAGAAACCCTAGACCCACTCCAATTTGCATACCGCCCCAACAGATCCACAGATGATGCAATCTCTTTTGCAATCCACACTTCCCTTTCCCACCTGGACAAAATGAACACCTATGTGAGAATGCTATTCATCGACTACAGCTCAGCGTTCAACACCATAGTGGCCTCAAAGCTCATCAATAAGCTAAGGACCCTGGGACTAAACACATCCCTCTGCAACTGCATCCTGGACTTCCTGACGGGCCGCCCCCAGGTGGTAAGGGGAGGTAACAACACATCCGCCACGCTGATCCTCAACACAGGGGCCCCTCAGGGGTGCGTGCTCAGTCCCCTCCTGTACTCCCTGTTCACTCATGACTGCACGGCCAGGTACGACTCCAACACCATGATTCAATTTTCTGATGACACAACAGTGGTAGGCCTGATCACTGACAACAATGAGACAGCCTATAGGGAGGAGGTCAGAGACCTGGCAGTGTGGTGCCAGGACAACAACCTCTCTCTCAACGTGATCAAGACAAAGGAGATGATTGTGGACTACAGGAAAAAGAGGGCCGAGCAAGCCCCCATTCTCATCGACGGGGCTGCAGTGGATTAGGTTGAGAGCTTCAAGTTCCTTGGTCTATGCACACCAAGACAGCCGTGAAGAGGGCACGACAAAACCTATTCCCCCTCAGAAGACTGAAAAGATTTGGCATGGGTCCTCAGATCCTCAAAAGGTTTTACAGCTGCACCATCGAGAGCATCCTGACTGGTTGCATCACTGCCTGGTATGGCAACTACTCGGCCTCCAACCGCAAGGCATTAGTAGTGCGAACGGCCCAGTACATCACTGGGGCCAAGCGTCCTGCCATCCAGGACCTCTATACCAGGCGGTGTCAGAGGAAGGCCCTAAAAACATTCAAAGACTCCAGCCACCCTAGTCATAGACTGTTCTCTCTGCTACCGCACGGCAAGCGGTACCGGAGCACCAAGACAAGGTCCAAGAGGCTTCTAAACAGCTCCTACCCCCAAGCCATAAGACTCCTGAACATCTAGTCAATTGGATACCCAGACTATTTGCAGTGCCCATCCCCCCCGCCCCACCCCCTCTTTACACCACTGCTACTCTCTGTTGTTATCTATGCATAGTCACTTTAATAACTCTACCTACATGTACATACTACCTCCACTAACCGGTGCCCCCGCACATATGACTCTGTATCTGTACCCCCTTGTATATAGTCTCGCTATTGTTATTTTACTGCTGCGCTTTAATTACTTATTACTTTTATCTCTTATTCTTATCCGTATTTTTTTCAAACTGCATTGTTGGTTAGGGGCTCGTAAGTAAGCATTTCACTGTAAGGTCTACAGCTGTTGTATTTGGCGCATGTGACTAATAAAATTTGATTTGATTAGCTGCTAAGCTAACTTGTTGTAGCTAGCTTACTGATATACCTAGCTAGGTAGCTCTACCTTACTGTAAACAGCTTGCTTGTATTGTAAAACTAAATGCATGCTTTTCAACCGTTCGCTGCCCGCACCCTCCCGCCCGACTAGCATCATAACTCTGGACTGTTCTGACTTAGAATATGTGGACAACTACAAATACCTAGGTGTCTGGCTAGACTGTAAAATCTCCTTCCAGACTCATATTAATCATCTCCAATCCAAAATTACATCTAGAATCGGCTTTCTATTCTGCAACAAAGCCTCCTTCACTCACGCCGCCAAACATACTTTTTGTCACCAAAGCCCCTTATACCACCCACCACTGCGACCTGTATGCTCTAATCGGCTGGCTCTCGCTACATATTCGTTGCCAGACCAACTGGCTCCAGGTCATCTATAAGTCTTTGCTAGGTAAAGCTCCGCCTTATCTCAGCTCACTGGTCACGATAACAACACCCACCTGTAGCACGCGCTCCAGCAGGTATATCTCACTGGTCATCCCCAAAGCCAACACCTACTTTGGCCGCCTTTCCTTCCAGTTCTCTGCTGCCAAAGACTGGAACGAATAGCAAAAATCGCTGAAGCTGGAGACTGATATTTCCCTCACTAACTTTAAACATCAGCTATCCGAGCAGCTAACCGATCGCTGCAGCTGTACATAGCCCATCTGTAAATAGCCCATCCAATCTACCTACCTCATCCCCATATTATTTTTTATTTACTTTTCTGCTCTTTTGCACACCAGTATTTCTACTTGCACATCATCATCTGCACATCTATCACTCCAGTGTTAATTTTGCTAAATTGTAATTACTTGCTACTATGGCCTATTTATTGCCTACCTCCTCACGCCATTTGCACACACTGTATATAGACTTTCTTTTTTTTCTATTGTGTTATTGACTGCACACTTGTTTATTCCATGTGTACCTCTGTGTTGTTGTTTGTGTCGCACTGCTTTGCTTTATCTTGGCCAGGTCGCAGTTGTAAATGAGAACTTGTTCTCAACTAGCCTACCTGGTTAAATAAAGGTGAAATAAATAAATACAATTTTAAAAATGGTTTAATTAGTCTCAAGTTGTAAACATGCTGCCACAAAAAGTAAGAGGGAATCAGTTCATAGATTTTGTAACGTTGGGTCAGCTGAGCGCAGCAGCAGCGGATTCGTGAGGCTACTACACAGACTCACAGCAGAACAGGCAGCGCTGCTGTGTCATCAAAACAGATGAACACTCAAAAAAATGTTAGCTACAGCAGTAGCTAGCTTGCTTTTTGTGGATGTATTCAGCATTGTGTGTGCAGCACAAGCTAGCTGGTTGGTTGGTTAGCAGCATTCCACTCGTTTTATATGAAGCGTGACTAGCTCAGCCAGCAAGCTAATGTAATGTTGGACAAATTTATGCTAGCTTTTCATTGTCAATCTTAAGAAATACTGTTCGTTTGTGGTTGTGGTTAGCTAGGTTAGGTAGGGGTAGAAGGGAGGTAAAGCTAACTGGCCAAGCAAGGGGAGCAGTGGTGGTGGTTAGGTAGAATTTTTTATTTTTTTATTTCACCTTTATTTAACCAGGTAGGCTAGTTGAGAACAAGTTCTCATTTACAACTGTGACCTGGCCATGATAAAGCAAAGCAGTGTGACACAGACCACAACACAGAGTTACACATGGAGTAAACAATAAACAAGCCAATAACACAGTAGAAAAAAAGAAAGTCTATATACAGTGTGTGCAAAAGGCATGAGGAGGTAGGCAATAAATAGGCCATAGGAGCGAATAATTACAATTTAGCAGATTAACACTGGAGTGATAAATGAGCACATGATGATGTGCAAGTAGAGATACTGGTGTGCAAAAGAGCAGAAAAGTAAATAAAATTTAAAAAAACAGTATGGGGATGAGGTAGGTAGATTGGGTGGGCAATTTACAGATGGATGAATATGGATCATTATCTGAAATCCTTCCATTCTCAAAACCCGAAAGGCCTGGCTATTCAATTATTTCGAAACTAAATTGGAAACGGCGAGACCTTTTTTAAGCCCATAAGCACCGTGGCATATGGAATCTGCCTTCAAACCCCTATAAGGGGCATCCGTCTAAATGCCTACAATCCCTATGGGATTCACACCCGAGTCATGCATTTAATGGAAACTATGATTGACTGTGGTAACCCCATTACCTACATGTACTTATTCATAATGCTAAGCGCATTAGCACATAGATTATAGTACTTTAATGATTTACTTTCAGACATCTCGTGGAGTGCCTTTCAATTGAGGAATGTACAGGGTACAGTAACACACTTTGACATACTGAATGGGTTTCTATCTTGATACTGTTTACGCTGTACATTTTTCATTTGAGTGCAGATTTAACACGACACAAATAAGCAACCTGGGAGTACTTTGGGGCTTGAAGAAACTGTCCACAAACACGTTAACAATCACCAAAGGGCTAACTTAGTCTTTTTTGTTTGGCTTAATATTATTATCTTCTCTCACCTCACACGGAAACTATATCTATCCACACTGGTTTTGTTTATCTTTCATGGATAATTTGGAAAATGATAGGCTTTCTATTTCGTGTTTTGTAAAATTATATCTTGAAAGGTTAATCTTTTCATTGTGAAGTCCCTAATTCATCTCCAGTCGTTAGTGCTAAAATTACATCACTCGCTTTGTCCAAACAACATCCACGAAACCCAGAAAGCCTCATCAAGGGAACAGTTAGTCGTGCCCACGAGCAAATACGAGAGAAGAAAAACCCGACAGAATGAGCATTTCTTCCCCTTTCGTGATAATTGAATTAAAATGCAAGTGCGCATCGTTTTAGCTTTTAAATATAGCTTGGCCGCATCCTAACACACCTCTGTGTGCTGCAATTAGCGACTCGAGTTAGTGTAGGCTGAGGTGAAGTGTTGCTTGAGGCAAAAACACACTAGCTGTGTGGAGTAGCAGCAGGAGCAGACACAACAACAGTCCACACTATGGAGGCTTGAGTAGTTAGCTAGCACACTCAGCTGCAAGAGGGAGAAGTGGGTTACGGTTAGCCTTATGCTAGCTCACTAGCGGCTTACACAGGTTTTCGTGTCCTGCTCCATGGACCTACTGGGCTAACCCTGAGCGACCTCCAACTTCACTGTCTCCATCCATCTCTCCCTGGCCGGCTGCTTACGTGCCAACGAAGTCTCCCTGAGTCATTGATGCAAGGCGGAAATACTGAGAGGGTCCTGATTTATGAGGAGATTGTGTGTGTTTTTTCATGTGTCCCCCTTCCAGAATCTAGTCTCATACGGTGTCACATGTGAATACCCTTGACTTGCCTGTGCTGGGGGAGAAAGAGAATGAGTGAGATGGATAGAAATAGAGAGACAGACAAAGAGGAAAAGGGGAAGAGGGCCACGCTTGAGGATACACTTGACCCGTCCCTTGAACAACTGCTATGTGTGGCACGGCACAAACAATCATCTGGAATTATTACAGCGAGCACACGATGAAAAATATCTATCCTACGCATTGTTTTGCATTGGATAAACAAACATTGGCTTTTGATTCACTTGCATTTTTGACTCTCCGTGATCTCGTCTGACCACACTTGGCTAGCTGCTATTTCATGCGGTCTATGGTACCTAACCCTGAAAGAAATGAATGGGGGCCTGGACGCTATAATGACCTGTCTCATTAACAGTCACGCCGCCTGCCAAAAACGCACCATCTGCCTGGGTTGTGTAACGTCCCATGTGTTCGGGGCACAGACTGGGTGCATTCGGGTTCCCACAAGGAGTGTGTGTATGTGTGTGACTTTGTCTGAATGAGTGTGGACAGCGGACTCCAAAAGTCTAGGCCACACACACCTTTTCTACAACGTCAGGAAAGAGATATTGTCCAGTGCAACCCTTCACATCTGGTTTTGGTCACCATCATTTAGGCTGCTGCTGCACAATAACAATAACCAAAGAATCTTAAAACACAGATGTCTGTGATAGTAAGGTGCTCTGGTATTTCGCCATGCCTCCAATCTCCCATTTTTTCCCTCTGCTTTCTCTTTGACATTGAACGTCAGAAGAACATCTGGTAGAGGTGCAACAGAACTGGAGCGTTTGTGGGGGAAATCCAAGCAAAGCCTTCACTGAACATGCCCCATTTTGTAGGGTACTAAAGGCTAAATGTACTTCCTTTTTAGCCCGTCTGAAGGTTATTTTCTCGTTCTGAACTTCACTAATGGTAGGTTCTAATGATGTGGTTAGGTTGATACATGACTATGTAGTATCAGTGTTGAACAGATGTACATTTACAGTAAATGTCATGAACAGAGGTTAAATAGGCTTAATTGAATGGTTCGCAGTAAGTCATGTATATTATAGATTAAGTCTCTCACCCAGATACTTCAGGTTGAACCAAACCAATGCCGTACAGGCCAAAATCTGGCAACCAAATACAGCTCTACTGTATATCGCCAAAGGGGGCGGAAATGAAGATCTGGCAAAACTGGGACCATGTGGATTTCATGACACTAACACACACACACACACGCACACACACACAAACAGCATGGGTGACATGAGCAGAAACAATAGTCATCGCATTCTATCCATGGTCTGAAACAGGGTCACCATTGAGCACTTTGAACAGAACTACATTCCAGCGGACAGATCTACGGAAAGTTATTCCCTTTTAATCTCCCCAGTCCACTCGCTAAGCATGTTCTCACTGAAACCTCTTACTCCTCTCTCACCTTGTACTTAGTGTACTCAACAAACAAACTTTGTAAGAGAATTCAGAGAGGGCGATACAGTCAATGGTACTACATTTTGAAGTCAGAAAAATAGAGACGAGGTGGCTCTGTGTGGAGATTTAACACTGTTCCTAAATCAGCCACCATGCTCAAGTTAAATAACAGCATCATTTGAGTGTTCAATCAAAAGATAGAGTACAGTGGTCAAGGGCTACAGTGTTTATACTGTGCCTTGAGACTTGATTGAATGTTTGACATGGATTCCTTTCCAGGTTTTTAAATGGTAAAACATCCACGAACTGAACACTGGAAACTCTGCTGTCCTCAAGGAGTGTGCTGTAGGGACAGATGGTATATATTTATGTATTATTATCTGTTTGTGGCAGTAATGAATTTTTACAGGTATTCTCTATTTCAAATCATTTCTGGGGTCTCGAAGAAATTCTTCCACGACATTCTGTCTGATCCTAATCTGCCAGTAAAAGTCTTTGTGGCTTGGTTGCGAGGTAGGAGCACTGGTGGATGCCGTATATACTAAAATTGTTACCGGGAGAGTGCAGCGCACCTTCCCATCCCGGTGCCACAGGATGTCTCAAAGCCCCACAACAGCAGCCTCCAGCTTCCTGCAGCTCTAGTAAAAGAGCTATTTGTGGTTCGGTACTTGAAAAAGAAACCCAGTGCGGTGTGTGCCTCTCTAAGACGACCACAAACTTTGCGAGGAAAGGCTAACGGTTTCTTATGGTTTGCAGAGTGAGGCATTTTAGCCGTTTGCTCCTAAAGAAGGGGTTTGGGGCGATAGGACAAGACCCCTGGATGGAGTGGGTACTACTCCAGATCTGTCGACTACTCCTCTTTTTGGTCTCTTTTGTCTACTTTCATGACAGTGCAACACAGCAGGGCTTCAGCTGACTCATTTTGAAGCCACGGAGATCCAGCAGAGTGCATAAGTCAAAGGAGGGCAATGATTTGTGAGTGGCAGAGAAAATCTGGACTTTACAGTGAAATGTTGATTCAGTGTTACTTCATGATGGTGCTGGTTAAATTGTACTGTACTTCAAATAGGTACAGTAAGGAATTAAAACCTGTAGTGGGATTTCCAGGGTAAGTCAACAACATTCCTCTCGCAGCTAGCCTAAGGTTTTTTTCCCTCTCGCTATAAACATTTTATTGAACGCACAAAATCAGCTTTACATTCTTGGAAAGCAAGAAGACCGTGTTTTTTTATTTATCCCAGACACCGTGATTTTGACCGGCCAAAAGCCATTGCGCATTTATGGGATACTTGCATGCACCAGCAAAATCATGAGAAGTGATAGGAAAGGT
Source organism: Salvelinus namaycush (assembly GCF_016432855.1). Classification (NCBI taxonomy): domain Eukaryota; kingdom Metazoa; phylum Chordata; class Actinopteri; order Salmoniformes; family Salmonidae; genus Salvelinus; species Salvelinus namaycush. The sequence goes on from NC_052310.1 coordinate 20,068,218, forward strand.
CTATATAATGTAATACAGCTTCGGAGTATGGCAAGAGAGAGGAAAAAGGGAGAGAGATAGCCTTTCGCTGACGGCTATGAATTTTGTAAGACCATCATTTCAACTTGTGTAAGACTTCAACAAACACATTTGGGAGGGGGGGGGGTCTGGCAGCCAGTGCTCTCGTATAAAAAGCTGCCTTCCTTATATTTATTTTGTTTTTTTAACATTTACTTAAATAGGCAAGACAGTTAAGAACAAATTCTTAATTACAATGACGGCCTACCAAAAGGCAAAAGGCCTCCTGTTGGTACGGGGGATGGGATTAAAAATGTAAATAAATTATATAAAAATATAGGACAAGACACGAGACAACACAACACTACATAAAGAGAGACCTAAGACAACAACACAGCATGGCAGCAACACAACATGACAACAACATGTTCGAAACACAACATGGCAGCAGCACAACATGGTAGCAGCACAAAACAGGGTACAAACATGATTGGGCACAGACAACAGCACAAAGAGCAAGAAGGTAGAGACAACAATACATCACGCAAAGCAGCCACAACTGTCAGTAAGAGTGTGCATGATTGAGTCTTTGAATGAAGAGATTGAGATAAAACTGTCCAGTTTGAGTGTTTGTTGCAGCTCGTTCCAGTCGCTAGCTGCAGCAAACTGAAAAGACGAGCGACCCAGGGATGTGTGTGCTTTGGGGACCTTTAAGAGAATGTGACTGGCAGAACGGGTGTTGTATGTGGAGGATGAGGGCTGCAGTAGATATCTCAGATAGGGGGGAGTGAGGCCAAAGAGGGTTTTATAAATATGCATCAACCAGTGGGTCTTCGGACAGGTATACAGAGATGACCAGTTTACATTTACATTTACATTTAAGTCATTTAGCAGACGCTCTTATCCAGAGCGACTTACAAATTGGGAAGAGTATAGAGTGCAGTGATGTGTCCTATAAGGAGCATTGGTGGCAAATCTGATGGCCGAACGGTAAAGAACATCTAGCCGCTTGAGAGCACCCTTACCTGCCGATCTATAAATTACATCTCCGTAATCTAGCATGGTCATCTGAATCAGGGTTAGTTTGGCAGCTGGGGTGAAAAAGGAGCGATTACGATAGAGGAAACCAAGTCTAGATTTAACTTTAGCCTGCAGCTTTGATATGTGCTGAGAGAAGGACAGTGTACCGTCTAGCCATACTCCCAAGTACTTGTATGAGGTGACTACATCAAGCTCTAAACCCTCAGAGGTAGTAATCACACCTGTGGGGAGAGGGGCATTCTTCTTACCAAACCACATGACCTTTGTTTTAGAGATGTTCAGAACAAGGTTCGAAAGTATTCAGACCCCTTGACTTTTTCCACATTTTGTTGCGTTACAACCTTATTCTAAAATGTATTAAATTAAATGTTTTCCTCATCAATCTACACACAATACCCCATTATGACAAAGAGAAAACTTTTTTTTTTTTTTTTGCTCATTTATAAAAAATAAAATAAAAAAAACAGAAATACCTTATTTACATAAGTATTCAGACCCTTTGCTATGAGACTCGAAATTGAGCTCAGGTGCATCCTGTTTCCATTGATCATCTTTGAGATGTTTCTACAACTTGATTGGAGTCCACCTGTGGTAAATTCAATTGATTGGACGTGATTTGAAAAGGAACACACCTGTCTATATAAGGTCCCACAGTTGACAGTGCATGTCAGGGCAAAAACCAAGCCAGTGGCCTAAATGGAAGAAGTTTGGAACTTCCAAGAATCTTCAGGGAGGTGACCAAGAACCCAATGGTCACTCTGACAGAGCTTCATAGTTCCTCTGTGGAGATGTGAGAACCTTCCAGAAGGACAACCATCTCTGCAGCACTCCACCAATCAGACCTTTATGGTAGAGTGGCAGACAGAAGCCACTCTTCAGTAAAAGGCGCATGACAGCCCGCTTGGAGTTTACCAAAAGGCACCTAAAGGACTCTCAGACCATGAGAAACAAGATTCTCTGGTCTGATGAAACCAAGATTGAACTCTTTGGCCTGAATGCCAAGCGTCATGTCTGGAGGAAACCTGGCACCATCCCTATGGTGAAGCATGGTGGTCCAGCATCATACTGTGGGGATGTTTTTCAGTGGCAGGGACTGGGAGTCTAGTCAGGATCGAGGGAAAGATGAACGGAGCAAAGTACAGAGAGATCCTTGATGAAAACCTGCTCCAGAGTGCTCAGGACCTCAGAAACTCCCCAAATACAGGTGTGCCAAGCTTGTAGCGTCATACCCAAGAAGACTCGAAGCTGTAATCGCTGCCAAAGGTCCTTCAAATACTACAGTGAGGGAAAAAAGTATTTGATCCCCTGCTGATTTTGTATGTTTGCCCACTGACAAAGAAATGATCAGTCTATAATTTTAATGGTAGGTTTATTTGAACAGTGAGAGACAGAATAACAACAACAAAAATCCAGATAAACGCATGACAAAAATGTTATAAATTGATTTGCATTTTAATGAGGGAAATAAGTATTTGACCACTCTGCAAAACATGACTTAGTACTTGGTGGCAAAACCCTTGTTGGCAATTTTCTGTGCCGTTTCTCTAGAGATATTTCTCTCTGGGACATATTGTACAACTCACCATAGTTAAGCGGGTGTGGCCCAGCTGGGCTACAGCATTCCCCTATGGAACAAGGGCAGGACTGACGGGCTGGTGCCCAACTGGAGGGCAGGCTGTGGGGAGTGAGAGAGGGATGAAAGGAGCTGTTGTCTGGGGGCTAAGTCCCCGCTGATGGAGGATAAAGAAAGCATAAAGACAGAGGGATGACGAAAGAGGGATAGAGAATTTCTCATGTTCTCAGAAACATCATTGACGGAGTCGCACACATATGGTCAGACACAGACACTAAGTTTCATACATTACATTTTCTCTCAATTAAAGATTGGGCTTGCTTCATTTAAACAAGATTTGGGGCAATCTTACCAAGATGGAAGACAGTGTTAAGTTGACAAGCAGAATCACTGCTTGGCTGGAACAAAAGCCTGCATCCACCACACAGGTTACGAGGTTAAGCTTTCCCACCCGATTTAAACCATCCACCCAAAATAAATGGTCTAAAACAGTAGCTAAAAAAGAAAGGAAATATAAACTAGTGCCGAAAGTTTAGGGTAAGTATTTCCCTTTCACCATGTCATGGAGGTCACAGTACATATGGAGATGTTTTGTTGTTGTCTTGTGACCAAAACAGCCTAACCATGTATTATGGTGCAGACCATAAATGTGACTTAATCTAAATATGTCTCTGAAGAAAAAGGAGTCAGTCACTCTATTTCGAGAGGGCCGTTGGAGCTAGATGATGCGGTGGGCCGTTCTGATGAGCTCGAATGGCTGTGGCGAGCCACCACTGTTTACATAGCGAACGACAGGATTTTTAATCTTACATGTCATTGGGATTCACTAAGGCCCGGGAGACAATACGGGAACAAAACACAGAGGCACATTTAAACGTAAGGCTTTTCTTTGTCTATAGACCCAATAAGAGAGCATGAATTGAAGCGATGTCCGTTTGCCAATATTCAAGCAGGACAGATTCCCCCATGTCAAAATGAGTTACTAACTGTGGCCAGTGACCTGCTTAACTGAAGTATTTTTATTGTAAAGTGTTTCCAGCCCTGGTTATTGTTTTGTCTTTGTATACCGCATAACATAACCAAGAGGAGATGCTAGCTAGATAATAATACAGTATCAGGGTATGTGCAGGTTCCATGAAGTTGAATTTAAGACCTTTTTATGCCACTTGAAATGTAATTTAATACTAATTTTGAGGGTTGCGTGTTGTGGTGGCAGAATTTCCACAACAGCGTGCCACACAACTGCTAATTTCCCCCTCCAGAAATGAGCCCATGTTGGCAAAAAGTCATATTTTTAGGGCTGGCTCTTTCACCAAGAGTTATAGCCTACATGGTTCATATTGTCAGGCAGGTGTGCTATTTTAGCAATGAGCATTCTCCTGTAGCCTAACGGATGTAGTAGCATAGTGGCTAGGCTAAAGATGGCTGAAGCATGGGGTTGCCCAACTGCATTTGTTTAGGCTAATCATTAGCTAGATCACAAATGCTAAGTGTTCCAAATTTTGGCTTCAATGCCAATACTATACTGAACAAAAATATAAAACGCAAAATGCAACAATTTCAACGATTTTACTGAGTTACCGTTCATATAAGGAAATCAGTCAATTGAAATTAATTAATTAGGCCCTAATCTATGGACTTCACATGATGGACAGGGGCGCAGCCAAGGGTTGGCCTGGGAGGGCATAGGCCCACCCACTGGGGAGCCAGGTTTAGCCAATCAGAATGAGTTTTTCCCCACAAAAGGACTTTACAGAAATACTCCTCAGTTTCATTAGCTGTCCGGGTGGCTAGTATCAGATTATCCCGCAGGTGAAGAAACCGGATGTGGAGGTCCTGGGCTGGTGTGGTTCCACGTGGTCTGCGGTTGTGAGGTTGGTTGGACTTACTGCCAAATTCTCTAAAATGACATTGGAGGAGGCTTATGGTAGAAAAATGTACATTAAATTCTCAGTGGACATTCCTGCAGTCAGCATGCCAATTGCACACTCCCTCAAAACTTGAGGAATCTGTGGCATTGCGTTGTGTGACAAAACTGCACATTTTAGAGTGGCATTTTAATGTCCCCAGCACAACGTACACTTGTGTTTGTTTCTATATATTGTTTCTTTTTTTGGTACATTTACCCCTTTTTAGTTCCAACCGCCGTGTCTTTGTGAGACGCAGAGTAGGTGAACGGATGATCTCCACATATGTGGTTCCCACCATGAAGCATGAGGAGGAGGTGTGATGGTGCTTTGCTGGTGACACTGTCAGTGATTTATTTAGAATTCAAAGCACACTTAACCAGCATGGCTACCACAGCATTCTGCAGCGATACGCCATCCCATCTGGTTAGTGGGACGATCATTATTTTTTCAACAGGACAATGACCCAAAACACACTTCCAGGCTGTGTAACGGCTATTTGACCAAGAAGGAGAGTGACGGAGTGCTGCATCAGATGACCTGGCCTCCAGAATCACCCGACCTAAACCCAATTGAGATGGTTTGGGATGAGTTGGACCGCAGAGTGAAGGAAAAGCAGCCAACAAGTGCTCAGTATATGTGGGACCTCCTTCAAGACTGTTGGAAAACCATTCCAGGTGAAGCTGGTTGAGAGAATGCCAAGAGTGTGCAAAGCTGTCATCAAGGCAAAGGGTGGCTACTTTGAAGAATCTCAAATATAAAATAGATTTTGATTTGTTTAACACTTTTTCGGTTACTAAATGATTCCATATGTGTTATTTCATAGTTTTGATGACTTCACTATTATTCTACAATGCAGAAAATAGTAAAAATAAAGAAAAACCCTGGAATGAGTAGGTGCGTCCAAACTTTGGACTAGTACTGTATGTAAATGTAATATTTCAGTTTTTTATTATTATTATAAATTAGCAAAAATTTCGAATAACGTATTGCTTTGTCATTATGGGGTATTGTGAACAGATTGATGGGGGGAGGGGAAACTATTTGAATCAAATTTAGAATAAGGCCTGTAACGTCACCAAATGTGGAAAAAGTCAAGGGTTCTGAATACTTTCCGAATGCATTGAATGTATATAATGGTGTGAAATGGACAGTATATGAAGAGAAAAGCTGTGTACAGCAAAGGAAAGGTGTGTACAACAGTATATAGGATGAGCCTTGATTAGATTACAGTATATACAGTTGAAGTCGGAAGTTTACATCCACTTAGGTTGGAGTCATTAAAACTAGTTTTTCAACCACTCCACAAATTTCTTGTTAACAAACTATAGTTTTGGCAAGTCAGTTAGGACATCTACTTTGTGCATGACACAAGTCATTTTCCAACAATTGTTAACAGACAGATTATTTCACTTATAATTCACTGTATCACAATTACAGTGGGTCAGAAGTTTACATACACTAAGTTGACTGTGCCTTTAAACAGCTTGGAAAATTCCAGGAAATTATGTCATGGCTTTAGAAGCTTCTGATAGGCTAATTGACATCATTTGAGTCAATTGGAGGTGTACCTGTGGATGTATTTCAAGGCTTACCTTCAAACTCAGGGCCTCTTTGCTCGACATCATGGGAAAATCAAAAGAAATCAGCCAAGACCTCAGAAAAAAATTGTTTGACCTCCACAAGTCTGGTTCATCCTTGGGAGCAATTTCCAAATGCCTGAAGGTACCACGTTCATCTGTACAGACAATAGTACACAAGTATAAACACCATGGGACCACGCATCCGTCATACCGCTCAGGAAGGAGACCCGTTCTGTCTCCTAAAGATTAACGTACTTTGGTGCGAAAAGTGAATATCAATCCCAGAACAACAGCAAAGGACCCTGTGAAGATGCTGGAGGAAACAGGTACAAAAGTATCTATATCCACAGTAAAACGAGTCCTATATTGACATAACCTGAAAGGCTGCTCAGCAAGGAAGAAGCCTCTCCTCCAAAATCGGCATAAAAAAGCGACTACGGATTGCAACTGCACATGGGGACAAAGATCGTACTACTGTCCTCTGGTCTGATGTAACAAAAATAGAACTGTTTGGCCATAATGACCATCGTTATTTTTGGAGGAAAAAGGGGGATGCTTCCAAGCCGAAGAACACCATCCCAACCATGAAGCACAGGGGTGGCAGCATCATGTTGTGGGGGTGCTTTGCTGCAGGAAGGACTGGTGCACTTCACAAAATAGATGGCATCATGAGGTAGCAAAATTATGTGGATATATTGAAGGAACATCTCAAGACATCAGTCAGGAAGTTAAAGCTTGGTCGCAAATGGGTCTTCCAAATGGACAATGACCCCAAGCATACTTCCAAAGTTGTGGCAAAATGGCTTAAGGACAACAAAGTCAAGGTATTGGAGTGGCCATCACAAAGCCCTGACCTCAATCCTATAGAAAATTTGTGGGCAGAACTGAAAAAGCGTGTGCGAGCAAGGAGGACTACAAGCCTGACTCAGTTACACCAGCTCTGTCAGAGGAATGGGCCAAAATACCCCCAACTTACTGTGGGAAGCTTTTGGAAGGTTACCCGAAACGTTTGACCCAAGTTAAACAATTTAAAGGCAATGCTACCAAATACTAATTGAGTGTATGTAAACTTCTGACCCACTGGGAATGTGATGAAAGAAATAAAAGCTGAAATAAATCATTCTCTCAACTATTATTCTGACATTTCACACTCTTAAAATAAAGTGGTGATCCTAATTGACCTAAGACAGGGAATTTTTACTAGGATTAAATGTTAGGAATTGTGGAAAAACTGAGTTTAAATGCAAATGGCTAAGGTGTATGTAAACTTCCGACTTCAACTGTACATGTGAAGTGGGTAAAACAGTATATAAACATTATTAAAGTGACCAGTGTTCAATGACTATGTACATAGGGTAGCAGTCTCTAAGGTGCAGGGTAGAGAACCGGGTGGTAGCCGGCTAGTTACAGTGACTAAGGTTCAGGGCAAGGGACTGGGCGGAGGCAGGCTACTGGTGACTATTTAACAGCCGGATGGCCTGGAGATGGAATCTGTTTTTCAGTCTCTCATCTCAGCTTTGATGCACCTGTACTTGTCTCCGCCTTCTAGATGGTAGTGGGGAGAACAGGCCATAGCTCAGGTGGCTGAGGTCCTTGATGATCTTCTTGGCCTTCCTGTGACACCGGGTGCTGTAGATGGCCCAAAGGGCAAGCAGTGTGACCCCGGTGATGTGTTGGGCTGACAGCCCCACCCTCTGTAGAGCCCTGCGGTTGCGGACAGTGCAATTGCCGTGCCAGGCGGTGATACAGCTCTCAATGGTGTATCTGTAGAAGTTTGTAAGGGTCTTAGGGGCCAAGCCAAATTTCTTCAGCCTCCTGAGGTTGAGGAGGCACTGTTGCACCTTCTTCACCATACTATCTGTGTGAAGGGACCATTTCATTTGATGTGCACGCCGAGGAACTTGAAGCTTTTCACCCTCACCACTGCGGCCCCGTCGATGTGGATGGGTGGTGCGCTCTCTGCTGTCTCCTGAAGTCCACGATCAGCTCCTTTGCTTTGTTCACGTTGAGGGAGAGGTTATTTTCCTGGCACCACTCCACCAGGGCCCTCACCTCCTCCCTGTAGGCTGTCTCATCGTAGTTGGTAATCATGTCTGCCACTGTTCATCAGCCAACTTGATGTTGGAGACGTGCGTGGCTACACAGTCATGGGTGAACAGGGAGTACAGGAGGGGGAGCACCCACCCTTGTGAGGTAGGTGTTGTTGCCTACCTTCATCACCTGGGGTCAGCCCGTCAGAAAGTCCAGGACCCAGTTGGCAACGGCCCGACTCGCACTGGCACACGATGTGCACACACAGAGGCGCACATGTGGATTGATCTCTTACATTTTGAGTGTGCCTCGAGTATTATTTGATGTTAAATTGTTTATATTTATTTGCCGTGGTGGCAACAATTAAGTAACAGCACAATATAACGGAAACACTGTAGTCATCTCCGTCACATTTTTTAAGACCTTCGAAAAACTGAATTTAAAGGGATACTTCGGGATTTTGCTAATGATGCCGTTTATCTACTTCCCTAGAGTAAGGAAGTTAGAGGTAGTTTCTCCAGCCAATGATAACTAGTGTTAGCTAGTAGATACCTATAGACTTCCAGTCATTGTGCTAATGCTAGTTAGCATTGGCTCGCAAGACTACCTCTAACTTCCTTCATACCGGACACAGAGACATAAAAATGGTACCCACTAGTTCACCTGACTCTGGTGTCCTTAATCATCCCTTTAAGACATTTCAAGACTTTTTAAGGGCCCCCTGAGTATAGATAGAATAAAATACGGCCGGTATTTAAATCAATTGGAGATCAGGATAGTGCCTTTAGAAGTGTCCCATGGCATTACTCTGTTTAGTTCTGAAGGCAAACCTGACTGAGAAGACATGCATTCACTGCAACCAGATTGACTAATTCTATTCAAGTGTCAAGTCCCTTCATCCTGAATCCCACTGCAGTGCAAAACAAACGCACTTCTGGAAGCACTATTTGGAAAGGTACTTACTGCAATCGATTGAATATTGGTCTAAAATAATTCTAAAACAAAAAGTGGAGAAAAATATCAACATTGTGAGGGCATTATTACCTGTCTATTTCAGTTCTGGATGTCGGTCAGTTGGGGGACTTCAAAGCCCAGAGACCTGGAAACAGAGAACAAACAGGAATCATGATAGTCCTGATAGAAGGTAGGCTAATAACTGAACAGGTGAGTTACTGCACTGCAAATTTTGCCCTAGATGATACAACGTGGATTTTGTAAGCCATAGTGATATTTTTGGTTGCATGTAAAGCTTCATTAGTAGAATGCTCGAGAATCCAATTCTCTCCCATTCTCCCAAATATATCACTTTCTTGCAGCTACTCTCTCCCGTTCCCACTCTCTTGTTTAAATGCACAGGCCTACAGTTTTGGAAAGTGGAAATAAAGTGTGAGGAGGAGAAAGAATAGAAAAAGAAAAGAAGAGAGGACAGTCTTGTGACAGCCACATTTGAGAACTTTTCCTGTTGAGAGTCTATTGCTGCCATTCTACTGTTTCTCACTGTATCATCTCTCAATAACAGCATATCCACACAAGTCAATTTCACTGGAGGTGTTGTGAATTAATAAATATCTGCTGACTGTGTGTGTGTGTGTGTGTGTGTGTGTGTGTGTGTGTGTGTGTGTGTGTGTGTGTGTGTGTGTGTGTTACAAACTGCTTTCAACAATGACATTTCCTTTGGGAAAGTGACTTATTGTCTAATCCATTTTAAAGTTTTGTTCCAAGACCTAGTAAGGTCTGAAATGCTTTGCCATTGTGTTTTAGCTAGCTATGAGTTAGTCATATCACTGGTAATGTTAGGTATGTATAGGCTAGCTAAACAGATACAAGTCAGTCTTGATAGGATGAAATATATGCGAAAGAAGTCAGAGAGCTACAGCAAGCCAACTAGCTAGCTACTGTAGCTTGATGTTAAGCAAAAAAGTTATAAATCAAAAATAATGCGGGAATCAGACCCGGGGCAGGGCGAGACGGTGACAGATCTAGTGCAAGCTAACATTAGCCATAATTAATTTCCGAGCTGCACAAAATGCCAACAAACAATATCAGAAAGCTAGCTAGCTAGCAAGCAAACGACATTTAAAATGTTGTCAAAGTAACGTTAGTTAGCTAACTGGCTTGAAAGCTGTCTTAAAAAATCTTACCTTGTCCAAACGTCAACTTGGCTTTAACAAATATGATTGAGGAACTCCGATTTACTGTCATATTTTGGTTTTCAACAAAGTCCCATTTACAACCAAATGTCTTCTTACCATAAAGTTGATTAAATCAATTTCTATATTCGAACAACTAGCTATTTAAGTGTTAAAAAACGCGGGATTGCCTGCTGGGTGGATAGAAACTGTGTCCCAAAATACTCGCTCGTTGGTTATTTTTCTTTTCCAGCTTCAAAGCCTTGCTCCACATCTGGCTCACGTTGGGAAAGCATGCTACTGGCTACACAGCTGGCTAAATTCTGATTCCCCACGACGGTCCGTGCGCCTTCGAACGGCTTAAAGAAAGTGTTTCTCTTCAAACAAATTAGATTTGTGCCGTCAACGTATAACAAGCAAGTGACATATAGTCACACAATTTATATTTCACAAAGTTTATATTTCAATTACAAATTGTCGACGTTTTCAAAAGGAGCAATTGTGACCAATGCCTCCGAGAGCACGCGAGACGGTGCACTGAAAAGCGGAGCAGTGCAGACAGACTCTTCAGTTGCAGAAACCATTCACCAACTTCACATATTCACATTGTACTGCACTCACTGGCCCAGTCTACGATTACTCTATCCGAGCAGCTAACAGTACTAGCCTAAAATCTCACTTAATGTAGGCTACAGTAGTCAGAGTTCATAGTCTTGTGAAAGATTTGAGTTGAGTATGCTATAGTATGTGCATTTTACATTTAATTTACAAATTGTTTATTAAAAAATATATTTATTAATTTATATAAATACTTATATATATAGCCCTTGTCTTGCACTTGTCTGGTGCCAAACTTAAGTTATTTGTGAGAGCAAATGTCTTACCTCTGACTCTGAAGAGACATTTTTTTTCTTGTGTCTTCATATACCAGCCCAAACAACTATCTCTCCCCCTACTGTATTTATTTATTTATTTATTTTGCTCCTTTGCATCCCATTATTTCTATCTCTACTTTGCACATTCTTCCACTGCAAATCTACCATTCCAGTGTTTTACTTGCTATATTGTATTTACTTCGCCACCATGGCCTTTTTTTTTGCCTTTTACCTCCCTTATCTCACCTCATTTCCTCAAATTGTATATAGACTTATTTTTCTACTGTATTACTGACTGTATGTTTGTTTTACTCCATGTGTAACTCAGTGTTGTTGTATGTGTCAAACTGCTTTGCTTTATCTTGGCCAGGTCGCAATTGTAAATGAGAACTTGTTCTCAACTTGCCTACCTGGTTAAATAAAGGTGAAATAAAACATTTATATATATATACCACGAACCAAGATTAAGGTTGACTAGACCATGGATTGACTAGTTTACAGTAATTTAACATCAATGCAGGTTATTGTAAAAGAGAGGGAGAGGGGAGGAGGAAGAGGGCAGGGTGTAGCAAAACCCAACATCTCTGGATGATGCACGTGCTGTGCTTATTGTGACTAGCTTCAACAAAGTTTCTGACTTGGATCTACCTAAATTCTTATTATTTCCTACCATACTTATCTAAGCCAGAATCAGGTGTGGTGCTTGGTTGGAACAAAACCTTGCAGTAGGCTATACACGCTATACAGGTCATAGATTGGCTTGTAAAGTGCTTTGACAAGTGGGATTCCTTTAGTGTAGTGAAGGGATATGGGCGTATTAGATTGAGAATTGACTGTGCTCCTGATACCTAGATATTGACAGTGGAAGAAAGGGAGGAGCTGGGTGATCTTGTTGAAGGTCGAGATCCAACAGAGTCAATTTGTCATTGTTTTTGATGCGCTTAACGCTAACCAGATTTCCCTGTCTTATACACTTATACGCCTAGGTTATTGACAATTGAATTTAGCGGCCTGTCTTATTATTCTGCCAATTTGACAGTAATAGACACAGAAAATATTAGCTCTATAGCAATTTCAGTCCCGATGCCCGCTTAAAATGAAAGACCAATTTTAGTTACGGTCTCGGTGCTATGAGTTAAGGCTCACTGACAATACATGCTCATGTCCATATAGTCAATAACCATCCATAGTCTTTCTGAGAGCCAGTCAGAGACAGCTCACATAGGGGAGAGTGAGGTAAGTTGTGCCAAAGGGTTGGTTGAGCCACCCCTTGTTTCTAGAAAACCATAAACAAAATGAATCATGTGACCAAATATTTAGGAAAAGGTCATAGATGGCATTTCCGGACCAGGGTTTATTGATCCTACCAATCACCTCAACACCCAATTGAACGTGGACAGGTCTGTCTGTAAAATCGAGAATTCTACTCTCAATGGTTCCCCTGCTAAATTATACATGTAAATAAAATACAGAAGAGTCAGGACCAGACTTTAAGGCGCTAGTTTAAAAAAAATATATGGTTTCAGTTGTAACATTGTAATCTCTTAAAAAGAAAGTTCACCTGGCCATACTCATAGTTCAATACATTTGTAAAATACAAGAGGACAAGTAAATTAAAGTGTCTAGTTTGACTCCTCACAAGTCCCCAACTGGCAGCTTCATGAAATAGTACCCGCAAAACACCAGTCGCAACGTCAACAGCGAAGAGGCGACTCCGGGATGCTGGCCTTCTAGGCAAAGTTCCTCTGTCCAGTGTCTGTGTTCTTTTGTCCATCTTAATCTTTTCTTTGTATTGGCCAGTCTGAGATATGGCTTTTTCTTTGCAACTCTGCCTAGAAGCTGCCTGTTGAGGACTTGTGAGGCGTCTGTTTCTCAGACCAGACACTCTAATGTACTTGTCCTCTTGCTCAGTTGTGCACCGGGGTCTCCCACTCCTCTTTCTATTCTGGTTAGAGATAGTTTGAGCTGTTCTGTAAAGGGAGTAGTACACAGCATTGTACGAGATCTTCAGTTTCTTAGCAATTTCTCGCATGGAATATCCTTAATTTCTCAGAACAAGAATAGACTGAGTTTCAGAAGAAAGTTCTTTGTTTCTGGCAATTTAGAATTTTGAGCCTGTATTTGAACCCACAAATGCTGATGCTCCAGATACTCAACTAGTCTAAAGAAGGCAAGTTTTATTGCTTCTTTAATCAGAACAACCGTTTTCAGCTGTGCTAACATAATTGCAAAAGGGTTTTCTAATGATCAATTAGCCTTTTAAAATGATAAACTTGGACTAGCTAACACAACGTGCCATTGGAACACTGGAGTGATGGTTGCTGATAATGGGCCTTTGTACGCCTATGTAGATATTCCATTCAAAATCAGCCGTTTACAGCTACAATAGTAATTTACTACATTAACAATGTCTACACTGTATTTCGGATCAATTTTATGTTATTTTAATGGACAAAAAAATGTGCTTTTCTTTCAAAAACAAGGACATTTCTAAGTGACCCCAAACTTTTGAATGGTAGTGTATGTATTTGACTCAGGTCTGGTCAGGGTTGCCTAACATCAGCATCAATCATTTCCTGAAAAAAACATGTGGCACTATAACAAATACAAGGATTTAGAGAGCTGATTCAAATGTCCAACCTTATTACTCTATTGTTTCCACATTTCCTCTCAATTCCACCAGAAATTGGAGAAGCGACTTCAAATCAGACAAGAGAGAAGCATATTGTCTCAATCGTATCTCTGGCTCACACACCTTAACGTGGTTGTAGATGGACTGCTGCTGCCAACAGAACAGAATCCATATTAGGAACACTCTGTAGAACCAATTGGCTTCACCTCTGGCCAACCCAGTGCCTACAGGCATCAAAGAGGTAGACAAATGAATCGAATGCAAAAGGGAAACACTTTTGGTCTAATCAGCCTGATAGTGTTTTGGCAAAGGAAGCACAAGGTTCTAATTCAAAGTGACCTCTTAAAAGGCCATAGTCCCTTAACTGAGTTATCTTTCACCTCGGGAGGAGTAATTGAATGTAGCAAAATCAATGGGGTTACCCACAATCACCAGATAACATTGGCTTGTAAAGTGCTTTGACAAGTGGGATTCCTTTAGTGTAGTGAAGGGATATGGGCGTATTAGATTGAGAATTGACTGTGCTCCTGATACCTAGATATTGACAGTGGAAGAAAGGGAGGAGCTGGGTGATCTTGTTGAAGGTCGAGATCCAACAGAGTCAATTTGTCATTGTTTTTGATGCGCTTAACGCTAACCAGATTTCCCTGTCTTATACACTTATACGCCTAGGTTATTGACAATTGAATTTAGCGGCATGTCTTATTATTCTGCCAATTTGACAGTAATAGACACAGAAAATATTAGCTCTATAGCAATTTCAGTCCCGATGCCCGCTTAAAATGAAAGACCAATTTTAGTTACGGTCTCGGTGCTATGAGTTAAGGCTCACTGACAATACATGCTCATGTCCATATAGTCAATAACCATCCATAGTCTTTCTGAGAGCCAGTCAGAGACAGCTCACATAGGGGAGAGTGAGGTAAGTTGTGCCAAAGGGTTGGTTGAGCCACCCCTTGTTTCTAGAAAACCATAAACAAAATGAATCATGTGACCAAATATTTAGGAAAAGGTCATTCTTTCATGGAGTTTGTGAAGGAAGAAACCACATGGAAAAAGTGGTCAGCAAGTTAGGTCCAAAAAACGGATTTTCACAGAGTCAAATTCATTTCTTGCGTTTTAAGTTTCGTGATGCTTGTAGCTCAACCAAAGTAGATAATTGTAATACTGTTTTATACATCTGTTTGGGTCTCTATAAGCTACAACATGAGGTCCTAAACCCAGCATGAAAGTGCATCCTTGTAGATGTGTGATAATATTATCAAAATGATTGCTTTGGGGCTCAACATACACTATACAAATGATGATTACATTTTGTCAGTAATATGCATAGTATTTTGCCAATTTGTCATCCATATGACCTCAATCTTTTTTTCCGAAGGCAGTGGTGATAATGTTTTATTCGGTACATAAATGTGTAAATGTGGAACATCTTACCCCAAGGCAGCTCAACTTACCCTGTCCATATGCTCCATTTACCCCATACCCAGGGTAAGTTGTGCCAAGAGACTATTTTGTTTGGACAATGTATGTTTTCAAAACTGTTACGTTTACATGAATTCTGATTATTTCCAGGGATACACGACATCCCGAAATATATGTCGATATCTTTGTTAGAAAGGATACTAAATCTCCATTGACGTAGTGATGCTGAATGTTAAAAAAAATTGAGAGCACGAGAGAGATCGAGAGGAGCTTGTCTACTCCAATAGCTGGTCAGCTCTCTGACATTATTGTTAAGGGATTAAGGTGATAACAACTAAAAATGTATAGTTGGACAACAGCAATGACAATGATTTGCTTGGAGGGCTCAGAGTGGCAGAATTCATACAGAGAATGGGGAGAGAGAGAGAGAGAGTGAGGCAAAAAGAGAGAGAGGGGAGAGAGAGAGGAAGAAAGCATAAACAGAGATATGACCGTCTAAAATTCAGTGGAAGGAAAAGTCCTTATTATAGTGTGTGTGTGTGTGTGTGTGTGTGTGTGTGTGTGTGTGTGTGTGTGTGTGTGTGTGTGTGTGTGTGTGTGTTTGCGCACGTTAGTGTGTGCTTAAATGCACGTGTGTGTGTGTGTGTGTGTGTGTGAGCACATGTGTTTGTGTTTGTGTTTGTGTTTGTGTGTGCTGAGTCAACTGGTTACTTGGCTGAGTTCAGCAGCATCTCAACTCACTTCAGTCTGAGTAAAGTGACACGGACAACCACAAACACCAGATGTCATCTACATCACTACAAAAGGCTTCAGGCCTTTTCTGTCATATTCAGTAAAACCAATGCTATAGTATGTGATCAGCAATACTGTTGACCGAACCCTAGTCTCTCGTGACAGACTGTTAAACATTTGGTTCTTGGTTACGAGATAAACAGGACGCCTTTTACAGGTAACTTGAAAATAACTGTGTAATAACACATCAACCCTTTGAGTACAAAACACTATTTTTTATTTATTTATGATATAGTAGTGTGTGTGTGTTTTATGCAGTCACATTGCGCAGATTAACATATTTTACAATGCCTGCAGAACAATTTGACATCTCAGGAACAACATCCATATGATATAGCAATCTTTTGATGAACTGGAACGCCACCATTGACTTCTGACAGTCGATTCTATTCCATTTTCCTTACGTTAGCGTTTATCCGCTAGTACTGTATTGTAGTCTACGTTCAGTCGTTTGGCAGAAACATATTCAACCGGCGCCACCTTGTGGAAATAAGTCCTATATGCATGGGTATGCTTATTGAGCCCATGGAATCAAACTTTGCAAACAACAAATTATTTCTAAGACAGTGTATATGTCCATCAATGATGTCAAAAAAATGGTGCGCATGACGCCTCTGTTTCTTGCATGAGGAAGACAATCTTTTACAAGGATATTTTAGTGGATAAATAGTGGATAGTTAAGGAGGGGACATGTTTTAATTGGCATGCTGTTTCAAATAAAAGTATTGTTTTAATTGTTGACACATTCCAAAGCATGGGAATTACAATTGGTCATGCCGTGCCAACAATTCAACTACATTCATCAAATATATATTCAACTCATTCTCCATTAGGTTTCCAATTCAAGACTTGAAGCACTGAATACAGATGAAAATAAATCCGGAAAATCTGCTCAGTTAGTTGATGGCTTTATATTCCTGTTACTATTACAATGGTGCATTACACACATGGTCTCTTTGATTTTTAGATTAAAGACAAAACAGGCTAAAACATGAAGTACACAGCATAACGTCTCTTAAAGTAGAACAGTGAGGATCAGTCAGTTCAGTATTGCAGGAGGAGTAATGCCGGTCAAAACAAGAAGGATATTTCTCAAACCGTCAAACCAGAACACACAAACACACACAGACATCATTTTCAAGAGAAATTAATATATTAGCCAAGAGGAGCACCCAAAACACTGGCCATTTTGGTTTAAGTGGGGCTATAACACTCTACCGACATTTGTAACACATTTCAGTGAAAGTTGAGGTGAGATTATATAGTGAAAACGGTCCGTAGGTGCGGAACACATTGGGGATAAGAGTTTCACAGTATTACACTTCCTCTCGTTCTCTTCACTTAAACCTATACTGTGAACATAAAGCCAGTTATTGCACAAAACTCAAACAAGGATATTCTTCTATGCAAAGCTTAATGTCTGGATTGCAGTTACAGGTCAATTATTGTATTATCTAGTGATCACAGAATTAGTACAACACCACCACCATCCTCAGCATAGTGTATTACATATGCAACTGATAGCTAAAGTGAAGTCCCACTATGGCTATCACCAAACCACTAAAATACTTTAATCTCTTTCAGTATCATACTCCAATATTTCAAAAATATTCTGACAGAGCAAATCAATGATCTCCAATGTGATTTACTGATCATATGCTGATCATGGGTCACAGCAATGTAGCTGATATGCAAATAATATATGCAAATAAACACTATTTGTATCAGCAGCTATTCCTGCTCTATACATCGTTCATCGCTCCCTGAGAGACCAAGCTACAGACAGGATCTATTGAGGCCTATGCGTTATCCTGGTTGTGAAATCTGTTTCTACTCGCCAACTTCTTTTGCTACCATCCTGAACATGGAGGCTTAAGGCAACCAGAGCTGGATCAAATCCATACAGTAGCTCGAAGACCTTCAAATACTTGACGATGACCGATGCTTGAAAGTATTTGAGATGCACGTTATTCACCTTGATTTGAAGTTCACACTTTTGGGACTATTCCATTTGTCCCATTGTACCGGGCAAACCAAATCAAGCGCAGAACAAGTATTTGAACGTATTTGGCCTATGAGTAGGCCTATGGTTGGATGAGAGATTATTTTGTTACAACGGAGACAAATTTAACCAACAAGTGCTGTAACACTGATTCATAATTTGTTATCTCATCAAAGGTACTTTCTTTGATGACAATAACACATCAACATGCAGGTCGGTTTATTTTCAAGGAAGCCTTTTGGATTTTTGTTTGTTTGTTACATCAGGGTCAAAGATACAAACACTCAAACCCCATGGCCTTTTGTTCACAGTGATTTATGACTTTGAGCACACACTTGTCTTGTATAGGGTTCAAATTACATAGACATGCACATAGACTCAGTATGTGAGGATGCACTGAAATAGTGTGCTGGACCAAGGTAGTATTTCTATCACTGGAGGAGATGTTCATATTTGAATGCTTACGGGAATGCCCTGGTTTCTTATGGTAGAACCCACCACCATCTCCAGGCATCCCCTATAATTCGATAACAAGTCTCCAGTAACCATTTCTGGAGGACATTAGTTGATTCTCTGCCTTTTTGGGTGGACAGCAACCCAGATATAGAGAGTTGTTGACTCAATTAGTTAATAGTCTCCCCTGTCAAGTCTCAGAGCTCAATGAAAGAGTTAACACTGGAGATGGGGGTGTTCAAGGAAGGCCAATAGGTTCAAATGTCTGAGGAGACCATGACAGTTATAGCAGGGGGGAGGGATTGAGACACTCCAATGTCAATAGAATTATAGACATGGGACCACACACAGATTCCAATGTCTCATGTCTCAAGTGTTTCATAGGTTTCTCACAATGTGAGGGTGTACTGTACAAAGAGGTGCAGCGCGGATGCACGGGCTTCACTTTGCATCTCAAGTCGGTGTACATTGCCCTTGTATATTAGGTGTCAGCGAGTGTGTGCCAGAGCGTCAGTGGCGTCTATCTCTGTGTCATTCTATCCCAAGCCTGCTCCTGGAGAGCCACGGTGTGTGTGGGCTTTGGTACCAGACACTGCTAGAACACATGATTCTATTAGTCAACTTATGTCAACCAGTCATCACTTACTTTATTAGCAGAATGAGGTGTGTTAAGGCTGGGCCGGGACAAAACAATGCTCACACTCCTGGACCATGTAAAGAACATTGATTGTGTCGAAATATCCATACTAGCGTACTACATACTTAAACTGCGTACTCATTTCGACGTCTGATCTATTAGAATTCACCACTTTTTTCCGACTCACATGTTTGAAAACAGCGGATAATCAGATAAATTGATGCGGTGTGCCAAAATGAACGAATGGCCGGAGTCAACGCAATCACGTATTAGATGACGCATTCGGAGTACTATGTTTGAAATTTCACATACTATATAGCACTTTCTTTTTTGCATACTATTTAGTACGCTAGTATGGGCATTTGGACACGGCCACTGTCTTCAACCCAATAGTTACAAACCCTGATCTTGAAAAGCTAGAGTGTGCAGACAGGCTTTTTTACCCAAGCCAACAACACATCTCATTTCAACAATAATCTACCCATCGTGATTGATTAAGCCTTACTATAAGACATTTTAAAGGCTCGTATATGCTTATAACAACTTATAAAGCACTATACCTGCAGGGTGTTTTAGACCTGGGGTGGAACAAAAGCCCCACATACTGCAGCCGTCAAGCACCAAGTGGAAAGATTAGAACCCTTGTATTCCAAGGTGCAAATGACACATTGACTCCTGGAGGTGTCCTACAAAGTAGTGGACAGGACCAACATTAATATTCTTAATGCCTACAGAGATGGTACTGTTAACCCAAAATTAATATTCTTAATGCCTACAGAGATGGTACTGTTAACCCAAAATTAATCTTCTTAATGCCTACAGAGATGGTACTGTTAACCCCAAATTAATCTTCGTAATGCTTACAGTAGTACTGCTAACCAAAAGGGAAGACTATGCACACTGCAATCACACTGAAGTATTCTGTCCTTCTTTATCATCAATGCTTACGTGTGCTTTATTGATAATGTTTCGACCCTTAGGTCTACCTTAGGTCAAAACGTTGTCAATGAAGCACATGGGAGCATAATTTGCAATAAGTCAAGTCTTCTTTAGTCTTTTACAAACATATTCTTGGATCTCTAGCACCTGCTTAAAAACACTGGACATGCGTCATGTCATTTTCCTCCTACACTGTAATACTTTTAACAGTAACCTTTGGGGGTACCCTAATCTGTTCATTCCTACCTGCTTCTGTGTGCTATACCTGGTCCCAGATTTGTTTGTACTGACAGCACACAATCTGGTACCTGTCTAGCTGCAGTGTCCTTTCTCCATCTCATCTCTCCTCCTCCAGCCTGTTCAGGCAGTCCACCACGTCCTGCCCGCTGGCCCAGGGCACCACGCTGACCTTAAGGCCCTCCGTCCCAGCGTCCTGCATCTCCTGCAGCAGCCGGTGCATGGGAAAGTGCCTCCTGGGGAAGGCCGTGTCGCGGGGCCCCAGGGCTAGCATGGGGCAAATGTCGTTGGCCCCGTCCCCCACGTAGAACACCCTCTGGAAGGGGCAGCCGCCGCGCTCCTGCTGCCGCCGCGCCAGGTACTCCCGTACGATCACCTGCTTGCACATGTTATCGGGGCAGCGCTGGCAGCCGTGGGCGTGGAAGGGCAGGAGCACCAGGCGCCCCTGAGCGTCAAAGCTGGCCGGGTTGGTGAAGATCCTGTGGAAGAGGTGGCGAGCCCCAGCCCTCTCCAGCCATGCCTCAATGAAGTACATGTTTGCGTCGGAGACCACCACCAACTCAAAGTCCTGCTTGCGGGACTGGAGGTACTGGAAGAGAGTGAGAAGGCCGGGCGTGGGGGGAATTTGCTCGACCTTGGAGCGAATGGAGTCCTCAGTGACGCCCTGCTCAGCAATGTAGGCCAGGATGCGCTGCATTTGCTCGTTGTAGTAGCCCTCGCGGTACGAGTGTCTCAGCCAATCGGGGAGCTGCTGGCCCGGGGCGGCGCGCACCACTGCATCGTCGCTGCTCTCGTTGACGATAGTTTCGTCGAAGTCGAAGAGAACCAGGAAGCGTTTGGGAGGGGACGGGACCGGGGCCGTGGAAGGGACAGATGAGGCAGCCATGTTTGGGGAGCGGTAGGACGGTGGCTCGCCCACACCTGAGGAAGATAAGAGGACAGGGGGACAAAAGAGACGGTTGAACAAAGTGAGTCATGCCAGTGTTTACCATGGTGGTCAAAACTTACTAGTGGCTTCCTTTTGAGATGTGGCTTAAGACTGTGACCTAGCTAAAAATATTGCCCCTGTGTACTATAGGCCAACAGTACTGTACATTTTGTGAACCACTGTGGTGTGCTTTTAGCTGACATCTTGAATCCTGAATGTCTTATTGTAACAGTATAACTTTAGTACGTCCCCTCGCCCCGACACGGGCGCGAACCAGGGACCCTCTGCACACATCAACAACTGACACCCACGAAGCATCGTTACCCATCGCTCCACAAAGGCCACGGCCCTTACAGAGCAAGGTGCAACCCTACTTCTAGGTTTCAGAGCAAGTGACGTAACGGATTAAAACGCTACTAGCGCGTACCCGCTAACTAGCTAGCCATTTCACATCCGTTACACTCACCCCCCTTTCAACCTCCTCCTTTTCCGCAGCAACCAGTGATCCGGGTCAACAGCATCAATGTAACAGTATAACTTTAGTACGTCCCCTCGCCCCGACCTCGGGCGCGAACCAGGGACCCTCTGCACACATCAACAACTGTCGCCCACGAAGCATCGTTACCCATCGCTCCACAAAGGCCACGGCCCTTGCAGAGCAAGGGGCAACACTACTAATAGGTTTCAGAGCAAGTGACGTAACTGATTGAAACGCTACTAGCGCGTACCCGCTAACTAGCTAGCCATTTCACATCCGTTACATTATCACCCTCTGTCATCATGTCATGTCATTGCTGGTATGCCTCTGGTCCAAACTCCACAAGTAAAAAGTAAAAGTACCACATTATGGGTTGATGCGTTGCACAGACCTTGATTAAACCTGTTATTAAATCTGTGACTGAAAATACCTTTCAATGGAGACTTTCCATGGAGCAAGCTTAATGAGCTTTAAATTGCAACAACGTAAGGCGGCGGAAATGGGGAGAAATTACAACCAGCCCAGACTAAGTCCTTAGGACTGGACTTTGGGATTTAAGAATTACTACAGGAGGAAAGGTAGAGATGTGGAGTTGAGATAAGAAAATGGGTCTGAGATACCAAATGGAATGTATCGAAGAGAAAAACAACAAGGAGGACATTCACATACAGTTTATGGCAAGTGTGGGAAAATGTAGCATCCCAATTGTTTTGAAAGATATCACTTGAATTATTAAGCTATAGCGCAATAAAATAATATCTGCACAACTTTATCAACAAACAACACACTAGGCCTACACTTGGCAATATTCAAATGCTGAACATCTCCACATTCATTCAATAGATTAACATGGAGCCCCTAGGATACAGCCCACAGCCTCAACCTTGGAATGATGCCATTTTGACATAAGAGCTAGGCTTCAAGCAGGCACAAGGCACTACTGTTGCAGCCTTGCTGTAACTGGAGTGGAGAAAGAGGGCTGGGCCACAAGGATATTACATCACACTGCATATCTTGACCATAAGTGGACCAACGGAGAGCAGTCAATTGGTTCAATATTCCCTAGTGTCCCAAGCGTTCCTAAAATCAATCATAGCAACAAATAAATAATAATTAGGTCTAAGTAACCTAATAAATAGTCATGATAAATGATACAGTCTTAGTAAAATGTTGCAACCCATTGAAATAGCATATTGGCTGCTGCTGTTTGTTGATTTAAAGTAACAGCTTTGTTAGTTTATATGGTTGGATTTTATAGGCCTATGCAATGGTGCCTATATGCATTTTAAACCCAGACCGTTACAACATAGAACTCTTACGTGAACAAATCTCCCCATCAGCAAAGCAGAAGTGCAACAGCAGATTAAATAATTAAAGTGTAAAGAGCAGCGCAGTGCTGCAACATTTGCGCATTGCAATCCCAAAAGAAAAACAAAACGTCCTGCCCATTTTTGAAAAACAGTGTTAGATTATGGGCTATTCCCAGGCCGATCAAAGACACTTTGCTGATACAGCCTGCGTAAAATCAAATACAGATCTAATTTTACACATGCCAATACAACTGTTCCAACGCACCTCATCAGATGACTGATAAACGCTGATTTCCATCCCCACACTGGTCCCCTTATTTATAGTACATATCCACTGACTAAGCTGTCTAAATATACACTCGAACAGCTATTATTAATGCGACTAAAGGTTACCCTTGAAGGTCCGTAGCGCAACCCACTCCACTGTCCGATTTGGGTACATTGACCGTGCATTTTTTGGGGGTTTGCGCGCCAGGGGATCAAAAGACAAAATCAATATTAAGCAGAACAGAGAGAATAGATAGACGATATTATGACATCAAAGAATTATACCGGTGAACATGTGATTTCAAATGGTCAGCTCTGTGCCCCTCGTCCTGAGTGGTTGCTGGTGCCCGGCTACCGCATTCTTGTGTCGGCGACGGGACATTTGCTTCGCCTCGCCGGGTAGCGGGGGCAGATGAATTAAATGCATTCCAACTCCCCCACCATGGGCGTCAAAACCAAGGAGAGCGACAGCCGCGATGACGTCCAACTGCGTCCCAGTGACGCGACAACATAGGAGGCGGCTACAGGTTTACGTGCGTAGATTGTGCTACGCGCTCTCAGCCATGTATTGACACGGTATAACGCTCTTTGTATAATAGCATAGAATATACCTAAATTATCTCATTGGTGGGTGCTTATATTTGTCCTATGTATGTGGAGAGTGGAAATGTTTTTTTTGCATATCCCAACTCCCCATGAGACACCCTTGGAGAGTGGGGCCATGACCAGGGTCTGCCATTATCAAAGGCAACCCTGGTGAAATTAGGTTTAAGTGCCTTGCTCGAGGGCACACTGGCAGATTTTTCACATTTTGGCGACCTTTTGGTTACTGGCCCAATGCTCTAACCTTTAGGCTTCCTGCCGCCCTAGTTATATTGCTGAAGAAAAACACCATATGAGAAAATGTGTCAATAAAGCATAGTAGACCGCTATAGCTTACTGACGTATGGTAAAGGAAGAATTTAAAAAGTATTCAATGGTAGTTCATTGCATTTGTGTAGAGTTGGAACACAGCGTGCCTATGTTTATTCATGTATGTGCAACACTCGTGACCTACACACATTATCATGGTAACAGTCCCCATGTGGGCTACAGTAATCTGTTTTATAGATCTCCTGTATCTTCTGTTCTCAGCCATTGAAGTGGTGGAACATAGCGCCATTGTACAAGCTCTGCCAACAAGTCCACTGATTGCTGGTCAAGGTTGTTCAATGGTAGGCCACAGTACAGTATATTGACCAGATATTCACTATTAATCGTCAATGGAATTGAAGTTCTTAGGTTGGAAGGGTTTCAGTGAACCTTCTTAGGCTGTTTCAATGTCATAAATTGAGATCTAAAGATCAAAAACAAAAAAACAGGATGCCTTTTGGCAAACAAAGACATTAAGACAATTTTTCTAATGCTGTGAGAAAATGACTACTAGACAGTTTGACAGAACACTTTATGTAACACTTGATCACATAGAGAACCTCTCCCTCAATGTCAGCCAAACAAATGAGCTGATTGGACTTCAGGAGGAACCAGGATGGGCACGCCTCCATCCTTATCAAAGGGGCCTCCGTGGTGACCTACAAAACGTCAAGTTCATCTCTGAGGAGCTGAAATGGTCAAACTACACAAACTACACAGACACAATGGTGAAGAAGGCACAAGAAGGTGGTGACTCCCTGCATTTCCCCATTTGGAAACTTTCCCTCCCCTCAACAGGCATCTACCATGCCCCCACCCCAATGGACACTTATCATGCTGAACACATTTACATTTTAGTCATTTAGCAGATAGCCACCACTACCCCCCCCCCCCCTCCCCCAATTTCCCTGCCCACACCCCAATGGACATTTATATTTATCAATGTCACAGTTGTGAACATATACTGTATATGTTATTATTATACATTTGTTTATGTTTTATTGTTTCATTCACAATTGCACGGTTGGAACTCAGAGCTTAAGAATTTCACTGTACATTGCAAGTGACTAAATAAAAATCGAATCTATATATTTTGTCTCAAACTTCCAACCTCGTCATGACCAAGCTTCCTGCCCACCTGCACAGAAAGTTGAAATGGAATTGTATTTAACTTCTGGCTTCCTGTGGACTGTTTTTGTGCATCACTGTAGCACTTGATAGGTTGGAAGCAATGATAAACCCTGGATTGCTGGTGCTGCTGTACGTATTGGTCATCGAGTGGCTTTGAAGCCACCGGTCGGCCATTTTGTCATTCCCCAGTAGGAGCAGTCCTTCATAGGAATGAATGGATTCTACAGTATTTCAATTAAATGTTTCAAGGACAAAATTACATGTATTTAAATATTATTTTTGTTTTAGTGGGACAGTAACATTAGTAATCTCAAAAATGATACTTTAAATCTCAAAAAAGTATACTTTAAGGACAATTTTATGGTTTGCTTACATAATATAATAGTATGTATTATGATTTCTGTAATAGAATAAAAGTGGCAAAACGAATGTAGACATTAATAAAAGCATTTCTATGGCTTCCAAAATATTTTTTGTAATGGGTGGGAGTGCCAAGATGGAGGCACTGTGACTTCAACACAGCGCCCCCAAATGGTTATCTAGTGTATATATAAGTCATTAGAATTGAGCCCATCATTAGCTTTCCGTGATGTAATGGCGACCTCTTGTGGTAGGTGTGCTCACACCGTGTCAGTTATTTTACCGTCGAGGAAATTGTACTTTGATGTATTCCAAAAAATAAAAAATATTCCCCCAAAAATGTATCTAAAAACTTCGAATGGAACTTGATAACGCTAATGTTCCCTTTTCTGTTCTCACAAAAAAATAGTTGCTGTTTTTATGTTTTTGACGCCATCATTGACTCCTTCACGCAAGTCCTTTCACTTTCCATTTCTTGAGAACCGAGAATAATCGCTCTCAGATTTGCAAGCAACAGTTCGTCATTTTGCTCTTATAACATATCTCGTTTCATATTTGAATCTAGGACAAACGCACACAAACGAAAGGTAATATCCAAAGATTTTAATAAATTGCTCAAATATCAAATACATTTGCAATGTTGTAGGCCTAGTAGGTCTGAAGGTGCATTAGGCTATATCATATGTGGCTCTTATCCAGGTAATGGGTTGGCCTATATTTTGCGAGCCACAACATCATGACTTGAATGACCAACAATGCAAATCAACATAGTTCACTTTTTTTAATTAAACATGGAGTGATTTACACAGACAGATTGCTTTATGATTTGTTCATATCTTTGTGAACAGCATGTATGGAAGCAATTATTCAGGCCTGCCTAACGTAGTCTTGTTCTGAAATTATTTCGGCAATAAAAATGTATTTAGATTTACGTGTCAGAATCATTGATAATATGATATTGAAATGACTGAAACCTGAGGGTTTCAATACTGAAAAAAATTTACGCTTTCTGAGCTGCTATTATAACTGTATACTCTTTCAAAAATGTTAAATTGATTAGTTTGCGATCAGTGATTGCAATTTCAACATTTGGCAAAACGTTGTTTACTGTGGATGCCCCTGGCCTTGCCTATTCTTACAGATAAATAACAAGGATGGCGAAGGAGGGTGGAACGGTCAGAGTGTGTGGGTTACCCCTAGATATCAATAAAAACAGACTGATCGACAAGCTCCACATTCATTTCCTGCGGAAGAGGAATGGAGGAGGGGACATTTCATCGGTCACGGTCTCCAAGACAACGCCTGGCTCTGCCTTCATTACCTTTGAGGACAGCGAAGGTTAGAGGTCTATCGGTGGGCTTGGGAAAAAATTAAGGAAGTAGATAGTATGATAAGTGAAACATAGAGAACCTTAAGAGGAAAAGTACTGAAGATTACAAGATGTTTTGTGTGTATACTACACATATCTGATTTACCTGATTGATGGGTCTCACATGCAATTATCTTGATAAGGGACATCCTATAGAGCACATCCTATAATGCATATTCAGGTAGCCTACAGTGTGTCCTTGAGGAGTTTAACGTGAACGTAATGTTTGTTGTCTTTTTTTAAATTCTACATGACACGCAGTGGCTCGGAGAGTGGTTGAACATCAGAATCACACATTATCAGTGAATGGCAAGCAATATGAGCTAAGTGTGAGTTTGCACAGCAAAGACGTTGATCCAGATGAGGTAAGGCATGTGAATAAATCATCTGAACATCTTCTCTTTTTTAGTCAAATCCTAGTCTCACTCTTCTTAATTCAATCTTTCAGCTCTTTGTGGACACAGCTGTGACAGTGGACTACAGCAAATTGAATGGGGGGAAAACATCGATATCTAACATCCTCAAAAATGCCTGTGACATAAAATGCACCTTTCACGTTCAGGCTGACCTCTGCACTTTCAAAGGTCGCTACACAGAAGTCCAAATCCTGACCAAGTGTCTGCTGAGACTTTTCAATTCACAGACCTCAAAAGATGTCCATTCCCTTAAAGCTGAGGCCACCGAGGATGACAAAAGATACAACTCTGCTCAAGGACGAACAGAAAGACAGGAGGACACTGAGACCTCAGGACAGGCCAACGGACTGGATCTGGGGAACGGTTCCAGTAGAGCCTCTGAGAGTAATCGTGCCCTTCTTCAAGAATCTTACACCAATGATAGAAAGGGGGCGGATGCATTGTACACATCATACACCAATCATAGAGAGGAAGCGGGGGCATTGCATACATCTTACACCAATGACATAGAGGATGCAGTGGCATTAGAGAAGGGAACCTCAATGGAGGACTTCTCAATGGTCATAGACTCAGACATCTTCCGATACCTCCGAAAGTACTGCTCGGCTGAGTACCAGAACATCCTCGACAGGCATGGAGTAGAGATACTGGATGTCACCACCAGAGATATCACCACCCTCTACCTGCAGCTTAAGGCTGGGGCCACTGGGCGAGGTGTGGAGCATCTAAGGCTTGCGCATGGGGAGCTGGCCTGGCTGTACCAAGACAAAGAGGCCCAACTTCGCAAGGAGCAGTTGGCTAAGGAAAGCTTCCCCAGGTTGGGGCTCCAGCAGGCTTTTAAAACCTTAACGCAGAGATTCACAAAGCTGCTGATCAATGAAGACAAGTCCAATGTCTATCTGGTGGGCAGTGGAAGTGACGTGTCGGAGGCCAAGCAGTTCCTATTGGAAATGCAAGGGACAACAAAGGAGCACGGTCAAGAGTTACTTCACTCCTCAGGAGATGCGTCTCTACCCTTTGTCCCTGACACCAAGCTTAGAAAAGAAAGGGCTGTGAGGAGCAAAGAATTCAAAATGGCTGCCACATTTGGGAGAACTATGGGTTCTGAGAAACCTAAAGATGATGAGAATTGGTCCAGCTTGAGTGACGTAAAGGCTCCTGAGGATCACCAGATAAATAGTTTCTCGTCCACAAAACTCATTAGAATGAATGACCAGAAATTAGGTAGTGGACCAATTTCAGGGATTACGAGTCAGAAGGTTGAAATTTCAAGTTCTGGTCCAAGGGATCTCCAGGAAGACACCCTCTTCAAAAGGTATGAACCATTGTCCACTGCTTCCTTGTCTGTTAAACCCCCTCTGAACTTGGCACAAAACAATGAAACCAGACCCACAAAAGCAGCAAACTTTAGTGAATTCCAGGGCTACTCAATGGATGATATGGACATGTCTGTGGATAGGGCGGTTCCAACTGGCGTAGTCCAACAATCCAAGTCAATTTCCACTCTGAGACGGTCCAACAGTTTCTCAGGGCAGGTTAGGACCAAACAAGTCAGAAAGGACAGCAGCTCAGCTGTAGACCTGTTTGGAAAGACCAAAGGAGGCGAAACTACTAGTCACCCAGAGACTAGGCAAGTCTTCAGTGTAGAGCTGGTGGTGCCCACAACTCAATGGTTATACACAAAGGATGTTTTCCGCATACTGCTAGAGGAAGTAACCTCTGACCTGCAGATGAAGGAGAAAAAAACATTAAATGAGGTCGTCCTCCATCTGAGAGGGAAAGATCCAGCCAACGTCAGGGTGTGTCAGCAGGTGCTGAAAAAGCTGATTGACAAGGTGGCCGAGGACTTCTCCACCCATGAGCTGTTGTTAACACAGCTGGGTGTGTCAGACTCGAAGAATGAGACAGTTGAGGTGTTATGCACCACTGTGAGAGAGACATGGGAGAAAGTGAAAATCATTCCAATGCCAAATACTAAGAGCATTTTAATCTTTGGTCCAAAACTGGATTGTTTGGAGGTGATGTCATTTCTAAAAGAGGTGCTTCACTTTGGAACAGAGGGGGAACAGACCATGAAAGAGAGACCCATTGATCTTAAGAAACCATCTTCTGATTCTCCATCCAACCCTGACATAAACTCCTCAGCAGCACATCAGAGCTCTGCCAGTAGTGACAAACAAGACCAGGAGACCACCCCTGCAACTGACATTGTTTCATCAGGGAGCTTGGAGGGAGTGAGCCAATCAGGTGTGAAGAAAGTGCCTGTTTTGAAGCTTCGGTTAGGAGCAGCTGGTCCCGTAGATGAAAAGAGTTTCAGGACAATCAGTGCTCCCTATAAAGCAGAGGGGTCACTAAGAGTGACAGAAGGAAATGATGCAGCACCATTACCAGAGCACAGTGCTCAGAGGTTGACAGGGCCAAAGCCTGAGAAAAGCCAGATACCTAACAGTAGGGGACTGCAGACCCAAAAGAACCATAGCGAAGGAAATGCCGGTTTGTCCTGTATATGTGGAACCGCAGGGGCATCTGTATCTTGGACGGCTGGTGGAAAAGCCATGTGCCCATCATGCGTGGAATGTACAAAGTCTCATGCAATGAATCCGCAAAGCGCCACCGCCAAACATTACGGGGCAAGCCGGTCCAATGAGAAACAAGATGTGAAAGACACCGAGGTGAAGGCCAGTCCATCTTGTGTAGGTGGAACCACTGGGGAATCTGTGTCTATGACTGCTTGTGGCGGGGCCTTGTGCCAGAATCACATCCATCCCGACTGTAAAGTACGCCCTAAATCTAAGGAGGGTGTCGTGGGCATCCGAGGGACCATGACCCGCAGTGAGATGTCCATCAGTCTGGTTGGGTACAACAAGGATACAACGCTGAAGATAACCTACAACATTCCTGATGGCATCCAAGGGGTAAGGTCTAACCTTTGAGAATTGGGAATTGTTCAAAGGGATTGGAAATGACAGAGAGTTTGGTTAGGCTGCACTTTTACATCACACATATTTATTACTGCCGCAATGTTTCATATTACAATATCTCTTGATGTGAATCCACCTGGTACATAGCCACGTGTGATCAACACCGAGATCATCAATCGACAGGCATTGTAGAATCCTTATGACAGTCGTACAAAGGCTTTATGTCTAGGGTGTGTAGATGAGGTCTTACCTATAGATGTATGTTGCCTCCTCGTGATCTACATACCACCTCTGTGCAGAAAGACCATCCAAACCCTGGGGGATCTTTCCAAGGGGGCACGTTCCATGCCTTCCTGCCTCTGAATGAAACGACTCTCAAGCTTCTGCCATGTCTCGAACGTGCCTTTCATCGAGGCCTCACCTTCAATGTGAGAGTAGGGGACACTAGGGATTGTGTGACCTGGGGTAGCATCCCACACAAGACCAGCATCGAGGGAGGGTTTTCCAGGTGAGGTTTTTGTCCAATGTACAGTATAAAAACTATGACATTGAAATATGAAACAAATTTCAACAGTGATACGATAGTGGCAGTGCTATAATCCGAGATTCTTACCCTGGTAGGCCTAAAAGATGAGTTGAAATAGGTTTAGTAGATTGTGGTCCTAAATAAGTCTCCCCTCTATAGGAATGGATACCCAGACTCAAGATATCTCAGATGCTTAGCTGAGGCACTGAGGTCTCATGGTATCGAGGAGGGCTGAAAAACTGCAATGGATCAAGACCTGAGAAAAACCTCAAAACTGACCGAACAGCGCTTTAAAAATGTAATCATTAATTATTTTTGCCGTACATTTTCCTATGTAAACACTAAAGTTATATAACAAAAAAAAGTAAGGTTCACAATACATATTATTCTATGAAAAATAGCCACAATCAGGAAATGCTCATGATAATGCCTATGTAACACAGTGAAGACGCATATGTTGAACACATACTGTATATTGGTTGACTCAAATGATCAAAATACAGATATCAGTTCAGATGTCATTTGGTTCTCCTTTCCAGCTACAGTTCCACTTTCAAATCTGAGTTGTTTGGGGTGACACTTGGATTATACCGGTCTACTGGTCAGAAACAAAGTACCTACACATCTACCACAAACAGAGCAAACTAAAAAGATCCCCCAAAGAATGCTTACACTGATTCGGTCATGCTCTCCACAGCTCCAGTATTGCGTTTATACAGAATAATTCAAGGACTGTGTGCAGTACTGTTACTGAAGTGCAAGGGGAGCAATTGGTCTGTATTTGAGATTGTCCAGAATCCCAAGCAGGATACTGTATATAGGACAGCTCAGGGCGTGAAAGCACAAAGAATTAGGCATAGCCTAGATAAGCCAGTTTGTCATTTTGGAATGCAATTTATTCATTTCAGAAAACATGTACAGTACAATACAGGTAAGGCATAGGGCAAAACGTCAGAAAAGCGTCACCAGTTCATGTGGACAGCGTCATAGAAAGTGGTGAAAACACAGATTCAAGCACTGCAGAGAATTTCAATCAAAGACTTCAAATACATCAAGGAAGTGTATGATAACATAAACAAACCACTTGTAAAGTTAGTAGTGTCATATTAAGGGCTTGGGTACGTCGGTAGGTGCTTTTGGATGTAAAAAATAGGCAAACAAATATGGGGATTTGAGCAACAAACGCATTACCACAACAAACCGCTGGCTCTGAACAATGAAAATCAACGGTCAGTATGATTCAGGTTTCAGAATGGGTGGAAACACCTGCAGGGTCATAAGGACTCTGGGGGGGAAAAGAATCAGATACTCAGATTCCCGGTCCCAATTCCTTCCAGAAAATCCCAGCCATGTCTTAGCTCATACCTCCTTCATTGTAATGCCAGGAAAGAAGGAACACTACACAAACCCAACCTTTCCATTTTCACTTCTGACAGAGGAAAAATTGCAAATGGAAAAACAAACACTAATCCTAAACACATTCCTAAACAAAAGTTACATTTCAATTGACTTGTTTAACATGAAAATAAAGAGATGGGAAGGCTCTCCGGAGAGAGAGAGAGAGAGAGAGAGAGAGAGAGAGAGGGAGTGAGTATGAGTGGAATGTGTGTGGTGGCGTGGTTTTGGACGGGGAGAAGAGTAGCTTCCTTTCTCTGCTGCGTCGGGTTACCGCCACAGCTGGGAAAAACATCTGCTTCCTCTTATATTAACCATTTGGAGTTTTGAAAGCAGAGTGGAATTAGAGCCTCATTTTGTATATGCAAACTTGATTTAGTTAGAACAGAATTAGAGGGGGAGATACAGTAGAAAGAATGGTCATGAGAATCGAACCCCAGTCTCCAGGTTCGGTATACATCTGCAATCAGCCGGGTGTGTCAATACTAGACCATGAGCTCGGCAAGACCATTTGGAGTCATTCATGAAAGCCATAAGATACGGATCCAATGATATGAAATGGAACACAGTGACAATTCACCATGAAAACACGGGGGGGGTAAAATGTGAAATTCCCTAATACAAATTCTACAAATCAAGTGTTCTATTTGTGTGTGTCATATGATATTTTGGCCACAGATAATAGCGAATGATATAGGCCTATTCGCTGCAGATCATCGTAGAATAAAACATCGTGGCACCAACGAGAAAGTGTCCAGAGAGCAAGCACTATAGTTGATGCAAAAGTCAAGTGTGTTCCCACGTTCTCCTGTTTCTTAAGTCAGAGCAACTTGACTGGTCTGGAGGAAGGCTGGGGCAATCCTTGAGAATACACAGTTACAAACTGGGATTGTTTATATACTTAATATAAAAAAGTATATTAAGTATATAATAAGTATATTCCTATTATACTTTTGATACTGAAGAGGCACTGTTCAACATTGAGAGCCGTGCGACGATAATCACAAAACGAAAGCAGAGTGTTGACAAGAAAAGCTTGTGCCAAACATTTTTT
This sequence comes from Salvelinus namaycush, assembly GCF_016432855.1. Taxonomy (NCBI): domain Eukaryota; kingdom Metazoa; phylum Chordata; class Actinopteri; order Salmoniformes; family Salmonidae; genus Salvelinus; species Salvelinus namaycush. Next base: position 20,101,538 of record NC_052310.1, read on the forward strand.
TTTTTTACCACAAGGTCACCGGGACATTGTTTAATCAAGAACAATTCAAACAGTTTGACAAGGTAAAGGAAGGCCCTGTTTTTCATTATTTTTGTGATATATGGGCAAAGGGGAAAGTTGGTGTTTAATTTGGCACACTAGGTCAGGAAAAAGCAACAATCCATCTAACAAACGACACTTAAATACTGGTCTCATAGTATTCTCAAAAGTGGCCACGAAGTCAGCGACAATTTACATGTTGAAATATGACATTAAGACATTGAAAGAGAAATCTGGCAAAGCACAATTCAAACAACATCAAACCATATATCACTCAGAAACGCTCACGTGCACACGCACACACACACACACACACACACACACACACACTCCATAATTCACTAATGCAAAATACTAACACATTTTCGTTTAAAAGCTGGACCTCCAATTCATATAACAATACGGTATCTGCCTGCTGAATCAAGAAGAGCATGCAATTCAACTTGTAGGGAGACAAATTACAGTAAAGGGGTCTACATTGATGACTCATGAAGTGTTGCTAATGGGGCACGTTTTCCTTTGAAACATAAGGCCTTGGAACATACCGGAAACATAGCAACTTGTCTGAGTAGCTATTTTACAAACAACATGACTAAGTCACTAGTGTCAGTAGAACAAGACCACCATACACATTTGCCCCTAAGCGCAGTTCTAAGTTCAGCTTATCCTAGCCTTATTAAACCGAGACTCAGCGATGTGCCGTTGGCACGAGTGGCAAGGTAAGCCAACGATATTGCAGACGAGCACACTGCAAGACGATGCACTCACGCGGAGCATCTGTGCACGTGCACGGCTGACGCTTCAGTCTCCTGCGTCAGTATAGCTGTTTGACAACAACTGCGTAGAAATCAGCCTCGCCTTGTGCTCGTTGTTGTTGCTGAAGTCGGCCTGTTACGGCTGTTTATTTTGTGTTTCGCAGAATCTACTTTTTTAACCAAAAGGAGGTTAAAAAAAAGGATCTTAGATCAGCACTTAGGGGCAACTTCACCTCACACGTATAAACAGATAGAAACACTGAGGCAATGGTCGATTTCTGAGACATGGACTGAGGAGTAGAGAAGAAGGCCAATGTTGAAGTGCTCAAGTCTACTGCTCACATACATACTCTCCCTTTCTCAATTCTCCTCTCTCTTGACCTCTTCTGTGCTGGTCTCCGTCTTATTCTCCTCATTTTCCTCCTCTTCCTTGTCCTCTGTCTCTGCTGGCTCAGGGTTGGACTCGGGCTTTTCCTCCTCTTTCTTTGGCTCTGGGAGCAGAATCACCTTGCCGATGTTGTTGCGCTCGTGCATACGCCTCATCGCGTCACCCACCTGATGGAGGGACAGAGAAAAGAGAGACGGCAGGCAGACAGAAAGGTTGAAATACAGATCCACAAACCAACCAACTGAAAGAGGGAAAGAGAGAGGGAGAGGGGGAGAGGGATAGAGAGAGGGAGAGAGAGATGCTCTTCTTCTTTTTTAGCTCCTGTGCAAAAGTTGGATGTTCAGGATCCAGTTTATTTCCCATTTGTAATAAACACATTGGAAATCTGCATCAAACCCTCTCCTTTTACCAAGCTCAGATAATGACATCTTCTCTGTCCGTCATATGAATACTGAAAGGGTTTGTCCCTATTTAATTGGGACTGCACACACACAAGTGCCTCTCTGACTCCACTGCCCCTGCTCTCTCCGCTCACCCCACCCCACGGTACCTCAAACAAAGCTTCCCCTAACAACCGACGCCACGGCAACCACGGCCGGTCACCTAGCAACTGCCGGCATCAGACCCATATCAGCGGGAGGGGCTGAGAATTGCAGTGAGTCTGACACGTCAGACAGTGTAAAGAGGAAGGGGAGGGAGGGAGGAAGGCTAGGGTGGATAGCAAAGAGCTATATCTGTGGGGAGACTGCTGTCAAAACAGTTTCAATGAATGTCAAATATTGATTTAATTATTATTATTAATATGCAAGGAACTATTGGAAATGTCATGAAAATGTCACACAGAAAATGAGCCTAGCTTCTACTGGATTAGTTGTAGAACGTGTGATGCTACATACTGTTGTTACAAGTGGCGAGTCTGTTAGTCTGACGTAGATAGGCTACATGCCAGTTGCAATAGATACAAAGTTTCATAGGAAGGTTAGATTAAATATTAAATTCATTCTACCAATCCTATGACTATTCCATTCATTCACTCCTTTCAAAAGGAGTCGGATACGATACCGGCTTCCAGGCAGTCGCATAGCAACAAGAGGTCTAGCTATACACCAGTCATATTTCCTGTCACACCGAGGCACCCACTAATCAATCTAACCTTTGACGCCAAGCCTTCTGACCAATCAGAAGGGGGTCAAGTGGATAGGAGCGGGGGGAGAGACGTTTCCCATCCTCTCTGGAAAGGCTCTCAACCGTCGCAATGGAAACCACTGGGTTGGCGAATACTAAGTAAACAAATCAGTCAGTCTATAATGAAATTGTTGTAGCACCTCTTTGTAAACAGAATTGGGATTTGAAAAGACCCCCACCTCTTCCTCCCTCCCTCCCCCCTCTCTCAAACCCTCTCTGCCTCCCACACAGTCTGTCGATGTCCAACCCTGTTGAGCAGACATAATATCAGACATTACTAAAGAAGCAGGAGAGCTAGGTGTAAACATAGCCTTTCAAGGCAGTGGAAGGAAGAGTGCAAGCCTCTGGAGGGATTATATGAAAGCAATACAGAAATATTTAGAATCGCCACCAGGGGGCAGCTGGAAGCAGTGTTTGTATACAATGCAGTACTTTACCTACATTGTACCTTAGACTGCAGGTCCACTGGGCGCCAATTCAGGTAGATTATGTAGACTACATGCAGGCTACAGCAGAATTCGTATGTGGATTATAATAAATTGACATATTTGTAGGGTCTAAGATGTATTTTTTCGTTAGGGAAAATAAATGGTTTTATTATATGTTCAAGGCAAGCAATAGGCAGAATAAATTATTGGTGGCCTCAGTGCCTGTGTGGTCCAGCGGTTACAGCCATAACAGTTTAGCAATGGAAATCTCACCTACTGTAAGGGCCATCCACACCAAAGACCATAACTACATTGGCAAGTTACACATAGCCTAACTATAAAACGTGGGCGAGCATCCACACTGGAGGAAAGTTGATTGTTTTACAGTAGGCCTACATCTGTCAATCAACTGATGGCCAAATCAGCTATCAACTCAGCCAGAGAAACACAAACAGTAGCCTATTATAGGGTTTTCACACCTTTCATCATGTGACAATGGATAGGCTAACGGGTAGCCTACAGAATGTATTGGAATATAATCAAATAACAAGGGGCTTATTGCAACCATCAATGGCACTAGATTATCGCCAGCTGATGCCTCGTTAAACCACCAATACCCGCTAAATTCATAAACACAGCTAATCTCAATTGCAACCATTATTGGCCACCTCATTACCGCTCCGTAAAACATGTGCTTGTTACCTTAGTCCTGCTTGCAACCAAAGTCTTTCAAGATATGTTCGCCCTCTGGTTGATATTATCATCGGAACTTGATTTATTGATTGGCAAGATTTATGTATTGTAGAAATAAAGTATTTACTTGTTTACGATGGCAAATCTACTGTGGCAAATATCCAACACTTTGTATGAATGGAAACTAATGTTGGTGTAACCTACTGTTAGTATCGAGGGTAAAATATCCTTGGACTTTCTATAATTATTTGAAATGTGAAACTAAACCAAGCCAATCCAGGATTTAGGTATTTGTGCCAGAAGGGTGTGGACCGGAATCGAACACATACTGACAGGAGGCCCTAGTCCCTAGAACACCCCAGGCCACGATTGAAATCAATTTTGACAGTTCATTCGTAACCTTAGGTTCGCTAGAAACCTTAAGATGTCCTCTTTTCGATAATATATATCCGAAATGCATATATAAATGCATTTCGTATACAATTTCACACTTGTAGTGGAGTGTATGTCGTAGTGGAGATCAATATATATCTTGTGTTACTAAGCTATATACGCCGACGGTTGTTGATGTGTATGGCTGCATTTCAGATACATTTTTGTACACTTGAATGTCGCAGTAGTATGATATATGACCTTACAGTAGCAGTAGGACATTTATTCATATTCATTCTGGTGCGTTTAGCATTTGAGCGAGCGAGGGAGGATGATTTTGATAGCTGGCACTGGTCCGAATGACTCGATTTCCCCCGCATGGAGAGAAAGAGAAATGCGAATTTCCAGTGAATGTATCTAAATCACGAGGCTCTTTTGAATTTCCTGATGCGCAGGAAAATGTACCACAACAAAAGTGATAAAATTAAGATCCGACATCTGTATGTAAACTATGTTAGACTGCAGGAATCCATGAAATACTACGTTCTCTGCGTCTGCTATGGAGGAGCCCCCGAGCCACAAATATATACTATATCCGTTATTGACGTCACTTGTTAAATCCACTTCTATCAGTGTAGGTGAAGGGCAGGAGACAGGTTAAAGAATGAATTTTAAGCCTTGAGACAATTGGATTGTGTATGTGTGCCGTTCAGAGGGTGAATGGGCAAGTCAGGTGCCAGGTGAAACTGTTGGTGTCAAGAACTGCAATGCTGCTGGGTTTTTCACACTCAACAGTTTCCCGTGTGTATCAAGAATGGTCCACACTCCAAACAACATCCAGCCAACTTGACACAACTGTGGGAAGCATTGGAGTCAACATGGGCCAGCATGCCACCCTGTGGAACGCTTTCGACAACTTGTAGAGTCCATGCCCCGACAAATTGAAGCTGTTCTGAGGGCAAAAAGAGGGGTGCAACTCAATATTAGGAAGGTGTTCTTATTAATGCTTTGTAGACTCAGTGTGTGTATATATATATACATACATATATACACAGTTGAAGTCGGAAGTTTACATACAGCTTAGCCAAATACATTTAAAATCTGTTTTTCAATTCCTAACATTTAATCCTAGTAAAAATTCCCTGTCTTAGGTCAGATAGGATCACCACTTTACTTTAAGAATGTGAAATGTCAGAATAATAGTAGAGAGAATGATTTATTTCAGCTTTTATTTCTTTCATCACATTCCCAGTGGGTCAGAAGTTTATATAGACTCAATTAGTATTTGGAGGTATTGCCTTTAAATTGTTTAACTTTGGTCAAACGTTTCGGGTAGCCTTCCACAAGCTTCCCACAATAAGTTGGGTGAATTTTGGCCCATTCCTCCTGACAGAGCTGGTGTAACTGAGTCAGGTTTGTAGGCCTCCTTGCTCGCACACGCTTTTTCAGTTCTACCCACAAATTTTCTATAGGATTGAGGTCAGGGCTTTGTGATGGCCACTCCAATACCTTGACTTTGTTGTCCTTAAGCCATTTTGCCACAACTTTGGAAGTATGCTTGGGGTCATTGTCCATTTGGAAGGCCCATTTGCGACCAAGCTTTAACTTCCTGACTGATGTCTTGAGATGTAGCTTCAATATGGCCACCTAATTTTGCTCCCTCATGATGCCATCTATTTTGTGAAGTGCACCAGTCCCTCCTGTAGCGAAGCACCCCCACAACATGATGCTGCCACCCCCGTGCTTCACGGTTGGGATGGTGTTCTTCAGCTTGCAAGCGTCCCCCTTTTTCCTCCAAACATAACGATGGTCATCATGGCCAAACAGTTCTATTTTTGTTTCATTAGACCAGAGGACATTTCTCCAAAAAGTACGATCTTTGTCCCCATGTGCAGTTGCAAACCGTCATCTGGCTTTTTTATGGCTTTTTTGGAGCAGTGGCTTCTTCCTTGCTGAGCGGCCTTTCAGGTTGTGTCAATATAGGACTTGTTTTACTGTGGATATAGATACTTTATGTACCTGTTTCCTCCAGCATCTTCACAAGGTCCTTTGCTGTTGTTCTGGGATTGATTTGCACTTTTCGCACCAAAGTACGTTCATCTCTAGGAGAAAGAACGCATCTCCTTCCTGAGCGGTATGATGGCTGAATGGTCCCATGGTGTTTATACTTGCGTACTATTGTTTGTACAGATGAACGTGGTACCTTCAGGCATTTGGAAAGTGCTCCCAAGGATGAACCAGACTGTGGAGGTCTACAATTTTTTTCTGAGGTCTTGGCTGATTTCTTTTGATTTTCCCATGATGTCAAGGCACTGAGTTTGAAGGTAGGCCTTGAAATACATCCACAGGTACACCTCCAATTGACTCAAATGATGTCAATTAGCCTATCAGAAGCTTCTAAAGCCATGACATAATTTTCTGGCATTTTCCAAGCTGTTTAAAGGCACAGTCAACTTAGTTTATGTAAACTTCTGACCCACTGGAATTGTGATACAGTGAATTATAAGTTAAATAATCTGTCTGTAAACAATTGTTGGAAAAATTACTTGTGTCATGCACAAAGTAGATGTCCTAACCGACTTGCCAAAACTATAGTTTATTAACAAGAAATTTGTGGAGTGGTTGAAAAACGAGTTTTAATGACTCCAACCTAAGTGGATGTAAACTTTCGACTTCAACTGTATATATATATATATATATAAACTCAGCAAAAAAAGAAACATCCTCTCACTGTCAACTGCATTTATTTGCAGCAAACTTAACATGTGTAAATATTTGTATGAACATAACAAGATTCAACAACTGAGACATAAACTGAACAAGTTCCACAGACATGTGAATAATGTGTCCCTGAACAAATGGGGGGTCAAAATCAAAAGTAACATTCAGTATCTGGTGTGACCACCAGCTGCATTAAGTACTGCAGTGCATCTCCTCCTCATGGACTGCACCAGATTTGCCAGTTCTTGCTGTGAGATGTTACCCCACTCTTCCACCAAGGCACCTGCAAGTTCCCAGACATTTCTGGGGGGAATGGCCCTAGCCCTCACCCTCCGATCCAACAGGTCCCAGACGTGCTCAATGGGATTGAGATCCGGGCTCTTCGCTGGCCATGGCAGAACACTGACATTTCTGTCTTGCAGGAAATCACGCACAGAACGAGCAGTACGGCTGGTGGCATTGTCATGCTGGAGGGTCATGTCAGGATGAGCCTGCAGGAAGAGTACCACATGAGGGAGGAGGATGTCTTCCCTATAACGCACAGCGTTGAGATTGCCTGCAATGACAACAAGCTCAGTCCGATGATGCTGTGACACACTGCCCCAGACCGTGACGGATCCTCCACCCCCAAATCGATCCCGCTCCAGAATACAGGCCTCGGTGTAACGCTTATTCCTTCAACGATAAACGCGATTCTGAATATCACCCCTGGTGAGACAAAACCGCGACTTGTCAGTGAAGAGCACTTTTTGCCAGTCCTGTCTGGTCCAGCGACGGTGGGTTTGTGCCCATATGCGACGTTGTTGCCGGTGATGTCTGGTGAGGACCTGCCTTACAACAGGCCTACAAGCCCTCAGTCCAGCCTCTCTCAGCCTATTGCGGACAGTCTGAGTACTGATGGAGGGATTGTGCGTTCCTGGTGTAACTCGGGCAGTTGTTGTTGCCATCCTGTATCTGTCCCGCAGGTGTGATGTTCGGATGTACCGATCCTGTGCAGGTGTTGTTACACGTGGTCTGCCACTGCGAGGACGATCAGCTGTCCGTCCTGTCTCCCTGTAGCGCTGTCTTAAGCGTCTCACAGTACGGACATTGCAATTTATTGCCCTGGCCACATCTGCAGTCCTCATGCCTCCTTGCAGCATGTCTAAGGCACGTTCACGCAGATGAGCAGGGACCCTGGGCATCTTTCTTCTGGTGTTTTTCAGAGTCAGTAGAAAGGCCTCGTTAGTGTCCTAAATTTTCATAACTGTGACCTTAATTACCTACCGTCTGTAAAATGTTAGTGTCTTAACGACCGTTCCACAGGTGCATGTTCAATAATTGTTTATAGTTCATTGAACAAGCACGGGAAACAGTGTTTAAACCCTTTACAATGAAGATCTGTGAAGTTATTTGGATTTTTACGAATTATCTTTGAAAGACAGGGTCCTGAAAAAGGGACGTTTCTTTTTTTGCTGAGTTTATATATATACAGTACCAGTCAAAAGTTTGGACACACTTACTCATTCAAGGGTTTTTCTTTATTTTTACTTTTTTCTACATTATAGAATAATAGTGATGACATGGAATCATGTAGTAACAAAAAAAGTGTTAAGCAAATCAAAATATATTTTATATTTGAGATTCTTCAAAGTAGCCACCCTTTGCCTTGATGACAGATTTGAACACTCTTCAAATCAAATCAAATTTGAGTGTTTTGTCGATGTTTTTGCGGGTGTTGTGAAATTCTTGTGTTTCTAGCTCCAACAGTGCAGTAATATCTAACAATTTCACAACAATACACACAATACACACAAATCTAAAGTAAAGGAATGGAATTAAGAATACATCAATATTTCGGCGAGCAATGTCAGAGCGGCATAGACTAAGATACAGTAGAATAGGATAGAATACAGTATATACATATGAGATGAGTAATGTAATGTTCCATTATTAAAGTGGCCAGTGATGTTTTCAAGTCTATATAGGGCAGCAGCCTCTAATGTGCTAGTGATGGCTATTTAACAGTCTGATTGCCTTGAGATAGAAGCTATTTTTCAGTCTCTCGGTCCCAGCTTTGATGCACCTGTACTGACATCGCTTTCTGGATGATAGCGGGGCGATCAGGCAGTGGCTCGGGTGATTGTTGTCCTTGATGATCTTTTTGGCCTTCCTGTGACATCGGGTGCTGTAGGTGTCCTGGAGGGCAGGTAGTTTGCCCCCGGTGATGCGATGGGCAGACCGCACCACCCTCTGGAGAGCCCTGCGGTTGCGGGCGGTGCAGTTGCCGTACCAGGCGGTGATACAGCCCGGCAGGATGCTCTAAATTGTGCATCTGTAAAAGTTGTTGAGGATTTTAAGTGCCAAGACAAATTTCTTTATCCTCATGAGGTTGAAGAATCGCTGTTGCGCCGCCTTCACCACACTGTCTGTGTGGGTGTACCATTTCAGTTTGTCAGTGATGTGTACACTGAGGAACTTGAAGCTTTCCACCTTCTCCAACGCGGTCCCGTCGATGTGGATAGGGGGGGTGCTCCCTCTGCTGTTTCCTGAAGTCCACGATCAGCTCTTTTGTTTTGTTGATGTTGGGTGAGAGGTTATTTTCCTGGCACCACACTCCCAGGGCCCTCACCTCCTCCCTGTAGGCTGTCTCGTCATTGTTGGTAATTAGGCCTACTACTGTTGTGTCGTCTGCAAACTTGATGATTGAGTTGGAGGCGTGCGTGGCCACACAGTCATGTTTGAACAGGGAATATAGGAGGAGGCTGAGCACGCATCCTTGTGGGGCCCCAGTGTTGAGGATCAGCGAAGTGGAGGTGTTGTTTCCTACCTTCACCACCTGGGGGTTGGCCCGTCAGTAAGTCCAAGACCCAGTTGCACAGGGCGGGGTTCAGACCCAGGGCCTCGAGCTTAATGATAAGCTTGGAGGGTACTATGGTGTTGAATGCTGAGCTATAGTTTGGGATGCTGAGATTGCTTGGGATGAGTTGGACCGCAGAGTGAAGGAAAAGCAGCCAACAAGTGGTCAGCATATGTGGGAACTCCTTCAAGACTGTTGGAAAAGCATTCCTCATGAAGCTGGTTGAGAGAATGCCAAGAGTGTGCAAAGCTGTCACCAAGGCAAAGGGTGGCTACTTTGAAGTATCTAAAATATATTTTGATTTGTTTAACACTTTTTGGGTTACTACATGATTCCATTTGTGTTATTTCATAGTTTTGATGTCTTCACTATTATTCTACAATGTAGAAAATAGTATTGGCATTCTCTCAACCAGCTTCATGAGGTAAACTTGAATGAGTAGGCGTGTCCAAAATTTTGACTGGTACTGTATACTGGATATAATGTATAGCCACTGAGATACTCATATATATTCACTGTACCTGTGCGCACACACACACACACACACACACACACACACACACACACACACACACACACACACACACACACACACACACACACACACACACACACACACACACACACCCACCTGTTCAAAGTGGTAGGTGGAGTCAATGCGGGGCTTGATCTTGCCCTGGGTGTAGAGTTCCAGTAGGCGGGTCATGGTCTGGGTGATGAGCTCCTCCTCGTCACTCAGGTAGCCCAGATGGAAGCCACACACAGCCTTGTTGGCATGCATCAGCCTCAGGGTGTTGATGGTGAATTGGTTGTACCAGGTCTTGGCTACCGCCAATAGGTTCTTCTTCTGACCCGTCACACAGTTGGCTGCACCTGGGTAATGGAGTCATGAAGTCAGGGACACATGGAGAGGACATTACCACCCTACCAGAAATGTACATGTTAAAAACGTGGTGTAAATATAATAATTACACAACATCACATTTTACTGTAACACAAATTCAATTGTAACACTTAAAAAATGCAAACACTTGAAAAGCTAGCTTGGAATGCATTTTTTCCCCCCCTCAATACATTTTAAATGTATTGGAAGCAGGTTATCAAGTCATTTCACATACCATGGAACATGTTAGAATTGCAAATGGAATGTGTTAATCTTCTATAAAATTTACGGTAAGGAAGGGATGTAGTGGTACAGAAAAAGGTGGGTAAACACTGAACGCCGGTTGAGATGACAGGAGGCGAGTAATGCAAACGCTAATACAAACAACGGTAATTTAGTCTCTTACCAAACACTATGAGGGTGCCCATGGGCTTCAGCAAACTAAAGGCCTTTTGGGTGTCTGAGCCTCCCAGTGGGTCCAGGACAACGTCCAATCCTGAGGGAAAGAGACAGAAATGCCATTGGAAACTGATTTGCTCGAGTGGATCACTAGTACTGATCGAGAGGCTTGACATACAGTTTACATCGTATGCAATGATACACTACATGACCAAAAGTGTGTAGACACCTGCTCGTCGAACATCTCATTCCAAAATCACGGGCATTGAAATGGAGTTGGTCCCCTCTTTGCTGCTATAACAGCCTCCACTCTTCTGGGAAGGCTTTCCATTAGATGTTAGAACATTGCTGCGGGGACTTGCTTCCATTCAGCCACAAGAGCATTAGTGAGGTTGGGCACTGATGTTGGGCGATTAGGCCTGGCTCGCAGTTGGCGTTCCAATTCAATCCAAAGTTGTTCGATGGGGTTGAGGTCAGGGATCTGTGCAGGCCAGACAAGTTCTTCCACATCGATCTCGACAAACCATTTCTGTATGGACCTCGCTTTGTGCATGGGGGCAATGTCATGCTGAAAGAGGAAAGGGCCTTCCCCAAACTGTTGCCACAAAGTTGGAAGCACAGAATCATCTGGAATGTCATTGTATGCTGTAGAGTTGCGATTCCCCTTCACTAGAACTAAGGGGCCTAGCCCGAACAATGAAAAACAGCCCCAGACCATTATTCCTCCTCCACCAAACTTTATAGTTGGCACTATGCATTCAGGCAGGTAACGTTCTCCTGGCATCCGCCAAACCCAGATTTGTCCGTCGGACTGCCAGATGGTGAAGCATGATTCATCACTCCAGAGAACACGTTTCCATTGCTCCAGAGTCCAATGGCAGCGAGCTTTACACCACTCCAGCCGACGTTTAGCATTGCGCATGGTGATTTTAGGCTTGTGTGCGCGGCTGCTCGGCCATGGAAACCCATTTCATGAAGCTCCCGACGGAACAGTTCTTGTGCTGAAGTTGTTTCCAGAGGTAGTTTGGAACCCGGTAGTGAGTGTCGCAACCAAGGACAGACAATGTTTGCGCACTACGCACTTCAGCACTCTGCAGTCCCATTCTGTGAACTTGTGTGGCCTGCCACTTCATGGCTGAGCCGTTGTTGCTCCTAGACATTTCCACTTCACAATAACAGCATTACAGTTGACCGAGGCACCTCTAGTAGGGCAGAAATTTGACTGACTTGTTGGAAAGGTGGTGTCCAATGAAGGTGCCACGTTGAAAGTCACTGAGCTCTTCAGTAAGGCCATTTTACTGTCAATGTTTGTCTATGGAGATTGCATGGCTGTGTGCTCGATTTTATACACCTGTCAGCAACGGGTGTGGCTGAAATAGCCAAATCCACTAATTTGAAGGGGTGTCCACATACTTTTGTATATATAGTGTAATACTTCAAAGAGGAGATGACAAAGGCATCTATCAGTGATGCTGATGATACCGCCCTTTAGCCTGGTCCCAGATCTATTTGCGTTGTCTTGCCAACTCCTATGGTGATTGTCACACCAATAACCATAGGAGTTGGCAAGACAGTACAAACAGATCTTGGACCAGGCTGCATGTCCAATCCATCCTTACCCTTGGGGCTGATTTTACGGATCTCCTCGGCGTAATCTCGTGTACGGTAGTCGATGGGGTGGGTGACCCCCCCCTGGCCGATGGTCTCGTGCTTGCTGGCCGACGCAGTTCCAAACACGGTCACGTCCTCCAGCAACTGACAGAGCTGGGTGGCAGCGATGCCCACACCACCTACAGTAGAGGGACATAAGGGGACAAGACACAGAGAGAGGCACGAGGGACACATAGCATGAGAGATACTGTAGGTAACATGGAGGCAGGAAAATTGTGACAGAGGTGATTCCTGATGAAGGTGATTCGTGATGGAGGAGAGTGGAGACGGGATAACGGAGAAGAGACGGGATGGTGAAATTTAATGGAGGAGAGATGTGATGGACACTTTGAGAGTTTGATTGAGCCAGCAGGTTTGGCACTTTTGGGACTTCAAATCAAAATCAAATTTTATTGGTCGCATACACATATTTAGCTTTCCATTGGTTCCATTGGTTCCATTTTGCTAGGCAAGCTGAATCAAGCTCAAATACAGTAGAAAGACTTCAAATACTATTTGAACCCAGGTGTGGTGATTGGTGCCACGTACAAAAAAAAGCCTCACTTGCAGTATTCTAGACATACTGTTCTGTAACAGGCTCTGTTCTGTAACATACTGTTCTGTAAGCTCTAAAAGCTTTTAGCAAACCTTGAAATTCTGTTTATCTGACACACGCTCCCCTTCATAGTGGTAAGGTGAGGCAATGACACATCTGCCACGCTGATTCTCAACACAGGGGCCCCTCAGGGGTGTGTGCTTAGTCCCCTCCTGTACTCCCTGTTCACCCACAACTGCATGGCCAAGCACGACTCCAGCACCATCCTTAAGTTTGCCGACGACACAACAGTGGTAGGCCTGATCACCGACAACGATGAGACAGCCTATAGGGAAGAGGTCAGAGACCTGGCAGTGTGGTGCCAGGACAATAACCTCTCCCTCAACATGACCAAGACAAAGGAGATGATCATGGACTACAGGAAAAGGAGGGCCGAGCCCGCACCCATTCACACTGAAGAGGCTGTAGTGGAGCAGGTCGAGAGCTTCAAATTATTTGGTGTCCACATCACCAACAAACTATCATGGTCCAAACACACCAAGACAGTCGTGAAAAGGGGAACGACAATGCCTATTCCCCCTCAGGAGACTGAAAAGATTTGGCATGGGTCCTCAGATCCTCAAAAAGTTCTACAGCTGCACCACCGAGAGCATTCTGACTGGTTGCTTCACCGCCTGGTATGGCAACTTCTCGGCATCCGACCGCAAGGCGCTACAGAGGGTAGTGCGTACTGCCCAGTACATCACTGGGGCCAAGCTTCCTGCCACCCAGGACATCTATACCAGGCAGTGTCAGAGGAAGGCCCGAAAAATTGTCAAAGTATCCAGCCACCCTAGTCATAGACTCATCTCCCTGCTACCGCACTGCAAACGGTATCGGAGTGCCAACTCTAGGTCCAAAAGGCTTCTTAACAGCTTCTACCCCCAAGGCACCCAGACTATTTGCATTGACCCCCCCTTTTTTTACACTACTGCTACTCGCTGTTTATTATCTATGCATAGTCGCTTGTACCTACAGTACATGTACATATTACTTCAATTACCTCAACTAACCTGTACCCCCGCACATTGACTCGGTACCGGTATCCCCTGTATATAGCCTCGTTATTGTTATTTTATTGTATTACATTTAAGGGCTTGTAAGTTAGCATTTTACAGTAAGGTCTACACGGCGCATGTGACAAATATAATTGTATTTTATTTGATAGTGGATACTCAAAACACAACCCACTGGGCACAGACAGCAATTCAATATCTATTCCACGTTGGTTGAAGCGTGCCCTTTCGCACCACCACCGCCAGCTACTGCGCTCATAAAAATATTTCTGACACACCCCCGGACCGATAGCGTTACCACCAGCACTAAGATTTACCATTGCGCTAAGTTTGTTAAAATGGAGCCCCTACTTTGTGTCTGTGTGTGTTCAAGAAAGGTAGAGCCCAATTTGTAGGAAGAAAACAGAAACCGTTAGCGTAGCTCGAAGGTTACTCACATAACCGCGGTTCTATGAACTAAGCATTTGTATTTTTTGGGGGGGGGGGGTTCTCTCGCATCCTCATTTTCAAATCAGGTGACCCCACATGGGGCCCGTGACCACTAGTTTAGGAAACACTGCAGTACAGTATAAACCAAACCCTACTTATCTTATCCATCTTTGTTTTGTTTTTTCAAGGCCATGAAGCTAAAAAATCTACGTGAAACGTCGAGTGTTACCAAAGCAACAGGATGATAACGATCTATGTTGTCAGTTGGCTAAGGTGCTGCATGTCGTACAGTGTTATCCTCAGAGGTAAGAGGTGGCGTTGCCATGGAAATGGAGGCATATTGTTCCAGGGTAAAAGGACAGGGGAGTCACTACAGACTTGTATGTCCACCTACGCTATATACTGTGCAATCTCCCATTCTAAGATCAAGGGAAGTATGTCAAAGCCATGACTTAGGCCTAGTCAGTGGTGCAGATGAATGGCTATGTTATACAGTACTACCGTGGTTGCGAGGGGACATTCTGGGGCTGTGGAGTGTGTGTGGTGGGGAAAGGGGTACATTTTTATAGTATGTGTGTGTATGTGACTTGTGTGTGCTACTCGATATACAATCAGTCACATTCCGGTAAGTAAACATGAGCGTGTGTGTATGTTTGTAAGAATGTGTGTGTATGTGTACTTGTGTGAGTGTGTATGCGTGTGCGTTTGCACCCTTGTGGATGTGTGTGTGTGTCCACCACTACTGTACCTGCTGCCATGTGGATGAGGATGCTCTGTCCGGCCCTGACGTTGGCCATCTCAAAAAGCATAATGTAGGCCGTCAGGTAGTTGATGGGGAGGGCCGCCGCTTCCTCGAAGCTCATTGACTCTGGCATGATGAATGTTTGGCTAGCAGGCACAACCACCACCTCCTGCCACAGGCCGTGACGACTCAACACCAACACACGGTCACCCACCTGAGAGAGGGACATTTCACATGGGTCGTAAGTCACAACACACTTAAACACTGTGAAAATCCTGACAACTATTTGCTGAGTGGCAAAGTTTTCGGATGAAAATAATATTGTGGTGGTTGCCAACTGGAAGTTGCTTTCTACGGTCCATGTGAATATTATGAACGAGAGGAGGAGATGTCTTTATTGAAATGCACTCCTGCAATAGCTGAATCTCCCATGTCAGGAGAGCACTGCTGACTTACTTGCCTGGGGCCAGATCAATTGTTGCGGTCTTGCCCGACTCCTATGGTCAATGTCTAACAGATCTGGGACCAGGCAAGCCGTAGACTTTTTATTTGTGTTTCGAAAGAGGCCAAGAGGCGGAAGACGCAGGAAAGTCGCCCAATTGGTCTCTGAATATTATAACATTTCCTGTTTGTAATTCCTCGAGATGTACGGGTTGCTTCTCTTCCTGCTGCTCACAAACACATGACAATAAAGTACTCATGACTCACAGATCACATTGCCACATTGCATTTAATGCGGTCAATGACCTCAAAGTCTGCACAAAAGGGTGCATGACCAATTGAGACCTAAGAGAACCTGTATGAAACTTCTATTTGAAAATATACCATTGTTCAGGAATGTTCTGTGGAAGTGGTGGTTGAGTATTTCAAAGAACCAGTCAATAACACATACCAGGAAAGAATGAATAGAAAAGAAAAACAAGAGAACACGGAAAAAACAAACGCCACTGAGGAAAAGGTTCAAAAGTGGGTGGGGCTTTATGCTCGAAAAGTGAATATGTCAACGGTTGACATCATTTGCTCACTGACCAATCTGATCACATCCATCTGGTCTTTTTAGGATGGGCGAAGAGGATTCAACAAGGCTGAAGATTTTAAAACAGGGTCGTATTCATTTGTACCAAACAGATGAAAACTGACTGAAACAGAGAGGGACTAATTGGATTTGTCCAGTAAGAAACGCTCATTTCTGTTTTTTCATTGCAAAACGTTTTAAAACATTGCAATGCTTGCCCTGATGAATACGACCCAAAGCTGGTGTCTGTTTCAGCCCGGGAAATATCCCATGTGACCTCATCCGAAACAGCCACGCCCTCAGTCCACCTCTGGATAGCTTCACTGATTGTTGGGCCAAAGCGGCCGTTCGGACAAACGTCGATAAAACAGTGAGTTGTTGAGACCATGTTGGCCAAAAGACACAAACTGAGCTCAGCATAAACAGAAACGGGAACAGGTCCAAGCCTAGGCTACTCCCAAAACAGACTCTAAAGGCAGCAGCTGGGCTCTGCCTTATATTGTCCACAGATCGGGCAGCACTCTGACTCTAGGCTGTTGTTGTTGGGGGTGGTGGTTAGGTGTCTTGGAACTAGAAGCACAAGCATTTCGCTACACTTGCATTAACATCTGCTAACCATGTGTATGTGACCAATACAATTTGATTTGAGGCCAGTTGTGCAGAAAGAATGTGCTGTCCTTCTATAGGATTTTTCTAGCCATTTGTTCGGGGGAAGGGAGGGTGGAAAGGGGTGTGGCAAGGGGAGGAGAAGAAAATGAAGGGGGAGGAGAAGGAAATATCAAATGTAACTGACCATGTTTGTGGAACAGTGAAGGGTTATGATGTACTTTACAAACAGTACTGACTATTTGGGTCTGACAGACAGACAGACTCACACATAGGCTCACCTTGCACATCGGCAAACAATTGCACACAAACACGGGGCCAAAACACACACACGCACACACGCCAAAGGAAATATTGCTGATATCAAAATATTATATCAGAGCCCTTTATCAAATAGATTGGGTCATGTCATTGCAGTGTTACGCCCACATGAGTTGACAGCCCTTGGGGGAATTCTCGAAGCACAGCATGGCAGTGTCAGTGTCATCACTCATTTCACATCTCCATCCCACTTCGGATATTCACAGTCTGGAAGTATCAGAGAGGGAACAAATGGAGACAGGGGAGAACCAAAACTCTTAACCCCAACCTCTGATAATCACTTCTCAACAGGTTCTTGGAGGTGTTATAACACATCGAGATAGGGAGCAGGAGGCACACCACCTGACCACAGGATATGTGACTTTCATTGGGAAGACAGAATATGCTCACTGCTATTATAGTAGCCCAATATTTGCTACTAAAATCAAGACAATAATGCGGCCAAGGACGAAAACCACTCAAATGTTTATTATCTTGTAATAAGGCTTTCGTACAGAGACACAATGTTGTTTCAGCCTTGTGACTGCATGAATAACTAAGAAAATGATATGAAGGCAGAAAGGAAGATATTAAAGAGATAAATCACGTAAAAGGAGCGCCCAAAACAGTGCTGCCATACTGCACTGTTAACCATGATTTTGTGCACGCCTCCTCAATAAAATATTATAGCCTATATAACGGTTCTGTGCCTGGACAAAAAGGGCCATGTTTGATGTATTGATTGGGCGGGCCTCGCCCATGAATTTGATTTGAATATAAATGATGAGCAATAGGCTACCATAAAGAAAGAAAGAAAAGGCTTGAAAGAAACATGATGCTATGTTTTTAGACTCACTTTTCTATCCGTCACCTCTTCCCCTAATGCTTCAATCACGCCCGAGCATTCCATCCCGGGCGTGACGGGCGGCGACGGCAGCAGCTCATACAACCCCTGTCTCCCCAACAACTCGGCGAAGTTCAGACCACACGCCTTGACCCGCACCAGCACCTCTGCGCTTTTCAGGCTCGGCTTTCCCTTTTTCATCTGGAGCTTCACTTTGTCATAGCCTCCATAGCCCGTTAGGAACAAAGCACGGTAGCTGAAAACTTCCTCCTCGGGCGCCACGGGCGCTTTGTCTGGGGTCGCCGCCGCCAAAGGCTCGTCTGCTGGCTCTTCCGCGGGGGATGGCTCACCCTCTTGGGCTGCCTCTGATGGAGGTTCCTCAGTAGGTGGGTTCTCTGTCTTCTCCTCTGCGGGTTCTTGCTGCTGTCGTGCCGGTGCCTCTTCGCCAGACATGATCGGAATCACAAAAATAGCCTATTTTTCCCAATGCGCTTTTCTTTTTTGGTACTTCTGTTTCTCAGGTTTCCCTGATAGCCTAAAAAACACCGTACAGAAGTTGCAGTAAAATTGTATTTTTTTCGTAAACTAGTCTATTGCAGTGCACAATTCCACTGTAAAAATATAGATAGCCTATTACAACAGGTAATACCAGGAGGTGATTTTAGTGCGTGCACCCTAGCTAGGAAAGTGACAGATATTCTACTTGGCAATGGAGAGCAGTGCGCAGTCAGACGGGATGTGGCCACGGTTAAAGGGCGGAAAGTGGATTTTTAGTCAGAGGAGGGGAGCTAAAGCAAGAGGTCGGCGGAGCTCGCTTAGCAACAGGTGGCGTTGCCATCAAGGTGCATGGGGCTTACAGGCCTATGTCAACAGTGAAATAGAAAGGATGATGATCAAAATATAGCCTAGAGATAGGTATGCATTGGAGAACAAGAAGACCAATTTTCAAGAAGCTTAAACAATTTGGTATAATTTTGCAATCTATTATTGATCTCAAGACATTCTCTGGAAACAACAATAGGCAGGCAGCAACAGGGGCAAGTTTTGAATTACATTGTGTAAAAAGACTATTCGACCCAGTGTGGAACCATTGACATAATGGAACCTGTAGTTGAGGGGTCCTAAAACTGCAAAAGTCAGTCATGAAAGTTTTTGTGTTCTCCCAGTCTGTGAAACAGGAAGTCACTAGGTGATAAAGATGTGGCCAAGGGGGCATGGCAGGAAATGCCTGAGTTAATAGAGAGCCCGGCACTTGCAGGACAGGGCTGCCATGTTTCACTTCCTACTCCTCTTGTTTGTAGGTTCTGATTAAGGGGCAAACAAGCCATCGTAAAAAAAAGAAAGAAAGAAAATTGCCCAAAAAAAGTTGAACCAGCTCACTTGCTTTTACACTATGGTATGACTATTATATGTTCAATGTTTCTTTAGAAAATATTTTTTTAAAGGAATATTTTCCCCATATTAAAACGAAAGTTCAGTTCACATAACAGGAACAGGCATAAATTAATCATTAATTAATCACACAAAATAAACTAGCTTCAGAAATGACTTTGTCAAAGCAAGAACATAACTAGGGGTTTGCAATGATGGTGACAACTTGGAGACATTTTTGGATTAAGTGGATCAAAATTCAAAAGGCACTCGCACATTTGAGCTGTCTTTGTGGCAGGTGCATAGTAACAATTGAATAACATGAGAGAGAAAATAAGAAACTGACACACTGCTCTTGCGGGTATCAAATCAAATCAAATTTTATTGGTCACATACACATGGTTAGCAGATGTTAATGCGAGTGTAGCGAAATGCTTTATCTTTATTAAGCTTGCTTTTGGACTAAAAATGAGTAACAGTTCATTGTTGGGTTTCTAGGCCAGAAACAGTATTTTGGGAAAACACATGTTTAATTTTGGGAAAGAATTTCAACAGTTCTACTGTCGTATCAAAGGGTTTGTCTGTACATGTAGGTAGAAAAGAGAGGCCCTTAGATAAGACTGAGACTTGTGCGTCAGTGAGCTATTTTTTGGAGAGGTTAATTACCGCGTGCTGCTGTAGCTCGGTGTCCACGGCCTGTGGGTAAAAATCTTCTTAGAAATCGGAAAAACATGACGAGACATGTCAAAATTCTGATTTTTTGGCACTTGAGCAAAAAAGGGATTTTTAGAATTTTCAATTGAAGGGCACTTCATTTAATATAACAGCAATTTAAATTTCATTATAGGTGCATCATTTCTACTTAAAATGTCAAACAGACGCACAATGTACTCGTGGAACGACCCAGTTGCTATAGGTCAGAAAAAGTGGGCAAGGCGCAATACACGCACGCACGTGAAACTGACGTCAGTGTGCTGGTAATAGTATAGCTTCTCCACTGCCCATGTCCCCATGGGGGCTCGAACCAGTAATCCTCTGCCCGCAAACACACTTGACCCCACTCCTTCAAAACGTACAAACCATTTGAGCTATCGACAAATTTCAAATTCGGTAGCTCCATCAGCGACATGTCAAGCTAGCTGTTGAGTGAGCTTTCGGTATATGCTTCACTCCTGCGTGCACGCATGCACATGCACACACCAACAACTTCATAGAAGAGTCCAATTTCTTAAGCTATAAAAACTATACAACACTAATGTAGGCTACTTATGAAATTAGACCCTCCCATAGGTGACCATGATATGTGTAATATTATGCGTCCATAATACCTTTGTTTTTACAGGTGTGTGGGGGGAGAACGACGACATATACTATATATGATATATGTGAACAACCCTTCTAAGTCGTGGCTTCTCAGCCACACCCGTTACTGACCGGTGTATAAAATCGAGCACACAGGCATGCAATCTCCATAGACAAACATTGGCAGTAGAATGGCCTTACTGAAGAGCTCATTGACTTTCAACAGGATGCCACCTTACTAACATGTCAGTTCGGCACATTTCTGCCCTGTTAGAGCTGCCCCGGTCAACTGTAACGCTGTTATTGTGAAGTGGAAATGTCTAAGAGCGACAAAGGCTCGGCCGTGAAGTGGCAGGCCACACAAGCTCACAGAACGCCACCGCTGAGTGCTGAAGGGCATAGCACTTAAAAAATCGTCTGTCCTCCGTTGCAACACTCACTACTGAGTTCCAACGTCAGCACAAGAACTGTTCCTCTGGAGCTTCATGAAAAGGGTTTCCATGGCCGAGCGGCCGCACACAAGGCTAAAATCACCACGCGCGATGCTAAGCGTTGGAGGGAGTGACGTAAAGCTCGCCGCCGTTGGACTCTGGAGCAGTGGAAAGAGTTCTCTGGAGTGATGAATACATGTCGCCTATATTGTGTACATTGCTTTGTGCATTGTCTTGTGCCGCCACCTGCAGCTGAAGGGATGTCATGGCATTCTCTTTGTGCAGGATGCGCACCAACAAGTCAATGGAAAGAATGGCCATGGGAAGAAAATAGCTCCATAGCCTCTCCTCGAGTGTGATATTACAATGTCTGTCTACACGAGATGGAAAGTATTCTTATCCCTTTTCTCAAAACACATTTAACTCGTGTATGGCCTGGCTTCCACGGTGTAAGCCCTAGCTACAATGTGGGACCCACGTCTGACAGTCCCGTTCTGTAATACAACACAACACTGCATTGTGAAACAGGCCCATGTGAAAATGTATGCACGCACTACTGTAAATCGCTTTTGATGAACCAGTCTGCTAAACGGCATATATAATATAATACAAAGTGGGATTTGAAGTTGGACGCTCAATATTCTTGTGTGCCCTTTCTCACCAGAAGATGGCGATAGAAACCTGGTCATTGTATCAATGCAAGACCAGTGCAGACGTGTTGCTTCTGACCGTGATCTCGGGAACCACAGAACTAAATCTCTGCAGATGTTTGGAGAGGTTGCCCTGTAGACCAGAGGTGTCACGAAGGGAGCACTGATGAAGATAATTGTGTTGATATTAATTTTAGAATCACAGAATACTAAACCTCTACTGGATTCAGTATGCCACTCCTTTTTCACGGCATGGCATTTGCGTTAACCAGCTAGCACCGACCACTACTGCCAAGCATGGTAAAATTCAGTCAACTCTTAAAAAGGGAAATTACCAGGAGATTACAGTATAGGAGAGATGGGTGAGAGAGATAAGTGTGTGTTAGTGTCTGAGAGAGAGAGAGAGAGAGAGAGAGAGAGAGAGAGAGAGAGAGAGAGAGAGAGAGAGAGAGAGAGAGAGAGAGCATAGGGGTATGTGTTCTTGTAAAGGGGGGATTTATTTCACAAAGAGGGGGGGGGGAACTATTCTTCAGATTTGATCAAAGGTGTTGTTGATGGATGATTATGACATTATCCCGAACAGTTGGCATGCAAATAAACGTTAGCTCCTCAGTCCTTCTCATTGGTTGTTAGTGGCTGATGGGCGGGTCTAAAGAGGAAAGTGAAAATACAAACTCACGTTTTGTCAGCATCCAGCGGTGGCACGCAGGAACATTGTGGACTAGGCTATGCAGGCGCGCTAAAGAGTTATTACAGTTCTGAGTCTGACAGTCAAAGCTTCGGGAAGGCACACACACCGAGGAATAAAACTGAAAACAGGGAGGAAAATCTCACCGGTATCTACTTTCTACACTTTGACTTTGGGACTATTCTGGAGTGTAGCTAAATGAAAAGAAGGCGACGCATCATAACCAAATAGACGGCACTATGGAGAGCAAGGGCAGCCGCTGTAAGATCGTGGTGGTCGGCGATACGCAATGTGGCAAAACGGCATTACTTCATGTATTCGCCAAAGACTCGTACCCAGAGGTACGTTATGGCGATTGTATTACGAAGTTTATACGATTGTAATAAATAAGTCAATATTTTTTACATTAAAAAAAAATCGTTTAGCGTTCGCACCATGCGCGCATCAGGCTTCTCCATAAACTATGTTTTAAAACATTTAATGATTCTAAAGTTTAGACTTTAGATCCTGTCTATAGCATAGTATCTATAGCCTAAATCTATGGCACATATTTTTCATTTAATGACATACATTTTGCATTATTCCTATACATTCTAGCTGGCCATGTGTGTCTAAGAATTGGCTCAGAATTAATATGGTGCCTGCCATATGCACATAGCCTACATGTGATATGTGATAGAGGAATAGGCCTACACCAGACTTTATCAGCCGAGATGAGTGGGAATGGAACATGGTATCATTTTGAATCATTGGGCAGATTTAGGTTTTCATTTTGCCATTTGAAATGTTCCTTTTCAGAATTATGTCCCGACTGTCTTCGAGAACTACACGGCGAGTTTCGAGATCGAGAAACAGAGGATTGAGCTGAACATGTGGGACACATCAGGTAAGGACTGTGGCTTCAAGCGGGACTAATTGAATAAATAAATGTTGACACTTGGACTCGAAGATGTCACAACTCGCACAAGTAATTTGGACAGTGAGCCAGGTCTCTTTTAGTCTGCTAGGCTCCGCTCAAGGTGCAGAAATTGGCAATGATGCGACAGTTTTGAGCATTCAGAAAAATCCAGAGTTTTTCAAATTAATTATATTTATTCGGATTATAATGCTGGATTTTCCCAACAAGTTACGCACAGCAATTTGTGTTTTTGTGCCCACAAAACTACGCACAGAAATTACATATTTTCAAGGGAGGCTACGTTTCTTGGACATTAATTCCTGCTTTTTGACAGTTGAGTACATATTGAATGTCAAGCCTTCAGGCCTCCTGCACAGTTGACCTGGTATTTTATTGCACCAATTTGTCTTTTTGAGGGATTGCCGCTTTCATGTCCAATCAGAGTTATCAGAAGCGCCTAGTTCCCAGTGGGAAGTTTCACTTGAATCCCAGCTAACAACAAACGTTCCCACAACTTTAGAGAAAGTTCGCTTAAGAGTCTCATTAGGTCATTAACTAACGTTTTCATAGGAATTTTTCCAAGGAACCATTCCCTTAATGTAAAATCGAATTTACCCAGAACGGTTTACCATGTTCTCAGAACTGAAATTATTAATGTTCCAGACACGTTTCATGCGGACGTTGCAAGAACATCAATGTGTCCAGTTTTCTGTAGGTTAGGAGAAAACATGACTAGAACATTAATATATTATTTTCTGAGAACATGGCAACCATGTTCTGTGTATGTTTGGTGGGACATTGATGGAATATTCTCCTAACCCTCCGAAAACTTGACAAATGAATTGTCTTGCAACACTCCCATAAAACGTGTCTAGAACATGAATATCTTATATTCTGAGAACATGGCAACCATGCTCTGTGTATGTTTGGCGGGACGTTGATGGAATATTCTACTAACCTACAGAAAACAGGACACATTGATGTTCTAGTCATGTTTCATGGGAATGTGGCCAAAACATTTGTGTCCCCCCCAAAAACACACATCACGTTAGTGATGCCAAGCCAATCAAGGCCCTCCATTCACAGCTCTTTGTCTGTTAGCAAGGTTTGGGATACTCATGCACACGGTGCTTTTAAGACACAGTGTTTTCAATTGACATATTTGACACACTTTGACATACATAATTACATTGTGCTTGTTCAATTAATCAGTCATTATTATTCAACATGACCTCACCTGGGATTTGGACTCACAACCTCTTGGTTCACGATATTCTGATCTGACACCTTATCTGTGTAAGGTATCAGTTATTAATCTGACTATTCTCTCATCATTGATTTTGTTGACTTATTTCAGCAATTTAATGGCTTTCTGTATAGTTGTCTAATGTTGGTGGGGCATCTTAAAACCTGTTCTAATGATAGTCCTGAATCACTATGATCAATAAAATATACTGAACAAAAATATAAACACAACATGCAGCAATTTCAAAGATTTTTTGAGTTACAGTTCATATAAGGAAATCAGTCAATTGAAAGAAATGCATTTGGCCCTAATCTATGGATTTCACATGAATGGGCAGGGGTGCAACCATGGGTAGGCATAGGCCCACCCACTTGGCAGCCAGGCCCACCCACTGGGGAGCCAGGCCCAGCGAATCAGAATTAGTTTTCCCAAACAAAAGGGCTTTATTACAGACAGAAATACTCATCAGCACAACCACCCCTCAGACGATCCTGCAGGTGAAGAAGTCGGATGTGGAGGTCCTGGGCTGGTGTGGTTACATGTGGTCTATGGTTGTGAGGCCGGTTGGAAGTAGTGCCAAATTCTCTAAAATGACGTTGGAGGCAGTTTATGGTAAAGAAATTAACATTAAATTATCAGGCAACAGCTCTGATGGACATTCTTGCAGTCAGCATGCCAATTGCACGCCCCCTCAAAACTTGAGACATCTGTGGCATTGTGTTGTGTGACAAAACAGCACATTTTAAAGTGGCCTTTTATTGTCCACAGCACAAGGTGCACCTGTGTAATGATCATGCTGTTTAATCAGCTTCTTGATGTGTCACACCTGTCAGGTGGATGGATTATCTTGGCAAAGGAGAAAAGCTCACTGACAGGGATGTAAACAAATTAGTGCACAACATTTGAGAGAAATACGCTTTTTGTGCATATGGAACATTTCAGGGATTTTTTTCCTTCTCCAGCTCATGAAACATGGGACCAACACTTTACGTGTTTCATTTATATTTTTGTTCAGTTAATTTTCTTGAGTGTACTTTTAACAGAGCTGAGATTTACTTCAAAGTGTATCCACCCTATTGCTTACACTTATCAAGTTGTTTCAGATCTACACAAGTGCCTAGGGAGGAGGGGTTAAGGTTTCTTCTGGACAGGGCCTAACTATACTGACCCAATAAGCACATACCCTAGAGATATCCCTTATTGGCACAGTGGTAAGGTTGTTTGTCATTGGTGCTTGTGGCCTGGGTTCGAGACCAGCTAGAGCAGTCACCCTACTCTCCCATTCTTAGCAATATGTGTTAATGCCATTATTTGGCAACAGTTACACACTTATCTGATTTAATTAAAATGAGTTTCTCATTAAAAGACAGGTAACAAAAACATTCTCTCTCCATGGATGGTCATCCAAGCTAACTAATCTAAGTCAGATCAATGTTAGCAAGCTTATCAAGCTAGCTAAAATCTTATTGGTTGAAGAATTGTTCTGACCAAAAAGCACATGAATGAAGCAAAGTCGTATTTCCAACATCACAACTAGGAAATAGAAAGTTCCCGACTAGCACGTGAACGTGGCACTAGGCCCTGTGACTGTCCCACCTTCTTCCTCTTATGTAACAACAATGCCTCTGAACATGTTTTCACACCCATTAGAGTGACGACAAGACGTTGACAATGAAGACAGACGGACAGACCAGCTGAAGCCTTAAGACCAAGAAACGTGTGCTTGTTTAGATACTGCTTGGTGGTAATGGGTGTTGTTAAGATGCGGTTCGAGAGCTCACTGAAATGGGTGTTGCTGAAATGTCTAACTGCATTTCAACAACCCCCATTTCAACCACCCAGGAGCTATTCGCCTGGCCTTTGGAACACTGTTGTGGATAGCAACTTGCGTTGATGGATGGTGTCAATAAGGAATTCTAGTCATCTCAGATGACTGTCTCAGTGTTTCCTCCTACCAGCGATCCTATACTGAAGCTATACTTGCCCCAAGCCTAAAAGAAAATTGCCTCAATTGGTTTGAATCACAACTTCAGAAGGTGGCTCTGGCAACTCCAGACATTTCTTATTTCCTAGGGAGCCGCCTATACGAAACAAATCAATGGGAAACAGATGAGAGGCAGACTTGGTGAAAGTAGATGTGGCTAAGTGGATTTCTCCCAGCTATACAGAAGGAAGGTACTATATGACCCACGTCTGACCCTACCTAGCCTCCTATTAGTTGTATAAATAGATTGTTCGGAAGAGGCAGGTTCTAATCTGGGTATATCTCTTTGGACAGGTGTATTTGCTCCCACTCACACATAAGTCCCCTGGCACCGGACCTTTTGTTGCTAACTGGCTAAATGAGGGTTAGTGACTTGGCGCATGTAGACGGGGCAGTGTTTGTGTGCATGCGTGTGCGTGGAGTGTGCGTGGAGCATTGTTTCTGCTATTTTCTGCCCGGAAGTGCTTTGCCTCTTTGTGTGTGTATTGTTAGGTATCATAACAATAGGATTTGAAAGATAAACAGGATTTGTGAAATAATGTTTGTGTGTGTGACCCTGTGAGGTATAGACATGCTACCTGCAATACCCAGGAGTGTTTATTTCTATCCCTTCACTCATGGCTGAATTTGTAATGCAATATATTATTTGTCTTGTATGTATGTGTGTGTGTGTGTGTGTGTGTGTGAGACAGCCAGCCATGTAAATGTGTATGTAAATGGATAGATGTGCTAGCCTGGCACAGTAATGTGTTAGCTTTGCATGGCAGCAGGTGAGTAGATGAACCAAACCAGTGACTGTTAACAATGACTGAGGTCGAGGAGAATGAATTAACTACAGGAGGATAGCTCACCCTGTCCTGCTCTCGCTCTCTCTCATTGTCTCTTTCACCCCCCCCCCCCGTCCTCCCTCTCACAGCTCAGAGGCAGCTTCTAGGTGTGGCTGATAGGGCGGGGACTAGTGGAGTAAGGGAATAGAGTAGAGGAGGAAGAGGAGGAGTGTAGACAAAGAAGAGGAGGGGGAGAAACTGATGGCAGATGAGGTGGTGTGGTGGCGTGAAGACCGAGGAGAGGAGGAGAAATCGAGGAGAGGACAAGTGGAGGAGAATTTAGAGTGGAGGAGGAGCAGAGAAGTAGAGAGGAGAAGAGTGGAGAGGAGGAGGGCGACTAAGTGAAGACAGATGAGAGGAGGGGAGGAGAAGTCAAGCAGAGAGACTAAGGGGTGGGACATGAAGGAGACAGACACAAGGAGGGGAGGCTAGAGTGGCCAGCCATTCCACTGGAGCCCGAGCTAGTCGCCTGCTTGCTGA
The DNA here is from genome assembly GCF_016432855.1 of Salvelinus namaycush. Lineage (NCBI taxonomy): Eukaryota > Metazoa > Chordata > Actinopteri > Salmoniformes > Salmonidae > Salvelinus > Salvelinus namaycush. The sequence continues at coordinate 20,129,314 of NC_052310.1, forward strand.
CAGAAACAGAGTGGCAGTAATTAACCATACACTTATCCCCACGCTCGCTCAGTGACCAAACACTTGCCCCCTGTCTCTCCCTCTCTCCCACCCACCCTCTTCTTTATCACCTTCTCCCTCTCTCCCCTTCGCGGTCACTCCTCTTTTGATTGCACTCATGCGCTCTCACCCTTCGTCCTACTCTTTTTCCCACCGCCTGATTGGTCCCTCGCTCTCTTTCTCTCAATTGAAAAAAAAAATCTCCCCCTCCCTCCTCTCGCTCAGTCAAAACAAGGTCAGGACTCCCACTCTGTCGCGCTAACGCCTCTTATGATCATTGCGCTTGATTAGCCTAGCATCTCCGCTAACCCCTCTCCCCTTTTGATCCTCTATGCTCACAGCGGTGTAGATAGCAGAGATAGCTGATCCACACTCTCTCTATCACGCCACATCAGCCATATAAGGCTCAACATAATCTGTTTATGCAGTGTGACAAAAGGAGCAACACATAAAAAAAAAACACAGGCGGATGAACTAACGAATGAGTGGGGGGATTTGGATGGGATTGAGATAGAGTGTGTGTGTGTGTTGTTGTTTTTGGAGGGAGGCTCAGGGATTTTATCCTAATTCTGTTACACTCCAGTGTTTGGTTATATTTCAAAAGTAGCAGATAGAATTCAAATCATCAGTTTGTTTCTCATCAGATGTCCCAAAATAACAGTATACAACACCAGAATAAGTAAATAAATTGACGTATCAGAAGAGGTACAGGATGTACTAGCACAATGCTAGGCTCACGTCTCTTTTTTCTAAGTGTTGGCTCTAGCTTTTCGCTGTTCTCAGTCTAGGCCAGGGTATTCAAATCCGACCGTCAAGGTCTTGTAGTTGATGTATTGGTTAATGCCATTCGTTATTCAGAGAGTACACTAACCGGGCTGTCCCAGGTCTGAATCCGTCCCTTGTAGAGGGAAATATTCAACAGAATAAAAGTAGTAGCAGCGCTGTGGAGCTTCAGGCCTTTATAAGTCTGCTCCGGGCCAAACCTAATGCATCAAACAACTTGCCTGCTTCAAAGTCAACCGTGTGAAAGGTAAGAGTCCATAGAAACCTGCTCAACCTGCAGTGTCATATACACACAAAACAGCGTAACACCAAGAAGGAACTCGACAGGGAGGTGCGCCTGAAGTCTGTCCCTCAGGCAACTTCCTGCTCAGGAAGACTTTGGCACAGGTTTGATCTCAGCTCTCAGCTCAGTGAAACTTATCTAGAGCCCTGATTTTATTCTCTCCATCCTTACACAACCACACAGTATATAGTATAGATCACCCCCTCTCCACGCTCCCTGTTGCATTTCTCTCAGACTGAAATGGAGTCCCACTCTGGTATTGGCACAGCAGGCTCTCATTAATTAATGAGGAGATTTTATGACCTCTGTCAGATGTTGGCTCCTTGAAAGCCAGCCCAGATGAGATGAGAGACAGAGAGAGAGAGTGAGAGAGGGCGAAAGAGAGGGACACCTATCTTGGGTTCATGCTCAAGTCTAAAAGGGAGCGAGAGTAGTTTGAGTTAAAAGCAACAAATGAAACTCAAAAGCGCTATGTAGTCGGTGTGATTCTGGTTGGCTTGATCTACTCCTGGTCATGGTGCCCATTAAAAGCACAGGGAACATTGAAAATCAATGGCCTAGATGCTTCTCCACCTCACCCCCATGGGAAACGCATCCATCCCCGCCAAACTCACTTGCTTTCACTGACAGACCTCAGACTGTTCAGTAACCCATTCCTAGAACACACGCACACGCACACGCACACACACACACACACACACACACACACACACACACACACACACACACCAAAGAGGGTCATGCAAGGATCCATTCATCTACCCCCGAAGCCAATTATATCCCTCATTTATAATTCAAGACATTTGCTATGACCGCACCAGTCTTTCCTCACAATAGCCAACCATTATTGAGTGGGGAGCGACCCCATGTCTTCCATGATGTTGTCCAACTGGAAGTGAAGTGTTCCTGTTTCAAAGTTCCTCTTTCCTGTGTTCAGTGTGAATTACCTCTATACTCTATGACTGTAGGACTAGGGATGTAGTGGAGGGTATTTATTTAAAGCTCTACATAGCGAGGTGAATCATTGAGAACACATTTTATTTTACAAGCAGTGCTTTCACAAGCGCTGTGTACTCTCTTTCAGTGTTGCAAATAGCGTTGATGCACCGACTACGCTAAAGCAGCACTTATGCAGAGTGCCACCGTATCTCGATCGCCTTTCAGTGTTCACCTTTATATCTACTGACACTTCCCAGAGTAGGGCCTTGTGACATGACGTCTTACCAGCTGTAAATTGTATCAGCTGGATATTACTTTTTCGCCCCCAATTCAATAAAACGACGGAAACAGCAATGACGGGTAAAAACTTTTGTATTGCTCAAGTGCAAAATCATAATTGTGATTACCCAGAAAATAGAGAGAAAAATACATAATGTCATGTTGCTCAACGATGTGTCCTCATTGAGATCGATCCACACCCCTGACTGACTGTCAGAGCGCAGTGGTGCCTGTACTTGCGGTGCCTGCTCTCTTTTTGCTGGCCTTTGGTGATCTTCACTTTGACCTGATTGGTGTTCACAGCAGCGACAGCATCAGGAGCTCCAGTGTTTCCCTTATGGGTGTTCTTCAGGCGGGGTCGACTGTCCATGTCCATCTCCTGAAGGATCTCTGGCCTGGTGAAGCATTGGAAGCATCTGTGATTTCTCCTGGCTCATCTGAATGTAAACCGGTATGGTTATTTGGATGATGATGCTCATATTTATGGAGTGGTGATTTTAGCATGTAAATCTTGGTGGGGCCAAAAAATAAATGTTTCAGGTGTATGCCAGCAAAACCACTACACAACACTAAACAATACATTAATTGCACTATAACGGTGACAAACGGTGCCCACAAACTGTTAGAACCTACATAAAGCTGTCCCAACGGCAAAGTCCCAACAACTTACTGTACCACTCCTACTCCTGGCTATCATCGGAGCCTTGTCTGGTAGAGAAACAGCTCATTCAGCCTAATTTACTGCCTTTTAAAAAAACATAGCTGATATGGCTGACTTGCTTAAACAAATGTGGTTTCTACTGACAATTGAGATGTACAAACTATGGCATAAGGGGACGACGAGCGGATAAGAGGCAATCCGTAATTCTGATTAAGACATCAATGAGCAAGCTAGGACAGACATAGTCGATATAACTATTTGTTCATCACTTTTGAAATGTACAGCGACAGAATTCAGAACATGGGCCGTTCTTACAGTATTCTCCCTGTACACCAAGTTAGACCCGCAGGATAAATAAAGGGGGCATATAAGCAGACAATAAAAGCTCTTACAATATTCGATGATGACATTTCTCTAAAACAGGCTATAGGCTACATGTGCAACACCAAGATCACAGTAGGCTATATTATGAGGGGAAAAGGGACCAAATTATTAGGGTGAGGCACATGAGCTACTAACAGCTTACTACACAACATAAACTTAGTATTACTTTCTTAGCTACAGTATACATATCTCCCTGGCATATTACAGAATTTATGCAGCACCATACAAGACATTTTTGGACTCACCTTGTTGTGCTGTGCTCACTTGAACAGGAAGGTGGTGCGGCGGTACTTCGTGGGCAAATTTTGTCATCAAATTTTTGTCATCAAAGCCTGGCATTCTCAGGATTTATGGTGCTATCAAGACAACTGGGAACTCTGAAAAAAACAAGGTTGAATCATGATGTCAGTGATCTTGAGTTCCGAGTTCCCGACTTGCAATTCCGAGTTGGATGACCCGTTCAAAACTTATTTTCCCAGTCAGAGCTCATTTTTGTCAGAGTTCCCAGTTGTTTTGAAATCACTGAAGTCTGAGATTTCCAGGTTCTGAGTTTCCAGTTGTTTTGAGTGCAGGAGCAGTCATGCTGGATTGACAGCATGGCCAATGTTGAATGTTGATCCTTTTAAGCTTGGAAAAGAGACCCTTAAACCCAGACTTGGACCACACATCCACTCCACTGGATAGCAGGCTAGTGATTGCTTTGCAATGCTTGCAGTTAGCCACCGATTCCTTCCAAACCACTCATTGTTGAATTTGCAATTTCCAACTTGTTGTGTAATGTTTATGTCCAATAATGTTTTATCTGTTTATAATTTATCTTCATATGACAAGGATTGAAAGGGATTTGCCAGTAGATTGTCAACTTGATTTATGATGATGACTGCTAGCTAAGAGTTTGAAAGTATGATGTTGACATGATCAGTCCAATCAAAGTTACGGTAGATATAACGTGATTTCGACGTCATTTTATCAGTGGCCAATGACTTTAAGCCTTCTTGGATGGTCACTTCTAATGTAACTCTATGGCAGCACCCAAGGGGCTCGGATTTTCAAGCTCTCCCCGTAGATTTTGCGGTGACATAGTGTTCCCATGAGTGACAGAACACTGAGCCAATCACGGGGCAACTAGAGAACATTACCAACCCCTACGCACCGTATTTTCCGCTGGCCACCCCACCACCACAGAAAGCACTGAGCTAGGCTGAAACACCTACATTTTGGAGCTGTGTCACTCAAGAAAGCAAAAAAAGAGACCAAGTTTGTATGCAGCTTTATTGACTCAATACATTTTTTTGCTAAACGGGTGTGGCTCTGCACCACCTGCCCTGAATGATGGGTCACCATTGCATCTACGATGCTCACATCTATGCTCACATTAGATATGTGGTATTAAAACCAGTTAAGGGACAGTTTGCAAAATGTATCCATAAAAATAAATGAATGAATAAATTATGACTGAATAAATACAATGAAGAGCAGGTTACAGAATTGCTGATTGTCCACTGTCAACATTCCAGAACTGGTGATGTTATAATCAGATTCTTCTGTAACATACTGGGTCCATATAATACTATGTTTCATGATAGGCCCACTATCAACATTCTGGTAGTTGTGATGTCATAATCAATTATTCTATTACATCATGTTGGGTCCATATCTTGTGTATGTTTGACAGTGAACAGTGAACCCAATTCACTTTTACAAAGCATAGTTAGCTAGCTAACTAGTAGTTTGACTTGTAATTTGTACTGCCTACCTTTGAAAGACGATTTCATTTATTTCATCAAAATGGAACAGCTCTCCCAGAAGATGTTATTTTTGGCTGTTATTTTCTGTCTCATATCCCCTGTTACTGCAAATGTGTTGGCGTCTTCGGAGTACAAGACTTTGATACAGGTGAAGGACCACCCTGTTCTGAACAACCCTGACGCTACAAAAGAGACCAATTTCAAGACATTGCTGGAACAACTTGAGAGTTTACGGGTGAAAGACGATTCTTCTCCAGGTAATGTGGGCCAGTTGACGAAAGGATATTCCTCAAAAAATGCCAAAGACCCAACAGACCTTGTAGAGCCTCTGCCCCTGATTTATGTTCCAGAGCACAAGCCTTTGATGCCAGTGAAGGACCACCCTGTTCAGGACATCCCCAATGTTGCAAAACTGACCAAAATGGTGCAAGTGGACCAGATGCTGGACCAACTTCAGAGGATGGAAGATGATACTTTCCCAGGTAAAGCTAAAGTCCCCCAGAAGATTGTGGAGAAACTTATTCCTTATCTACTGGCTTACAAGCAAACAGCATTACATGGTGACGATGACGTCTTCAAAGAAAATGTTCAGGCTCCAGCTCCAAAAGCTCAGAAGAGCACCCTGAAGATCAAACCCAGAGTCAACATATTGACCGACCCTTCTTACTCCGAACCACTTGTGAAGGTGAACCTGATTTTGGGGCTCTTTTTCTATGGCTTCATCGTAATAGTGGTTCTCTATGATGCTGTGAGAATCGCCAAGGAGGCTAGAAGGAGATCTGATGCTATGGCCGCTGCCAGGCTGAAGAAAAGACAACCAGCCACCGGTGAACCACAGACACTGGGGTCCAGACTTCGGGAGAGCATATCTTCACGCTTTGGTTTGAAACAGGCATCATCCACACCACAGTGTGCCCACATTTCTGACGATTCGGCAAAAGAGTTGCACAAGTCAAAGGAGTCAATCTCCACCAAGGACAAATCTGAATCGGAAAAGAGACCCGGAAAGAGTGCCGTCAGCCTGAGAGAGTGTGAGCCGCCTCTGCCTAGCATCCCAGAGAACTTTCTTGTGCCTGACTCTGAGCCTGCCATCCAGGTGACATTGAACCCATTCGACACCAAGCTAGCCGAAGTTGTATCTGACAATGCTGAGGCATCCAACTACGAGGCAACCGAGAAGCCCTGCTACACACATTCTGGGCTCACTGAGGTTTGTGTCGATTAAGACTGAGGACTACTTCTTAAACCAAGTGACATTGAATAAAAGCAGCAGATATTGAATCACCAAATGAGAACACATGGAGACTGCCACCTTTGAAGACTTATTTTTCTGTTTGTAATTGAATTTAATAACTTTAGAATAGTAATAAAAATATATTGCATTTAAAATGTATGTTTAATGTCATTTTTGGGTATTTTGATTTGTTGTTGTACTGTTGTGTTGTAAATGAATAAGAAACATTATTTAATTAATCAAATAGATTTTTCTGAGACAAAAATTGTTTAACAAATGATTCTTCTGTACTTTTGTATACTTTTTTTGCCAGTAGTTCTGAAAGTAGCACACACAAGCCAAAAGTGTCCCTGAAAATCTTGTGCTATGTCAGATATGTGCAGATACAGTGCCTTCAGAATGTATTCATACCACTTCACTCAATTCACATTTTGTTGTGTTACAGCCTGAATTCAAAATTGATTAAATATATATTTTTTCTCACCCATCTACACAAAATACCCGATAATGACAATGTGAAAACAGGTTTAGACATTTTAGCACATTTATTGAAAAATAAAATACAGAAATATCTAATTGACAAAGTATTCACACCCCTAAGTCAACACATGTTGGGCAGGCAGGCGGCTCAGATGGCGCTGGGCAGGCAGGCAGCTCAGACGGCGCTGGGCAGACGAGTAGTGCAGGCGGCGTTGGGCAGACGGCCGACTCTGACCTGCTGAGGCGCACAGTAGGCCTGGTGCGTGGTGCCGGAACTGGTGGTACCGGGCTGGGGACACGCCTCTCAGGGCTAGTGCGGGGAGAAGGAACAGGGCATACTGGACCCTGGAGACGCACATTAGGCCTAGTGCGTGGTGCCGGAACTGGTGGTACCGGGCTGGGGACACGCACCTCAAGGCTAGTGCGGGGAGAAGGAACAGGGCATACTGGACCCTGGAGACGCACATTAGGCCTAGTGCGTGGTGCCGGAACTGGTGGTACCGGGCTGGGGACACGCACCTCAAGGCTAGTGCGGGGAGCAGCAACAGGACGCACAGGACTCTGGAGACGCACAGGAGGCTTGGTACGTGGTGCCGGAACTGGTGGTACCGGGCTGGAGACACGCACCATAGGGCGAGTGTGTGGAGGAGGAACAGGGCTCTGGAGACACACTGGAAGCCTGGTGCGTGGTGTTGGCACTGGTGGTACTGGGCTGGGGCGGGGAGGTGGTGCCGGATATACCGGACCATGCAGGCGTACTGGCTCCCTTGAGCACTGAGCCTGCCCAACCTTACCTGGTTGTATGCTCCCCGTCGCCCGACCAATGCGGGGAGGTGGAATAACCCGCACTGGGCTGTGTAGGCGAACCGGGGACACCATGCGTAAGGCTGGTGCCATGTATGCCGGCCCGAGGAGACGCACTGGAGACCAGACGCGTTGAGCCGGCTTCATGGCACCTGGCTCAATACTCAATCTAGCCCTGCCAGTGCGGGGAGGTGGAATAACCCGCACCGGGCTATGCACACGTACAGGAGACACCATGCGCTGTACCGCATAACACGGTGTCTGCCCGTACTCTCGCACTCCACGGTAGGCATAGGGAGTTGGCGCAGGTCTCCTATCTGACTTCGCCACACTCCCTTTTAGCCCCCCCCAAGAAATTTTTGGGTGTTACTCACGGGCTTCCAGCCTTGCTTCCGTGCTGCCTCCTCATATCGCCTCCTCTCGGCTTTAGCTGCCTCCAGCTCTTCACGAGGGAGGCGATATTCTCCCGGTTGTGCCCAAGGTCCCTTACCATTCAGTATCTCCTCCCAAGTCCAAGAATCCTGTGTATATAGCTCCTGCTGCTGCTTGACACGCTGCTTGGTCCTTTTTTGGTGGGTAATTCTGTCACGATCGTTATGAGACGAATGAGTGGACCAAGGCGCAGCGTGGAAAAAATACATCTTATTTTAATGAAGAAAAAATAAACACTTATTAAATGAACAAAAACAAACGATCGTGAAGCTAAAACGAACTAAGTGCACACATGCAACATAGAACATAGACAATTACCCACAAACACCTAAAGCCTATGGCTGCCTTAAATATGGCTCCCAATCAGAGACAACAATAAACAGCTGTCTCTGATTGAGAACCAAACCAGGCAACCATAGACTTTCCTAAACACCTACACTGAACACAACCCCATACATCTTCAAAAAAAAACTAAACAATACACACACCCTAAACTAGACAAAACACACAAACATCCCCCATGTCACACCCTGACCTAACTAAACTAATAAAGAAAATCAATATAACAAAGGCCAGGGTGTGACACATGTTATAATCCCCTTTGGCAGCAATTACAGCTGTGAGTCTTTCTGGGTAAGCCTCTCAGAGTTTTGTACACCTCGATTGTACGATATTTGCCCATTATTATAAAAATAATTATTCAAGCTCTGTCAAATTGATTGTTGATCATTGCTAGACAACCATTGTGAAGTCTTGCCATATATATATTTTTATTTTTTGTTTTATTTTACCCATGTCATAGTGGTTTATAAGTCAGTATTTGTGAATTGGGTTGTGTTTTTCTGTGGATTCATGTTTATTGTATTGCTATTGAACTTTGACCATTGACATCTGAGAGACCCTCAGATTAAGATAGAGTTGGGTGCATCCTAGTAAACTATAGGCAGGATATATGGCCGATATCTAAGTCTATTGTACTATTGATGTATTTCATTGATATTGAGCTCATTGTATACATTTCACATATCAATATTTCCTCAAGGTGATTCATTTTTTTGGTAAGTATTTTTATTTACAAAATACAAGCCGGCATTCTTTTTCTAAATTATTCAGTTGTGTGGTTTTCATTTCTCCCTACTGCTCCAGAAGCGTACCTAACTGGTCCAATAGAGTTGAAGCTTAAACATACAGTAGCCCATAGTGTTTAGCAATTGTTACATAAGCAACTCCAGTATAGATTTGGCCTTGTGTTGTAGGTTATTGTCCTGCTGAAAGGTGAATTAATCTCACAGTGTCTAACGGAACCAGGTTTTCCTCTAGGATTTTGCCTGTGCTTAGCTCCATTCCCTTTCTTTTTTATCCTGAAAAACTCCCCAGTCCTTAACTATTACAAACATACCCATAACATGATGCAGCCACCACTATGCTTGAAAATATGGAGCGTGGTACTCAGTAATGTGCTGTATTGGATTTGCCCCAAATATAATGCTTGTATTTGTCACGTTCTGACCTTTATTTCCTTTGTTTTTGTCTTTAGTTAGTTGGTCAGGGCGTGAGTTGGGTTGGGCAGTCTATGTTCTGTGTTTCTTTGTTTAGGTTTGTCATTTGGCCTGATATGGTTCTCAATCAGAGGCAGGTGTTTTTCATTGTCTCTGATTGGGAACCATATTTAGGTAGCCTGTTTTCACTGTTGGTTTGTGGGTGTTTGTTTCCTGTGTCAGTGTTCGTGCCACACGGGACTGTTTTCGGTTAGGTTACTTTGTTATTTTGTATTTGTGTCTTGTTCAGTTGATTATATTAAAACATGGACACTTACTACGCTGCGTCTTGGTCCGATCCCTGCTACACCTCCTCTTCAGACGAAGAGGAGGAAATCTGCCGTTACAGTATTAAGGACAAAAAGTTAATTGCTTTGCCACATTTTTTGCAGTATTACTTTAGTGCCTTGTTGCAAACATGATGCATGTTTTGAAATATTTTTTCTTCTGTAATGTTTTCCTTCTTTTCACTCTGTCAATTAGGTTAGTATTGTGGAGTAACTACAATGTTGTTGATCCATCCTCCATCACAGCCATTCAACTCTGTAACTGTTTTAAAGTCACCATTGGCCTCATGGTGAAATCCCTGAGTGGTTTACTTCTTCTCCAGCAGTGGTGTAAAGTAGTTAAGTAAAAATACTTTAAAGTACTACTTAAGTAGTTTTTGTGGGTATCTGTACTTTACTTTACTACTCATATTGTTGACAACTTTTACTTTACTACATTCCTAAAGAAAAGAATGTACTTTTTATTCCATACATTTTCCCTGACACCCAAAAGTACTTCTTACATTTTGTCAGGAAAATGGTCCAATTCACGCACTTATCAAGAGAACATCCCTGATCATCCCTACTGCCTCTGATCTAGTGGACTCACTAAACACAAATGCTTTGATTGTAAATTAATGTCAGAGTGTTGTAGTGTGCTCCTGGCTCTCCGTAAATAAATAAAATATATATATATATTGTGCTGTCTGGTTTGCATAATATAAGGAATTTGAAATGATTCATACTTTTACTTTTACTTTTGATACTTAAGTACATTTGAGCAATTCCATTTACTTTTGATACTTAAGTATATTTAAAACCAAATACTTTTAGACTTTTGCTCAAGTAGTATTTTACTGGGTGACTCAGTTTGACTTGAGTCATTTTCTATTAAGGTATCTTTACTTTTACTCAAGTATGACTTTTCAGTACTTTTTCCACCACTGCTCTCCAGCAACTGAGTTAGGAAGGATGCCTGTATTTTGTAGTGACGATGTATTGATACACCATCTAAAGTGTCAATAATAACTTCACCGTGCTCAAAGAGAAATTCAATGTCTGCTTTTTCTATTTTTACCCATCTACCAATAGGTGCCCTTCTTTGCGAGGCATTGGAAAACCTCCCTGGTCTTTGTGGTTGAATCTGTGTTTGAAATTCAATGCTCGACTGAGGGACCTTACACTTATCTCTATGTGTGGGGTCCAGAGATGAGGTAGTAATTAAAAATCATGTTAAACATTATTATTTCAAACAGAGTCCAATGATCTTATTATATGGCTTGTTAAGCAAACTTTACTCCTGAACTTATTTAGGCTTGCCATAACAAAGGCATGGAATACTTATTGGCTGAAGACATTTCATTTTAAATTAATTTGTAAAAAAACTGAATTCCACTTTTGACATTATGAGGTATTGTGTATAGGCCAGTGACACAAAATCTCAATTTAATCTATTTTAAATTCAGGCTGTAACACAACAAAATGTGGCAAAAGTCAAGGGGTGTGAATACTTTCTGAAGGCACTGTATGTGCACCAAGTAATATCTCTCTCTCTCCTGTGTCCTCTGAGCTGTTAGCCCTGCAACCTCATTGGATAATGTTGGGCAGGCTATTGCTAGCTGTCACTCAAATGTGAGGGGCTGAAGCTCATTGGCTAGAATTCTAATTGCTAGGGAGCTGGCCCACATGGAGGTAAATGTGGAGGTAAATGTAGGGGAAATGGCGTGGCACAGTTTCAAGAAAACAGTCGCTTTCAAACTAGGGATTTCGTGGCTAATTGAGGTAAAACAGTAATTCTTCTCTCAGATTATGCATGTATGAACTAGACATTGATGCATCCAGCTAGAGCGAGGAGGTTTAAAAAATACTTTCTTCGTGACCAAACTATCAGAGCTTGTTTTTAAACATTTGGTTTCCAAGGGGGGCGGTGCGGGCCATGAGGAAGGCCCAAAAGTGTCTCACTCCCTTGGTCAGAAAGCTCAAAATTAGCTGCGTCATCGCAAGCACCAGCGTAGTTATCACGATCTGGTAGTATACGAGGAGCTGTAGGTCACAGGGGCATTTGCCAAAGTTGTCGGAGAAAGCCGTTAAGGGACAAGGACTGCACGTCAAACAAATTGCCAAATGTCTCCAAAGAGATGAATTAATTATCTGAATGAATGAATAAAATGAAGAGCAGGTTACAGAGTTGTTGATTGTCCACTGTCAACATTCTGGAACTCGTGATGTCATAATCGACTCTTCTATTACATCATGTTGGGTCCATATCTTATGTATCTTTGACAGTGAACAGTAAACCCAAATCCCTTTTACAAAGCACAGCTGACCAGTTAGTAGTTTGACTTGTAATTTGTACTGCCTACTTTTGAAAGACGATTTCTTTCATCAAAATGGCACAGCTCGCCCAGAAAGGTGGGCTGTGCAACATGAAGATGTTATTTTTGGCTGTTATTTTCTGTCTCCTATCGCCTGCTGCTACAAATGTGTTGGCTTCTTCGTCTTCGGACCAGAAGACTTTGATGCCAGTGAAGGACCACTCTGTTCGGAACAACCCTGACGCTACAAAAGAGACACATTTTAAGACATTGCTGGAACAACTTGAGAGTTTACGGGTGAAAGACGATTCTTCTCCAGGTAATGTGGGCCAGTTGACAAAAGGATATTCCTCAAAAAATGCCAAGGACCCCTCGGAACTTGTGGAGCCCCTGATTTCTGTTCCAGAGCACAAGCCTTTGATGCCAGTGAAGGACCACCCTGCTCAGGACATCCCCAATGTTGCAAAACTGACCAAAATGGTGCAAGTGGACCAGATGCTGGACCAACTTCAGAGGATGAAAGATGATACTTTCCCAGGTAAAGCTAAAGTCCCCCAGAAGATTGTGGAGAAACTTATTCCTTATCTACTGGCTTACAAGCAAACAGCATTACATGGTGACGATGACGTCTTCAAAGAAAATGTTCAGGCTCCAGCTCCAAAAGCTCAGAAGAGCACCCTGAAGATCAAACCCAGAGTCAACATATTGACCGACCCTTCTTACTCCGAGCCACTTGTGAAGGTGAACCTGATTTTGGGGCTCTTTTTCTATGGCTTCATCGTAATAGTGGTTCTCTATGATGCTGTGAGAATCTCCAAGGAGGCTAGAAGGAGATCTGATGCTATGGCCGCTGCCAGGCTGAAGAAAAGACAACCAGCCACCGATGAACCACAGACACTGGGGTCCAGACTTCGGGAGAGCATATCTTCACGCTTTGGTTTGAAACAGGCATCATCCACACCACAGTGTGCCCACATTTCTGACGATTCGGCAAAAGAGTTGCACAAGTCAAAGGAGTCAATCTCCACCAAGGACAAATCTGAATCGGAAAAGAGACCCGGAAAGAGTGCCGTCAGCCTGCGAGAGTGTGAGCCGCCTCTGCCTAGCATCCCAGAGAACTTTCTTGTGCCTGACTCTGAGCCTGCCATCCAGGTGGCATTGAACCCATTCGACACCAAGCTAGCCGAAGTTGTATCCGACAATGCTGAGGCATCCAACTACGAGGCAACCGAGAAGCCCTGCTACACACATTCTGGGCTCACTGAGGTTTGTGTCGATTAAGACTGAGGACTACTTCTTAAACCAAGTGACATTGAATAAAAGCAGCAGATATTTAATCACCAAATGAGAACACATGGAGACTGCCACCTTTGAAGACTTATTTTTCTGTTTGTAATTGAATTTAATAACTTTAGAATAGTAATAAAAATATATTGCATTTAAAACGTATGTTTAATGTCATTTTTGGGTATTTTGATTTGTTGTTGTACTGTTGTGTTGTAAATGAATAAGAAACATTATTTAATTGATCAAATAGATTTTTCTGAGAAAAAAATTGTTTAACAAATGATTCTTCTGTACTTTTGTATACTTTTTTTGCCAGTAGTTCTGAAAGTAGCACTCACAAGCCAAAAGTGTCCCTGAAAATCTTGTGCTACGTCAGATATGTGCAGATACAGTGCCTTCAGAATGTATTCATACCACTTCACTCAATTCACATTTTGTTGTGTTACAGCCTGAATTCAAAATTGATTAAATATATTTTTTTTCTCACCCATCTACACAAAATACCCTATAATGACAATGTGAAAACAGGTTTTTAGACATTTTAGCACATTTATTGAAAAATAAAATACAGAAATATCTAATTGACAAAGTATTCACACCCCTAAGTCAACACATGTTATAATCCCCTTTGGCAGCAATTACAGCTGTGAGTCTTTCTGGGTAAGCCTCTCAGAGTTTTGTACACCTCGATTGTACGATATTTGCCCATTATTATAAAAATAATTATTCAAGCTCTGTCAAATTGATTGTTGATCATTGCTAGACAACCATTGTGAAGTCTTGCCATATATTTATTTATTTTTTGTTTTATTTTACCCATGTCATAGTGGTTTATAAGTCAGTATTTGTGAATTGGGTTGTGTTTTTCTGTGGATTCATGTTTATTGTATTGCTATTGAACTTTGACCATTGAAATCTGAGAGACCCTCAGATTAAGATAGAGTTGGGTGCATCCTAGTAAACTATAGACAGGATATATGGCCGATATCTAAGTCTATTGTACTATTGATGTATTTCATTGATATTGAGCTCATTGTATAAATTTCACAATATTTCCTCAAGGTGATTCAATTTTTTTGTAAGTATTTTTATTTACAAAATACAAGCCGGCATTCTTTTTCTAATATATTCAGTTGTGTGGTTTTCATTTCTCCCTACTGCTCCAGTAGCGAACCTAACTGGTCCAATAGAGTTTAAGCTTAAACATACAGTAGCCCATAGTGTTTAGCAATTGTTACATAAGCAACTCCAGTATAGATTTGGCCTTGTGTTGTAGGTTATTGTCCTGCTGAAAGGTGAATTAATCTCCCAGTGTCTAACGTAACCAGGTTTTCCTCTAGGATTTTGCCTGTGCTTAGCTCCATTCCCTTTCTTTTTTATCCTGAAAAACTCCCCAGTCCTTAACAATTACAAGCATACCCATAACATGATGCAGCCACCACTATGCTTGAAAATATGGAGCGTGGTACTCAGTAATGTGCTGTATTGGATTTGCCCCAAATATAACGCTTGTATTGAGGACAAAAAGTTAATTGCTTTGCCACATTTTTTGCAGTATTACTTTAGTGCCTTGTTGCAAACATGATGCATGTTTTGGAATATTTTTTATTCTGTACAGTCTTCCTTCTTTTCACTCTGTCAATTAGGTTAGTATTGTGGAGTAACTACAATGTTGTTGATCCATCCTCCATCACAGCCATTCAACTCTGTAGTATTACTTTAGTGCCTTGTTGCAAACATGATGCATGTTTTGGAATATTTTTTATTCTGTACGGTCTTCCTTCTTTTCACTCTGTCAATTAGGTTAGTATTGTGGAGTAACAACAATGTTGTTGATCCATCCTCCATCACAGCCATTCAACTCTGTAGTATTACTTTAGTGCCTTGTTGCAAACATGATGCATGTTTTGGATTTTTAAAAATTCTGTACGGTCTTCCTTCTTTTCACTCTGTCAATTAGGTTAGTATTGTGGAGTAACTACAATGTTGTTGATCCATCCTCCATCACAGCCATTCAACTCTGTAACTGTTTTAAAGTCACCATTGGCCTCATGGTGAAATCCCTGAGTGGTTTACTTCTTCTCCAGCAGTGGTGTAAAGTAGTTAAGTAAAAATTCTTTAAAGTACTACTTAAGTAGTTTTTGTGGGTATCTGTACTTTACTTTACTACTCATATTGTTGACAACTTTTACTTTACTACATTCCTAAAGAAAAGAATGTACTTTGATATACCCATCTACCAATGCAAGGCATTGGAAAACCTCCCTGGTCTTTGTGGTTGAATCTGTGTTTGAAATTCAATGCTCGACTGAGGGACCTTACACTTATCTCTATGTGTGGGGTCCAGAGATGAGGTAGTAATTAAAAATCATGTTAAACATTATTATTTCAAACAGAGTCCAATGATCTTATTATATGGCTTGTTAAGCAAACTTTACTCCTGAACTTATTTAGGCTTGCCATAACAAAGGCATGGAATACTTATTGGCTGAAGACATTTAATTTTAAATTAATTTGTAAAAAAACTGAATTCCACTTTTGACATTATGAGGTATTGTGTATAGGCCAGTGGCACAAAATCTCAATTTAATCTATTTTAAATTCAGGCTGTAACACAACAAAATGTGGCAAAAGTCAAGGGGTGTGAATACTTTCTGAAGGCACTGTATGTGCACCAAGTAATATCTCTCTCTCCTGTGTCCTCTGAGCTGTTAGCCCTGCAACCTCATTGGATAATGTTGGACAGGCCTCTTGCTAGCTGTCACTCAAATGTGAGGGGCTGAAGCTCATTGGCTAGAATTCTAATTGCTAGGGAGCTGGCCCACATGGAGGTAAATGTGGAGGTAAATGTAGGGAAAATGGCGTGGCACAGTTTCAAGAAAACAGTCGCTTTCAAACTAGGGATTTCGTGGCTAATTGAGGTAAAACAGTAATTCTTCTCTCAGATTATGCATGTATGAACTAGACATTGATGCATCCAGCTAGAGCGAGGAGGTTTAAAAAATACTTTCTTCGTGACCAAACTATCAGAGCTTGTTTTTAAACATTTGGTTTCCAAGGGGGGCGGTGCGGGCCATGAGGAAGGCCCAAAGGTGTCTCACTCCCTTGGTCAGAAAGCTCAAAATTAGCTGCGTCATCGCAAGCACCAGCGTAGTTATCACGATCTGGTAGTATACGATGAGCTGTAGGTCACAGGGGCATTTGCCAAAGTTGTCGGAGAAAGCCGTTAAGGGACAGGGACTGCACGTCAAACAAATTGCCAAATGTCTCCAAAGAGATGAATTAATTATCTGAATGAATGAATAAAATGAAGAGCAGGTTACAGAGTTGTTGATTGTCCACTGTCAACATTCTGGAACTCGTGATGTCATAATCGACTCTTCTATTACATCATGTTGGGTCCATATCTTATGGATCTTTGACAGTGAACAGTAAACCCAAATCACTTTTACAAAGCACAGCTGACCAGTTAGTAGTTTGACTTGTAATTTGTACTGCCTACTTTTGAAAGACGATTTCTTTCATCAAAATGGCACAGCTCGCCCAGAAAGGTGGGCTGTGCAACATGAAGATGTTATTTTTGGCTGTTATTTTCTGTCTCCTATCGCCTGCTGCTACAAATGTGTTGGCTTCTTCGTCTTCGGACCAGAAGACTTTGATGCCAGTGAAGGACCACTCTGTTCGGAACAACCCTGACGCTACAAAAGAGACCAATTTTAAGACATTGCTGGAACAACTTGAGAGTTTACGGGTGAAAGACGATTCTTCTCCAGGTAATGTGGGCCAGTTGACAAAAGGATATTCCTCCAAAATTGCCAAGGACCCCTCGGAGCTTGTGAAGCCCCTGATTTCTGTTCCAGAGCACAAGCCTTTGATGCCAGTGAAGGACCACCCTGTTCAGGACATCCCCAATGTTGCAAAACTGACCAAAATGGTGCAAGTGGACCAGATGCTGGACCAACTTCAGAGGATGGAAGATGATACTTTCCCAGGTAAAGCTAAAGTCCCCCAGAAGATTGTGGAGAAACGTATTCCTTATCTACTGGCTTACAAGCAAACAGCATTACATGGTGACGATGACGTCTTCAAAGAAAATGTTCAGGCTCCAGCTCCAAAAGCTCAGAAGAGCACCCTGAAGATCAAACCCAGAGTCAACATATTGACCGACCCTTCTTACTCCGAACCACTTGTGAAGGTGAACCTGATTTTGGGGCTCTTTTTCTATGGCTTCATCATAATAGTGGTTCTCTATGATGCTGTGAGAATCGCCAAGGAGGCTAGAAGGAGATCTGATGCTATGGCCGCTGCCAGGCTGAAGAAAAGACAACCAGCCACCGATGAACCACAGACACTGGGGTCCAGACTTCGGGAGAGCATATCTTCACGCTTTGGTTTGAAACAGGCATCATCCACACCACAGTGTGCCCACATTTCTGACGATTCGGCAAAAGAGTTGCACAAGTCAAAGGAGTCAATCTCCACCAAGGACAAATCTGAATCGGAAAAGAGACCCGGAAAGAGTGCCGTCAGCCTGCGAGAGTGTGAGCCGCCTCTGCCTAGCATCCCAGAGAACTTTCTTGTGCCTGACTCTGAGCCTGCCATCCAGGTGGCATTGAACCCATTCGACACCAAGCTAGCCGAAGTTGTATCTGACAATGCTGAGGCATCCAACTACGAGGCAACCGAGAAGCCCTGCTACACACATTCCGGGCTCACTGAGGTTTGTGTCGATTAAGACTGAGGACTACTTCTTAAACCAAGTGACATTGAATAAAAGCAGCAGATATTGTATCACCAAATGAGATCACATGGAGACTGCCACCTTTGAAGACTCCCTTTTTCTATTTTGTCATTTAAGTCAAATACTTTCGAATAGTAATAAAAATATATTGTATTCAAAATGAACGTTTTTTGTTGGTATATGTGACCAGCCGGCTCGATCTTATGTAGCAAAATTTGAAATTGTGTTTTTTTTTATACATTGGATAAAAATAGAGACTCAGAGCTAGAAAATGGTAAATCATACACTGCAGTTGAGGAACAATGGTAAAGTAATTCTCCTTTGAAAGTAATTCTGCTTTGAAAATAAGCTTGTAACCCCACTTTTGAGAAAATAGACCTTTTTGTACACCTACTGGAGAGCTCTTCTTTGTTTCACACCCATTAAGCATCATTCACACCCTTTTAAGGATTCACACGTGAGGCCATGTGCTAAACAGAGTGAGTACGGCTGTGTACTAAACAGCCAAAGATTTCAAGACTGAAGGCTGGTTTATACTACGCCCATTGACATTGTCTGTAGACAGTTGTCGCGGTGACGTCATTCTATTGTCGTCCGACATCAAACTTGTCGTTGTCGTTATAAAAAAAAGTATAAACACAAAAATTAAAGGCTGCATGACATCCGCAGCCTGGTGGTCCAAAATAGCATAAGTGGTGTATTTTAATACCAATAAACCCATCCATTTAAACATAAATGTAGTATGTGTCAATCTAGGAAACCAGGCAACTAAAAGCAGCTTTCTAAACAATTATTTGGTTAGTTTCTAGCTCGTTAGCTAGTTAATGACCATATCAAAATCAAATCCAATTTCATTTGTCACATGCGCCGAGTACAACAGGTGTAGGTAGACCTTACAGGTGTAGACCTTACTTACAAGCCCTTAACCAACAATGCAGTTTTAAGAAAAATACAACAACAAAAAAGTAAGCGATAAGAAAAACAAATAATTAAGGAGCAGTCAATGTGCGGGGGCACCGGTGTCGAGGTAAATGAGGTAATTAGGTACATGCAGGTAGGGTTACTAAAGTGGCCATGCGTAGATAATAACAGAGTAGCAGCAATGTGCGGGGGGGGGGGGGGTGCAAATAGTCTGGGTAGCCATTTGATTAGCTGTTCAGGAGTCTTAAGGCTTGGGGGTAGAAGCTGTTTAGAAGCCTCTTGGACCTAGACTTTGCTCTCCGGTACCGCTTGCCGTGTGGTAGCAGAGAGAACAGTCTATGACTAGGGTGGCTGGAGTCTTTGACAATTATTAGGGCCTTCCTCTGACACCGCCTGGTATACAGGTTCTGGATGAAGCTTGGCCCCGGTGATGTACTGGGTCGTATGCACTTGCGGTCGGAGGCCGAGCAGTTGCCATACCAGGCAGTGATGGAACCCGTCAGGATGCTCTTGATGGTGCAGCTGTAAAACCTTTTGAGGATCCATGCCAAACCTTTTGAGGACCCATGCCAAATCTTTTCAGTCTCCTTAAGGGGGAATAGGTTTTGTTGTGCATGTATATTGTATAACATGTATATTGTTATTTCGATTAATTGTTGTACTGTTGTGTTGTAAATACAACAGGCAACATTATTTAATTGATAAAATAATCGATTTATGATTAAAACAACTTCACATTTAACATTTGGTTTCCAAATAAAAATGTCTTCTATAACATCATGTTGAGTTTGTGGTTCACAATTCCATTGGTGTACGTTGTGTGTGCTGAACTTAAGGTTACACATCACAAGTTGCTGTTTTTAAAATAAGTAAAAGGATCTGTTCATTCTACAACATTATATTAGCACAAAAACATCAACATTTACAAACCTTGGTGCTAATTTAGCTTACATAGGGCATATACTGTATCGTGCTTATTGTGCATGGCCACATTGAAGTAGCATACGCACAACAAGAGAGGGTGGACTGGTGCCATGGGAGATGCCCAGATGCCAGTCTTTGCCCTCTGTCGTTAATCAGAGGAGATTCTGCAGGGGCATTGCTTATGCCAAGAGAAAGTTGTGCTCGTTGGCAGTGCCCTCCCCCTGTGCCCAGGGGTCATTAAGAACGTTCCAATAACGTTCTAAGAACTAAACACTCAGCATTTCTCAAGTAAACAACCAGAGACGTGATTAGTAACTGGAGTGCTTAAAAACTCAAATTGGGAAATTGTCAGTGTCGGCACTTTGTTCTAGGTGTTTAACTCTTAACTTTAATTCGCTTTTGTTGTTTAAACCTTTATGGTTCATTCTCTCTATTTGGCTACCTGCTTTGTAATTACATGCAGTAACTTAACTAATCCTACTGTACTTCTAGAAAAATAACTACTCCTACCACAGCATATATCATAGCATATCTCACAATATATAAAACAAATATATAACTGGTATTTGCTCTAGTAAAATGTAAGTTATGCTGATATTTTTCCAAGCAAGTATTATAATCACCACTCAATTAAAATGCCAGGGTTCTGATGATGGTTGTATTATGTGTGTCCATAGTTAATGTTGTGTGAATACTAGATCCACTGACCATTTCATCCTCGCTCGCTCCATGTCATCGCCATGTAGTCCCGTGTGCCTGGAATATAAATCAATGGCAAAAAGGACCTTCAAAGAGTTATATTACCAACACCTCAATGGGATTTTCACATTTTAATCATGCAGGCTACAAATGGAAAATATGAAACAGGAGAGGGAACAAGATATCAGACATGACACTTTACATATTAAAGGGAGAAAAAAAAAGAAGAGGACTGAGAATTGGAATTAACTCTGGACCGGGGTCAGGGAGTGTACACGTGTGCATCCTGCTAGTACGTGCCCCACAGGGTGTCTGAGAGAGTATTGCCTGCTTTGTGTGAGTGTGGCATACTCTGTGTGTGTGAGTATGCGTGTGAATGTGTGCCTGTGTCCTGTGATAGAACGTGCCCTGCAGGGTGTGTGAGAGAGTGCGTCCTGCTGTGTGTACGTGTCCTGTGTGACTGTGTGTGTATTAACCATTGTATCCTGTGTGTGTGGATCCTTGAGGGTGTGTGTAGCCAGTGAGCGAAACCTATTACAGTATGTTAATCGCGTCTGTGCAATGTGTGAATTAACGCTCGTGTCTCTAGGCAGTATCTCTCTTTGTTGGCCAGGTTCTGCACCCACATCGCCTTTTTGCATTATCTTCTTTTATAGCCGGAGCAAAGGAAAGGGTGTCTAGATCGCTGAAGCCCGGAGGGTGATAGTAATCCGATTAGGAATAATCACTCTAGGTGAAGAAGAAATCCATGGATTAACGGAATAGTTATGTTATCCCCCCCCCCAAAAAAAGTATACAGGAAGACCTGAAGAAAAAAATACAGGCAGCAAGCAAGTAGGGATTAGGCAGAAAGTCATAACGTATAATCCTGACAACATATGCTTTTTTTCTTACATGGACGTGTATGAAATTAAATGTTTGCTTTAATATGTACATCTACCTAAAGGGCTTCGATTGAAATGAAACCACACAAAAATAGACCTGGTCTTCGTAAAGATGAGTGCGAATGTAACATACAAATCGAGGCGAGTTTTTAGGGGAATAATTTCTCCCATCACATTAATTCTTCAGAAAAAAGGAAACCACACCTTAATGTGCATATTTACCGCCATTTCATCATTACTGAAGTTATGTGATAAAATGCTATCAGTATTGATACCATACCTCATACCTTTTTTCTTTACTTTATTAAGACAGTTTGAAATTAAAGTGGGAGACAGATGGAGAGGATGAACAGTTAAGAAAGTGGTGGCCCGTGGATTTAATCCCATGTCATTGGGGATTACCATTGCGCGTGGCCCGGAGTCTGCTGTGTTGACCACTTGGCCAAACTCTGGCACTGTCAGAGTGAATATTACAGATTATAAAGTGGTATGATAATACATACACGCTACTGTTTTATGGATGTCAATCACATGGGATTATGAGGAGTTCAGTACAGTATGTACTGTTAATCCCTGCTCTCAACTGTCTGTATGGTAAACAGTTGTTATGCCTCGGGCCATAGGCCTAAACCTGACCTCATACCTCACCTGTTAGTTAGCGCCTATGTTCAAACAGCCTTGGGCAAGTTACTACCATGAAAATAATCAGCTGGTTAAAACACGTACAGGAAATACCAGTTGGACGCCGCCAAATATTCACACGGCAAGTTGAATACATACAGATGACTCATTTTTCATATGCCTCAAGTGTAACAATTGTCCCACCCACACAATGTGTAGGCTACATTCATGCAACATGTCCCCAAAAAATGTATTGTTGCGTCCTCATTTTGCTGATGGATACTTTATTCAGTACAAGCATGCAGCTTATAGGAGCTCTGCTGTAAAAAATAATCGAATCACTCTCAATTCTACCAAGCCTTATAAGGAAGACAAAGCACCCAATGCGAGACCAAACAAACAAACACTAAATACAGGGCTAGACTCCTCTTGAACACGGCATTAAACGGGATTAAACAAGAAGACACCGGAACACCACATGCTGCAAAAGTGGAGTACAATGCCTGCCAACATTTAGAGGATTAAAAAAAAGCAAGCAAAAAGAAGAAAGAAACCCCTTGTTCGAATCAGACATCAAATGCTTGGCAACCCCATGTGGAGTCACAGCGTGGCATGGCAGTTTCTGCTGCGTTGCACTTTCCCATGTGTTGTTGCGTCAAACTCTATATAATCTACCTGTATGTATGGAGCCCTGCAACAGGCTAGCTAGTTAGCACAAGCAGTTAGGAAGTGCTTACTGTTGTACAATTTAGAAAATAATAATGCATACAGTACCAGTTAAAAGTTTGGATACAGCTACTCATTCCAGGGTTTTTGTTCATGTTTTACTATTTTCTACATTGTAGAATAGTATTGAAGACATCAAAACTATGACATAACCAAAAAAAGTGTTAAACAAATTTTCAAAGTAGACACACTTTGCCTTGATGACAGCTTTGCACACTCTTGGCATTCTCTCAACCAGCATGCTTTTCAAACAGTCTTGAAGGAGTTCCCACATATGCTGAGCACTTGTTGACTGCTTTTCCTTCACTCTGCGGTACAACTCATCCCAAACCATCTCAATTGGGTTGAAGTTGGGTGAATGTGGAGGCCAGGGATGGCGTATCGCTGCAGAATGCTGTGGTAGCCATGCGGGTTAAGTGTGCCTTGAATTCTAAATAAATCACAGACAGTGTCACCAGCAAAGCACCATCACACCTCCTCCTCCATGCTTCACGGTGGGAACCACACATGCGGAGATCATACGTTCACCTACTCTGCGTCTCACAAAGACACGGCGGTTGGAACCATAAATCTCAAATTTGGACTCATCAGACGAAAGGACAGATTTCCATCGGTCTAATGTCCATTGCTCATGTTTCTTGGCCTAAACAAGTCTGTTATTCTTATTGTTGTCCTTTAGTAGTGGTTTCTTTGAAGCAATTCGACCATGAAGGCCTGATTTCATGCAGTCTCTTCTGAACAATTGATGTTAAGACGCGTCTGTTACTTGAACTCTGTGAAGCATTTATTTGGGCTGCAATCCACGGTGCAGTTAACTGTTATGAACTTATCCTCTGCAGCAGAGGTAACTCTTGATCTTCCTTTCCTGTGGCGGTCCTCTTGAGAGCCAGTTTCATCATAGCGCTTGATGGTTTTTGCAACTGCACTTGAAGCAACTTTCAAAGTACTTGACATTTTCCAGATTGACTGACCTTCATGTCTTAAAGTAATGATGGACGGTCGTTTCTCTGCTTATTTCAGCCGTTCTTTCCATAATATGGACTTTGTCTTTTACCAAATAGGGCTATCTTCTGTATACCACCCCTACCTTGTCACAACTGATTGGCTCAAACGCATTAAGAAGGAAAGAAATTCCACAAATTAACTTTTAACAAGGCACACCTGTTATTAATTGAAATGCATTCCAGTGTGCAAAGCTGTCATCAAGGCAAAGGGTGGCTACTTTGAAGAACTTCAAATATAAAATATTTTTTAATTTGTTTAACACTTTTGGGGGGGGGGGGGGTTACTACATGATTCCATATGTGTTTTTTCATAATTTTGATGTCTTCACTATTATTCTATAATGTAGAAAATAGTAAAAATAAAGAAAAACCCTGGAATGAGTAGGTGTGTTCAAACTTTTGACTGGTACTGTTGATCTGAGCAAGTCTGACAAATTATGAATTCATAATATGGATGCCGTAGATAAGTGCTATGTAATTGCATACTAGCTGATACAAGGTAATGGGATTGATTCTTCCCTGGAATTATGGTGTTGTAATGTAAGTGTGGCCGTACTGTAGCTAGCTAATAGTGAGAATGATGGACCATAGACAGATGGACTGCATTTTCTCCATGATGTGCCTCAACAGCAGGGTTTTTCCCAAGTGGTCCTGCTACTACAGGTCCCTGAGAGGGTCAGAAAGCACAGGGATCAATAAACATTAGCTTCTTCTCTGTTGAGGAACATGGATCAGGTCATGCCATGCCATCTAGCGACTGGAGATCGGGTTTCTGATCGGACTATGTGTGTGTGTGTGTGTGTGTGTGTGTGTGTGTGTGTGTGTGTGTGTGTGTGTGTGTGTGTGTGTGTGTGTGTGTGTGTGTGTGTGTGTGTGTGCTACGGCAATGTTACAAGACTGCGTTCCCATGACTACACTCCCTCCACTTTTCTCACTCTTAACACTCCTCTATGGAACTGGAAGCGACACTGTGCTAATGTGGAAGAGAGTAGAGCCATGTATACTATCGCTTATAAGAACCTACCTGGCCTTCAATGAAAACATGTAAACACTTGAACTACAGAACCATTTCCCGTTCCTGTCCGTTGAGTTTCCACATAAACTCACGGAACACCAGAAACGCCCTCCTCCACCCAGCCTGTCCAACTTTCGTGCCCATCTATTCACATTGACACAAAGACACCCATTTTCTAGTTTTCAGGTTGCTACGATACTGCCAACCGAACCTGAAAGTTCTACAGCTCTCAGCAATAAAACACATTGCTGTTAGTAGTAAAATGAATCAAAAGCAGATAAACAGAGACAGATAAATGTCCTTTTCCCAGGATGCCACAGCGGTGAATAAGAATCACACTCAGATTTAACGATTCTGGTAGTTGTTATTTTAGGCTGATTCTCTGCCGTCTTCCTATTGTCCAGAGGCTAATGCGGCCATTTTGTTTTGGCTATCTTGTAAATGTTCTGACTTTAATGGGGGAGGAGGCATCCCTCCATTATTTCTGGTTGGAAACAAACAACAAGATAGAAGGTATAAACTTTTTTCTAACTACAAATGGTATTATGGAATTTCATCAAGTTATGATTCAGCTCTGCTAGTCTTATTTTCTGGAAAAAATTGTGCATCCTGGGAAAAGTCAGGGTGAAACTCTTTTTAATTGGCTCTGTCTGAATCATGGCTCTTTCAGAGCACATGAGGCTGCTGAGGGGAGCACAGCTCATAATAATGTCTGGAACGGTACGAATGGAATGGCATCAAACACATGGAAAACATGTGTTTGATACGATTCCACTTATTCCACTCCAGCCATTACCATGAGCCCATGCTCCCCAATTAAGGTGCCACCAACCTCCTGTACTTAAGAGGACCCAGAAAAGTGCTACTCAAAGCAAACCTGGCAGATCATTGCCTACTCGACATCTTATAGAAATCTTTCCGTTTACGGCGTAAATTGTTTTTCAGTGGTTTTCTCACAAAATGTTTACCGCTCGTTTCGGTAATATTGGCAGTTGGAATGTCGATAATGATTAGAAATGACCTTTTCAGTCTCTGTCTCAATCTATTGAATGGTGGACAACACAGCTTTACACGGTTCTACTGTTTCTCACATCAATTATTTTCTACAGAATCAATTACACATATTGTTCAGTGGAGTATTTTCCTTCTATCTTCCCCCCAAAACCCTGCTCCACCTGCCCATTCAATAATTCACCTTAGCTGCTACCCCTTAGATACTGCTGTAGATCTGAGGGGATTGGGTAGGTGTAAGGGGAGCCATATACTGTCTAAACACACACTGAGTGTACAAAACATTAAGAACACCTTCCTAATATTGAGTTGCACCCCCTTTTCGTCAGTTGAATGGACTACAAGGTGTCAAGTGTTCCACAGGGATGCTGGCCCATGTTGACTCCAATGCTTCCCACAGTTGTGTCAAGTTACCTGGATGTCCTTTGGGTGATGGACCATTCTTGATACACACGGGAAACTGTTGAGTGTGATAAACCAAACAGCATTGCAGTTCTTGAGACACTCAAACCGGTGCACCTGGCACCTACTACCATACCCCGTTCAAAGGCACTTCAATCTTTTGTCTTGCCCATTCACCCTCTGAATGGCACACATACACTATCCATGTCTCAATTGTCTCAAGGCTTAAAAATCATTTAACCTTTCTCCTCCCCTTCATCTACACTGATTGAAGTGGATTGAACTGGTGACATCAATAAGGAATCATAGCTTTCACCTGGATTTACCTGGTCAGTCTATGTCATGGAAAGAGCAGGTGTTCCTAATGTTTTGAAACACTCAGTAAACATCTCTATATATGGCTCTGGGTGTAAGCAATGGTGAAAGTTACCAGCCAGCATCATCAGAAGGCAAGGAGACGTTAGGTTAACCCTATCATGTATTTTCAGATCTACAGTACATGTGCCTAAAAGGAGTAGGGGCTAGGGGTTGATTTGGAATTCACAAAGAGAGTTTTCCATACTCCCCAGGCCTCTGTCTATTTCTTTTGTCTCTCAACTGTCTGGGGGCCGTCACAGAGCCCTATTATTGGCTGTCACTACCATCATGTGTGACCAATTAGAAATATTCCTGTGGAAAACAATAGTCATGGCTTCTGGTGCCAGGGACATTTGAAGAGAACGGCATCTTGCGCAAATTAGGGCTGTGACTACCTGAGGTAGTACTTTGTGTATAGGCGTTTCTACACTTGGGTTGCTGGAGAAACTGCTTGCCAAGCAGCCCTGCAAATAAATTATTTCTACTTTTAGTGTGTGGCTCGACGTTGCATCTTAATGGGTTCAGCACAGTTTCCGAGATAGCTTTACATGGCAACAGGTAGGTAGAAAGGTTTCCACTTTCCAGACACAATTATCTTGTTTTCTTTTTCTCTCTCGCTCTCTCTTTTTCTCTTCCTTCTGTCTGAAACACAAACAGAAATGATGGGTTTGGGGGCTGGTTGACGATAACCTTTGTTGACTTCACACCGTGCATTTTTCAATGATGTTTAAACCGCGCGTCTCACACTGGCACAACGTTATTAACGAAAAACAATGTTTGGGACGATATTAAAGAAAGAACCCACTCAGTACATACTATTGTTTTTCCTTCCCCTTCCCAAAAGTTAGATTGAATTTAATGAAATTAGAACTCTACTGAAAAGCACAAAGTGTACCATTGTCTTTCTTGAGCAACAAATCTTGAAATCCATCATCTTGGCATCTTCAAATCCAGAGCCAAAAACGCACCTGTTTTCTCAGGTGCGAGTAACATAAAATGACCATTAAGCATTATGGAGGGCATCCCAAATGGCACCCTATTCCCTATGAAGGGCACTACCGTTGACCAGGGCCCATAGGACTCTGGTCAAAAGTAGTGCACTTTATAGGGAATGGGGTGCCATTTGGGATGAATCACTAGTATACTACAACAGTTTTGAGCTATTAAGAGCCGTAAAAATGTGTTTATTTACTCAAAAAAGTCTGCTTGAAGTTAGCTGAATTTGAATAAGCTTGAGTAAAATTACACATTCATGTTTGCTCAAAACCCAGTGCACAAGGCCCCAGTGCACAACTGAGCAAGAGGACAAGTACATTAGTGTCTAGTTTGAAAAACAGACGCCTCACAAGTCCTCAACAGGCAGCTTCATTAAATAGTATCCGCAAAACACCAGTCTCAACGTCAACAGTGAAGAGGCGACTCCGGGATGGTCCCCTTCTAGGCAGAGTTGCCAAGAAAAAGCCATATCTCAGACTGGCCAATAAAAAGAAAGTGACCCCAAACTTTTGAACGGTAGTGTACTTTTTTCTAAACTAACTAAACTTTTCGAGTTTATATGATTTAGGTAGTCTGAATAATCAATCTTAACTACCCCGGCAGTCATTCTCAATGCAGGTTGCGGTTGATTAAAAGTTCCAATTGTTGGATATCTTTACTCTGACTGGATTCCAATAGAAATGACACATCACTATGGCTGCGTTTACACAGGCAGCCCAATTCTGATATTTTCTTTCAGTAATTAGTCTTGACCAATCAGATCAGCTCTGAAAAATATTTGATATGAAAAGATCTGATGTGATTGGTTAAAGACCAATTAGTGGAAAAAAGATCAGAATTGGGATGCCTGTCTAAATGCAGCATAATGTGACTTGCAGGCTTGATGCAGGCTGTAAACCAGGGGTTTCAGACCACTGTGTTAGGGTGTAACTAGGCCCTCAAAGAAAGGACTTATGATATTTATTGTATTTTTATTTATACGTTATTTTACCAGGTAAGTTGACTGGGAACACATTCTCATTTACAACAACAACCTGGGAATAGTTACAGGGGAGAGGAGGGGGATGAATGAGCCAATTGTAAACTGGGGATTATTAGGTGACCGTGATGGTTTGAGGGCCAGATTGGGAATTTAGCCAGGACACTGGGGTTAACACCCCTACTCTTACAATAAGTGCCATGGGATCTTTAATGACCTCAGAGAGTCAGGACACCCATTTAACGTCCCATCCGAAACACAGCACCCTACACAGGGCAGTGTCGGGCAATATCCCAATCACTGCCCTGGGGCATTGGGATATTTTTTTTTAGACCAGAGGAAAGTGTGCCTCCTACTGGCCCTCCAATACCACTTCCAGCAGCATCTGGTCTCCCATCCAGGGACTGACCAGGACCAACCCTGCTTAGCTTCAGAAGCAAGCCAGCAGTGGTATGCAGGGTGGTATGCTGCTGGCTATGTAATGTGTTGTCAACATTTTTTAGTTTTAAAGATAAAATATTCACGTAGACACTCACTTGTCTTTCAGTCCTGTAGCTTTCACCTTTTAATACAATAACCATGTCTCTGTCACTATCAAATACAGTCATGATGGTAATTACAATTCACTGGAAATGCAAGGCACACTGAGAAATATGTAAATAAGGTAGAATAAATTCTCAAATGGAATTATATATTCACTCAACCTAAAATTTTGTAAACAATTCAATTCAACTATATGCCCAAATGTTGAGTAAACTCACAATCCAGCAGCAATCACATGAAATCATCTTTTTTTTTTTTTTTTTTTTTTACAGTGTAGTTTAGATAAAACCGTTGAAAACAACAACAAAACTACGCTATAGTGAAGTTGACTTTAGTTTTGCTGTAGCCTAGTGTTGTCATCTGTGCCAGGCAAGCTGGTACAGTGAGAAGCTGTGCTGCAGCTGGTGAGGGAGGATGGTGCATGGGGCTGTGGTTTGTGGGGACTGGGACAAGGGGGGTTTATGGGGATGGTAAGGGGCCAATAGGGGCCTGGGCCTCTGCTGTGTGTCTAATGAGTGCCTTATGGGAGAGCCCCAGTGTGTTAGGAGTTAGGAGCACTCTGGCTTATCCCCTACTGGCACTGATGGGTCCTGAAGAGATCTGATTTAGTGAGAGTGTTGAGAAAAGGAGGGAGGAAGGAGGGCAAAGAGGGAGGAGAGTCTCCCTCCTCCATCCGTTTCCCTCTCAATCCCACCTCTATTTCGCCTTCCTCTGTCCTTCTTTTCTCTGTTTCCACCCCACCCTCCTACATTCCTCATCTTTTCCTCTCCAGACTGCTTTCTCATTCTGAAACCCATGAGCAGGAGTTAGTCACAGAGAGAGACAAGAGGAGAGAAAGGGTACGGCCTTTAGTCTGACCTTTTCTGTCCATACACACACTGCCGCACATATCGAGCACACGCACACACACACCTGGGCATTGGAACACACACACGCACGGAAGCAGAAGCGTGCGCGCGCGCACACACAGGTTGTGCCATTTTTTTTACGTCCGTTTTGTTAAAACTATAAGAAAAATTCATAAAATTCAACTTAAATTCACAATGCAGAATATGGTCCTATTGCGTTGACCGCTATGGGGCAATGAATTTCTATATACCACAGTCATAGGTTGAATCTCAAACTGGACACTTGGCCCCTAGTTCTTTATCGAGTGGCCACTTGCTGTTGTGTTCGATAGTGATCACTCAAGTCTGCAAGTGTTTTGGCCAGAATGAGCATTGAGACGAGGCAAACTCAACGTCCAAACCGCCACTCATCAATATTCTAAATCCATTCGCAAGCATTGTCTCCCGCGATCTGTCTTGAGCATGACTCACTCGCTATGAAACGTCGGCACTGGGGCAGACACAGGCGCATACTCTGATAGACAGTGAGAAAGTTGTAATAACAAAATGGCAATGTTTGAATGTGACAAATATTTGCACAGAACATAGTGTACTCTACAATTACGTTTGAGTGTTTATATGTGTGTGTGTGTGTGTGTGTATGTTATCAGCATAGTATGTAAATATGCACAGGACAAAACATGGAAACACAATGTAAATGAGAGACAAGATTAAAAATATATATATATACAACTGTGTGTGTGTGTGTGTGTGTGTGTGTGTGTGTGTGTGTGTGTGTGTGTGTGTGTGTGTGTGTGTGTGTGTGTGCTATAGCAAAAATCAGCCATGTCTCTGCACATTCTCTCCTGGACAGTTTTTGTTGTAGTGCCCAAAGCCTTGTGCAGTGGTGACAAAGGACACAGTGGGGGTTACAATAGGGGCAGTGGAGGGGGGATTGTCCCCCACACATTCAGTTCAGCACAGGAATGTGGCCCCTAGTACCCCCACATATAGGTCACACAGGTCCCACACAGACAGAGATAGACACACACACATTCAGAATGCTGTTCACTGACTACAGCTCAGTGTTCAACACCATAGTGCCCTCCAAGCTTGTTACCAAGCTCAGGACCCTGGGACTGAACACCTCACTCTGCAACTGGATCCTGGACATCCTGACGGGCTGACTGACCCCAGGTGGTGAGAGTAGGCAACAGCACCTCCACCACACTGACCTGCAAAGCGGGGGCCCCACAGGGGTGTATGCTTTGCCCCCTACTGTACTCCCAGTTTACCCATGATTGTGTGGCCACACACAACTCCAACTTTATCATCAAGTTTGCTGACAATACAACGGTGGTATGCCTGATCACCAATGGCGATGAGACAGCCTACAAGGAGGTGGTCAGAGAACTGGCAGTGTGGTGCCAGGACAACAACCTCTCCCTCAACGTCAGCAAGACCAAGGAGCTGATCGTGGACCACAGGAAGCACAGGGGGTGCACAATCCCATCCATATCCACAGAGCCTCAGAGGAGAGGGTCAAGAGCTTCAAGTTCCTCGGTGTCCACGTCACTGAGGACCTAATACGGTCCCCTCACACCAGAACAGTCATGAAGGTGGCACAGCAACGCCTCTTCTCCCTCAAGAGGCTGAAACGATATGGCATGGCCCCTCAGATCCTCAGGAACTTTTACAGCTGCACCATTGAAAGCATCCTGACTGGTTGTATCACCGTCTGGTATAGCAACTGCACTGCCCCTGACCGGATGGCCCTACAGAGGTGGTGCAGACGGCCCAGCGCATTACTGGGGGCGAGCTCCCAGCCATCCAGGAAATACATGTTGTGTTACAGCCTGAATTCAAAATGCATTAAATGATTATTTTTCACGCTTCTACACACAATACCCCATAATGTCAGTGTAAACATGTTTTTTTTTTTTTTATGTTTATGAATTCATAAGAAATAAAAAGCTGAAATCTATTGAGTCAAATCTTCAACCCTTTTCTAATGGAAAGCAAGTTCAGGAGTAAAAAGTTGCTTAATAAGTCAATTAAAAAGTTGCATTGACTCACTCAGTGTGCAATAATAGTGTTTAACGTGATTTTTTTATGATTAACTCCTCTCTGTACCCCACATATACAATTATCTGCAAGGTCCCTCAGTCGAGCAGTGAATTTCAAACACAGATTCAACCACAAAGACCAGGGAGGTTTTCGAATGTCTTGCAAAGAAGAGCACCTATTGGTAGATGAAAAAAATAAATTATAATAATAGCTGACATTGACTATCCCATTGAGCATGGTGAACAGTGAAGAGGCGACTCTGGGATGCTGGCCTTCTAGGCAGAATTCCTCTAGTGTCTGTGTTCTTTTGCCCATCTTGATCTTTTTTTTTATTGGCCAGTCTGAGATATGGCTTTTTCTTTGCAACTCTGCCTAGAAGGCCAGCATCCCAGAGTCGCCTTTTCACTGTTGACGTTGAGACTGGTGTTTTGCAGGTACTATTTAATGAAGCTGACAGTTGGGGACTTGTGAGGCGTCTGTTTCTCAAACTAGACACTCTAATGTACTTGTCCTCTTGCTCAGTTGTGCGCCGGGGCCTCCCACTTCTCTTTCTATTCTGGTTAGAGACAGTTTGTGCTGTTCTGTGAAGGGAGTAGTACACAGCTTTGTACGAGATCTTAAGTTTCTTGGCAATTTCTCGCATAGAATAGCCTTCATTTCTCAGAACAAGAATAGACTGATGAGTTTCAGAAGAAAGTTCTTTGTTTCTGGCCATTTTGAGTCTGGAATCGAACCCACCAATGCTGATGCTCCAGATACTCAACTAGTCTAAAAAGGCCAGTTTTATTGCTTCTTTAATCAGCACAACAGTTTTCGGCTGTGTTAACATAATTGCAAAAGGGTTTTCTAATGATCAATTAGCCTTTTAAAATGATGAACTTGGATTAGCTAACACAACGTGCCATTGGAACACAGGAGTGATGGTTGCTGATAATAGGCCTCTGTACGGCTATGAATATATTCCATTAAAAATCAGTCAGTTTCCAGCAACAATAGTCATTTACAACATTAACAATGTCTACACTGTATTTCTGATCAATTTGATGTTATTTTAATGGAAGAAAATGTGCTTTTCTTTCAAAAACAAGGACATTTCTAAGTGACCCCAAACTTTTGAACGATAGCGTATGTGCGGAAAGAAAATCTATTTAATACATTTTTAATTCAGGCTGTAACACAACAACATGTGGAATAAGTCAAAGGGTATGAATACTTTCTGAAGGCACTGTATATTATTATTATTAGGATGACCATTACATTGTTGGGAAAGAGCTCTGAAGGTATGAATTTCACCGTACTGTTTTACACCTGTTGGACATGGTGAATAAACTTTGAAACTTGAAACACACACACACACACACACACACACACACACACACACACACACACACACACACACACACACACACACACACACACACACACACACACACACACACACACACCGGTCACAATGGTCAGTTCAGAGAGAGCCCCCTGACAAACGCCATACCGAAATACAGGGTGTCAATTCTGTTGAACGCTCCATCAAAAAGGAGTGTTTACACAGTTGTAACCATAAACTAAAGCCTTGACATTAGATCTGGGAGTTGTCAGGTCTTGAGCAAGGTTACACATAAGTGCGGCGAGCCACCCCCACCACATAACAAATGTCTGAAGCAATCATGATAGTGAAGTTGTTTTTTAGGTGGGTCAAAAACAACATTATTTCACACAGCAATGTGTAAGCTAAACATGCATAGCTTGCTTACCTAAAAATATTTATGTTCCATGATATATGTCTTTTCATATTTGGATATTCAAAGGGAATGACGTGTTGTGTGTTGTCGTTTGTCCACAGGCTCGTCCTACTACAACAATGTGCGGCCGCTAGCCTATCCCGACGCTGACGCTGTGCTCATCTGTTTCGACATCAGCCGCCCCGAGACACTGGATAGTGTGCTGAAGAAGGTCAGTGAGCTACGAAGCAAAGCCACGTGTCTGTGCTTCAGTTCAATAAAATATTATATCAAACAGGGTTCGCCAACTGGCGGCCCGAATTTGGCCAGTGGGTGGTTTTATTTGGCCCTCAAATGTTTCAGAGCATTGAATTTTTTTCCTCTTCATTGTTGGACATAAAAGACTGTAAAAACAACAGGAAATCAGCTCCAAGTGATTTTAATTTTGGAAATCTACTCCGACAGGTGATCGTATACAAATGTGAGCAAGATTTGAAATGATTGAGATTATTATTATTGTTTTATGTTTTCGGCTCCGGTATTCAAACCAGCAACCTTTCGGTTACTGTCCCAAAGCTCTAACCTCGAGGCTCCGTAGTTGATGATCCCTTATCTCAAATGATCCTAGAGCTCCTTTTAGAACAGTAAGGACTACATATAAAAGAGACACTGCTTGTGAGAACAACCTAGCCGAGACAGGAATGAACAAATATATATATATATTTTTTCAAGCATGCAGGCTTATCACAGACCCTTAGGTAATGTTCCACCGAAGGTTAGAAGCTAACGTTATGGCCTTTTTGAGGTCATTTTCTCACAAAATGAGGTGTAATCCATCCATTGTCCCAGCCTTCTTCAAAAAAAAAATATGCATTTACTTAATAAGAGGGAGAAGTTTGGCATTGTTTCCCAAAGTCCTAGCCTCGGTGGTTTCTAATTGGTGGAACTCTCTGGTGGAAGTCTTTCTTTGAGCCACAAAGCCACACCATTTGGGACCTACAGGTCTACACATTTTGTTTGAATGATAAAGACTTTGTTGTTTATAGTGTATAGCGAACATCAGTTGTGTGGGCAAGGAATGCCTTTGACTGGGTGGAGTGGACATTCCTAATGTCAAGCCCATCGCTCACCCATGACATCATCAGCATCGCCATTCAGAGATAAAATTCCCCACTCTTTGAGTCACGAGACAAAACCGAAGGAGTGGGCGGGGGTACCCCAAATTCTGATAGAGGTCCACTTGGGGCTCTTGAGGGCTCACTTGACCTGTGACCCTAAATAGATGCCTTGCTAATCTCTTACCAACAGGCCAAGGGTGGGCGTTGAATACACCCCTCTCACAATAGTCCTCCAGAAATGGGCTCTTGACCCCCTGTGATATTTCAAGTGCCAAGTGCTTCTATTTGACATAGGGGTCAAATCTTTCATACCACTGAAGCCAAACAAAAGCTGTCTCAACAATAAATTCCACTCAAGTGTTATAGGAAAACTATGATGCAAAATGCATCACACCGGCTGTATTTCTGTAAAGTTATACATCTTGAAAACTTGATTGCTGGCATGCAAATGCTTTTGTGACTATATCAACAATGGACTAATGAAGCAAATACAAAAATATCGTTTTTTGGATAGAATTTTCCTTTAAGTATTAAAATGTTAAAGACATTTTTTGGTACTTTTGTATACTTTTTAGTCAGTAGTTCTGAAAGTAGCACTCACGAGCCAAAAGTTGTCCCCGAACATTGCGTACTACGTTACATATGTGCACCATGTCCTTGCTCTCTCGCTCTCTGCTGTGTCCACTGAGCCTTTGAGCCCGCCCTGCAACCTCATTGGATAATGCTGGGCAGGCCTCTTGCTAGCTGTCACTGAAATGCAACAGTGGCTTTCAAACTAGGGATTTCGTGGCTAATTGAGGTGAAACCGTAATTCTGCTCATAGATTATGCCTGTATGAACTTCACATTGACACATCCAGCCCAAAGCAGGAGGTTTAGAAAATACTTTCTTATTCGCCAAAGTACCAGAGCATGTCTAAGTGACGAGTGTTAAGTGAGGACACATGGTATCAGTGATTTTGTATTACTAATCAGTGATTCTGTCTTGTCACTGTATAGCTTCCTGCTTTCTTCACACAGCATTTCTGTGTGACCTCAAACCTTCCTCTGTATCTGGCAACATCCTTCTATCTCTTCCACTCTTTCTTTCCTCTCCTTAACTCTACCCCCTTGTCCTCCATGTCCTCCCCTCCCTCCCTGTGGGATCCTATGATGGGATCGGTTTTCCCAGGGTGAAAATGGAGCCCAATTCCCATTTTGTTCCCTTCTCCCCGAAGTGTGCCCTCGTTAATTTCCCCTCACTAATCTAATGCTTTTGTATCTTTGAGAGGGGGGACGGGGGGGAATGAACACTTTGGGTGAGAATCGAAAAAGCAACTGGAGACTCTTGAGAGTATGATGTGGCAGCTGTCGCACCCAGACCTCAGGCTTCCTCCCAGACCTCAGTACAGTACAGATCATCTTGTATCTCCCATAGTCACACACACACACACACACACACACACACACACACACACACACACACACACATCACATCACTCGGGGGCTAGAAACAAAGACTATATCCAACTAGCATGTATAATACATGCTGCTTATGTAATAGACCTGTTGGCTGTGTGTGCTGTAATCTCCTGTTTGATCAACCAGTGGCTCAGCTGTACTACTACCGGGAATCAGATAATGTTATTGAAGCAGAGCATAGGCCTAGATTTGATTGAAATGTTATTGAAGCAAATAACACATGTTAAGAGTAATAATGTAATACATGGAATGAGACACACACTGGTCAGACATTTTCCAACTGGCCTTGGGAACATGTCCTAATAGTTACGTAATAAGGAAATACTGCCTACAAAACATTTACTGGAATGAGGAAGTGAAACTACCGTTAGAGGGGCTTTAAGTACAATTTGTAAAATGTTATCTTCAGTACATATCATTGTTTAACATCACCAATCATCACCAATCATTTCTGTCATTAACCATTCTCCTTCGAAATTCTCCTTCGAAATGAAAATGGACAATTCACTCTGCTCTTTGTCTGTTATTCACTCTCTGTTGTTTGGCTTTGCCTAACCTTATATACTGGACAAAAATATATACGCAACATGTAAAGTGTTGGTCCCATGTTTCATGAGCTGAAATAAAAGATCCCAAAAATGTTCCATATGCACAAAAAGCTTATTTCTCTCAAATTTTGTGCACAAATGTGTTTTACATCCCTGTTAATTCCCTGAGCAATTCTCCTTTCCCAAAATAATCCATCCACCTGACAGGTGTGGCATATCAAGAAGCTGATTAAAGAGCATGATCATTACACAGGTGCACCTTGTGCTGTGGACAATAAAAGGCCACTCTAAAATGTGCAGTTGTGTCACACAACACAATGCTTGCAATTGGCATGCTGACAGCAGGAATGTCCACCAGAGCTGTTGCCAGAGAATTGAATGTTAATTTCTCCACCATAAGCCTCCTCCAACATTGTTTTAGAGAATTTGGCAGTACGTCCAACTGGCCTCACAACCGCAGATCACGTGGATGCCGTTGTGTGGGTGAGCGGTTTGCTGATGTCAATGTTGTGAGCAGAGTGCCCCATGGTGGCGGTGGGGTTATGGTATGGGCAGGCATAAGCTACGGACTATGAAAAAAATAGCATTTTATCGATGGCAATTTGAATGCACAAAAATATCGTGACGAGATCATGAGGCCCATTTTTTTTAATGGTATCTGTGACCAACATATGCATATCTGTATTGCCAGTCATGTGAAATCCATAGATTAGGGCCTAATGAATTTATTTCAATCGACTAATTTCCTCATATGAACTGCAACTCAGTAAGATCAATTCAATTGTTGCACGTTGCGTTTATATTTCTATTCAGTATATAAACACAATGACCCTGCCTCTTGGCCCTTGTGACTTGTCTAGGTCGCGTTCATTGATTCACCAGTACGTCTTCAACAGAAAGCCCTTATCGAAGACAACAGCACATGATGACTAACACTAATGAACAGAGGCCATAATCACGTGGACGGTCGTCTACAAGAAAGGCACTGTTTGTATCGAGTAGAAAACGTAGACGTACGTCTACAAGAAAGGCACTGTTTGTATCGAGTAGAAAACGTAGACATACGTCTACAAGAAAGGCATTGTTTGTATTGAGTAGAAACAGAGAGGTATCATTCAACGGATAATGTGAAGCGATATTGTAAGCAGTCAGAGATATAGGGTGAGTGAGAGAGAGACAGACAGTAGGGAGAATAGCTACCCAGTACAGAGTGTGACATGTCGACATTGAGACTCGTCTATAGACTTGGAGACTTGTCTGCTTCATAATGTGTGTTGTTATTCTTTCTGATGGAACTCTGAGGGAGTGTTGTCTGGATGGGGTTGTGGTTACTGTAGCTGTGAGCTCATAGCGGACAGAACTCGTGCTCCGTTCAATTCTTCAGTTGTCATTTGACAACTTGTTTCAATGGACAGTGTGTCATTTCAATGGCCATTGAGTTATTGTGGTGATAATGTTATTTACATTGTATGGATATATTAACTGAAAGAGAAACATATATCTTCTCCAAGTTTCGTATATTTAAAATAGATATGCTTTGGATATTGGTGCTCACCTGTGGCGCTCGGTTCTGACTAGTTTCTTCCTCTTCTTCCTCAGTGGCAGGGGGAGACGCAGGAGTTCTGTCCTAACGCCAAGGTGGTATTGGTGGGCTGTAAGCTGGACATGCGGACGGACCTCAACGTGCTGAGAGAGCTGTCCAAACTCCGACTCATCCCCGTCACTCATGAACAGGTCAGGACTGACTGTTTCTCACTACTGAGGCAATCCATGCCAAGCTGTACTGTGCTGGTCTGGTAACGCATCCATTGTAGTCCCTGGAACTGTGCTGGAAGGACAATGTAAAAGGACAATATCATAGCAATCAGTACGCTTTAGCCGAGTGTGAGGTGAAAAATGTATGGCAATGCCAGTAGCTGTTAACTTGTAAAACTGCGATGGCATAACACCTTCAGAACATTGTCATGACATAATAATAACACATCAAATAAAACGTGAGGCTATTTCTTGGCAGAACTTTAGCTATGAACTATGAGTACATTGGGGACTATGGCGTCCCAAATGGGGTCCCTATGGGTCCTGATAATAAGGGAATAGGGTGCCATTTGGGATGTAGCCAATGTGATAATGTGACACACTGTTCTGGAAACATTGCTCTACTTTTGTATTTAAAAAAACATGTATTTTTTGTTCACTGCTCTTACCTACATTATGCCTGTTGTTTCTCTCCTTTTCGGGTTGGTCGTCAGTAAAGTTGTAGAGCTGTTCTCGGGTGTGTTCCCAGTGTAAGCAGATAGATACACCTGGCATGATCAGTCCAACAGGTTAAAGCACAAACAGACATACTTCTACGGTATAAACTTGTTGATATGTACCTGACCACACTGTGTAAACATGTGTGCACAACTGCTCTTTCACAGCCCACACACATGCAAGAGCTCGCGCACGCACGAAGCTACGGCACAGACATTTGCATGGCTCAGGCTATCTGTGATGCCCTAATGCAGACATTCCAGTAGCTATGGCAAAACACCTAAAAGCACCTAAACTCAGCAAAAAAAAAGAAACGTCCTCTCACTGTCAACTGCGTTTATTTTCAGCAAACTTAACATGTGTAAAATATTTGTATGAACATAACAAGATTCAACAAATGAGACATAAACGGAACAATTTCCACAGACATGTTACTAACAGAAATGGAATAATGTGTCCCTGAACAAAGGGGGGGTCAAAATCAAAAGTAACAGTCAGTATCTGGTGTGGCCACCAGCTGCATTAAGTGCTGCAGTGCATCTCCTCCTCATGGACTGCACCAGATTTGCCAGTTCTTGCTGTGAGATGTTACCTCACTCTTCTACCAAGGCACCTGCAAGTTCCCAGACATTTGTGGGGGGAATGGCCCTAGCCCTCACCCTCCGATCCAACAGGTCCCCAGACGTGCTCAATGGGATTGAGATCCGGGCTCTTTGCTGGCCATGGCAGAACACCGACTTGCAGAAAATCACGCACAGAACGAGCAGTATGGCTGGTGGCATTGTCATGCTGGAGGATCATGTCAGGATGAGCCTGCAGGAAGGGTACCACATGAGGGAGGAGAATGTCTTCTCTGTAACAGCGTTGAGATTGCCTGCAATGACAACAAGCTCAGTCCGATGATGCTGTGACACACCGCCCCAGACCATGACGGACCCTCCACCTCCAAATCGATCCCGCTCCAGAGTACAGGCCTCGGTGTAATGCTCATTCCTTCGACAATAAACACGAATCCGACCATCACCCCATGCGAGACAAAACCGCGACTCGTCAGTGAAGAGCACATTTTGCCAGTCCTGTCTGGTCCAGCAACGGTGGGTTTGTGCCCATAGGCGACATTGTTGCCGGTGATGTCTGGTGAGGACCTGCCTTACGACAGGCCTACAAGCCCTCAGTCCAGCCTCTCTCAGCCTATTGCGGACAGTCTGGGCACTGATGGAGGGATTGTGCCTTCCTGGTGTAACTCAGGCAGTTGTTGTAGCCATCCTGTACCTGTCCCGCAGGTGTGATGTTTGGATGTACCGATCCTGTGCAGGTGTTGTTACACGTGATCTGCCACTGCGAGGACGATCAGCTGTCTGTCCTGTCTCCCTGTAGCGCTGTCTTAGGGGTCTCACAGTATGGACATTGCAATTTATTGCCCTGGCCACATCTGTAGTCCTCATGCCTCCTTGCAGCATGTCTAAGGCACGTTCACGCAGATGAGCAGGGACCCTGGGCATCTTTCTTTTGGTGTTTTTCAGAGTCAGTAGAAAGGCCTCTTTAGTGTCCTAAGTTTTCATAACTGTGACCTTAATTGCCTACCGTCTGTAAGCTGTTAATGTCTTAGCAACCGTTCCACAGGTGCATGTTCATTAATTGTTTATGGGTCATTGAACAAGCATGGGAAACAGTGTTTAAACCTTTTACAATGAAGATCTGTGAAGTTATTTGGATTTTTACGAATTATCTTTGAAAGACAGGGTCCTGAAAAGGGGACGTTTCTTTTTTTGCTGAGTTTAGCTGGAACACACTGAATATTTCACGTGCCCAGACAGGGTACAGCATGTTAAGGTACTTCTTCACTCCCGTTAGCCCACTTCTACTAGCTACCGTTCTCAGACCGTTCATCTAACGTAGCATTAACATTCTGATATGTTCCAATACATAAAACTCTAACTCGGCATAGAGGTAACCTAAAACACACTTTTTTTTGTACTAAGGGCACCTACTGTGCATTAACATAACTGTATGTCCTAATATGTACACAGTATTCCAGTTCTGAAAATGCCATTTAGTTTCTCAAATACGAAAGCATTCAGTACAGAGCCTAAAAGAGTTGGAACCAGGGAGTGAGACAAACACTAAGTGGAACAATTTAATTGTTTTGTTTCAATGTCCTCAGGCAATAACAGCGAGAGACGGACTGACGGGAGGCTGACGGGAGGCTGACTCGGGAGGCTGTGAATTTTAATGGCCTATTTTCATGTTAATGTTATTTACGAGTTGACAATTCTTTAAACACTAATTCACATCCCTATTTTCTCCAGAGAGGAGCTTAGGAAGAAATGTCCTTGGCATGCCAGTCAATTACAGCAGAGCAGACACACGACGGGAAACAGTAACAACGCAGACAAAAAAAAAAACAATATTAAGATCATCAAACTGCTTATGAAACCGTTACTAAGATCATGAAAAAAAAAAAACTAAAAAACAAATGTAATCATGAAACCAATTTCATTGAGCCAACCCAATTGAGTTGCCAATCAGGAGGGACCGGTTATCAGGTTACGTTAATGTCACTTTGCTCGATTTCCTCCGTCTTAACTGAAGCTCCTCAAAACACTCTGAGCTCAGAACTCGCTCGCTGTCCTCAAAGAGCCTCGATCAAAGGGCACCGCTGCCTGTAATGCAAATCAACTGCCAGCAATTTAAGACTTACAACTCGCTGTCCAATTCAATCCCAAAGGAATCCGCTCGTCACAAGGGTGAATCGCGGATGAACCCGACGACTTCTGCCATAATCTGCTTAGGGTCAAAACAGAGACTTAAATGTTGCCCGTTTCCTTCTGTATGAATGAATTCTCACAACGGACTCATAGTAGGACATATTGCAGAGATATAATAATCATTATACTGATGTGTATCTGGCTGGGGAATGGAACATGGCATGTATTCTACCAGGTGACGTGATGACGTGGAGAGGATCTGTGTCTGCACCACGTACTCTCAGTACTGGTGTCCCCCAGGGCTAAGGTGTAGGCCCTCTCCTCTTCTCTCTATACACGAAGTGACTCAGCTCCGTCATATCCTCACATGCTCTCTCCTATCATTGTTATGCCGATGACACTCAACTACTTTTCTCCTTCCCCCTTCTGACACCCAGGTGGCGACATGCATCTTTGCGTGCCTAGCAAGTATCTCTGCTTGGATGTCGGTCCATCACCTCAAGCTCAACAAGATCGGAGCTGCTCTACCTCACGTGGAAAGCCCGCCCGCTCCAAGACCTCTCCATCACGGTTGTCAACTACACGGTGTCCCCTTCCCAGAGTGCAAAGAACCTTGGCATGACCCTGGACAACACTCTGTCGTCCTCTGCAAACATCAAAGCAGTTACTCGCTCCTGCATGTTCATCCTTACAACATCCGTAGAGTACGACCCTACCTCACACAGGAAGTGGCACAGGTCTTAATCCAGGCACTTGTCATTTCCCGTCTGGACTACAGCAACTCACTGTTGGCTGGTCTCCCCACCTGTTTCATCAAACCCCTACAACTTATCCAGAATGCTGCAGCCCACCAAGTTCTCCCATGTCACCTCGCTCATCCGGATATTCCACTGGCTTCCAGTCGAAGCTCGCATCCACTACAAGACCATGGTACTTGCCTATGGAGC
This sequence comes from Salvelinus namaycush, assembly GCF_016432855.1. Classification (NCBI taxonomy): domain Eukaryota; kingdom Metazoa; phylum Chordata; class Actinopteri; order Salmoniformes; family Salmonidae; genus Salvelinus; species Salvelinus namaycush. The sequence continues at coordinate 20,172,255 of NC_052310.1, forward strand.
AGCAAGAGGAACTGCCCCTCCCTACCTTCAGGCTATGCTCTACACCCCAGCTCCTGAGTGGCACAGCGTTCTAAGGCACTGCATCTCAGTGCAAGAGGCATCACTACAGTTCCTGGTTTGAATCCAGGCTGTATCACATTCGGCCGTGATTGGGAGTCCCATAGGGCGGCGCACAATTGGCCCAGCGTCGTCCGGGTTTGGCCGGGGTAGGCCATCATTGTAAATAAGAATTTGTTCTTAACTGACTTGCCTAGTTAAAAAATGTAAAAACATGAACGGTCTGCCACCTCTGATCTCTTGGCTCCCACTCAGCCCAGTCCAAGCTCTTCTCTGTCCTGGCACCCCAATGGTGAAACCAATTTCCCCTTGAAGCTAGAACAAGAGTCCCTGCCCATCTTCCGAAAACATCTGAAACCTTACCTCTTCAAGAAGCCTTTCGTGAACTAACACTCGCAATTTACGTTTTTTTTTTCTGACTTTGCTCATGGCTCCTTTATTGAGGTCAAATGTACTTACTATGACTGTGATATGTGGTTGTCCTACCTAGCTATCTTAAGATGAATGCAGTCACTCTGGATACTAAGTGACAAATGAAAATGTTATCATCACTTGATTAGCGTTGTAACCAAATGGGGGGGGGGGGGGGGAGAGAGACCCGGTGACCCAACTCATCTCTCAGAGATAATGGGCCCATTCAAGGTGGTCTTTTTTGTGGAGCACATCTCAGAAGATCGCTTTATCATACCAATGAGTTCCTGAGACGTGAAACACTGTGAGATCTGTAATAAAGATGACCTGGAACGCAACAAGGGTCTGCATAGACCAGAGCGACACGTTTATGTGACTAGATGGGATTTACTCAAATGAGCAGTATGGAACATACATAGATTTTTATCTGCATCGTTCTAGGCATTGAATCCCATAAAAAAATAAATGAGAAATGTTTTATTGTCACATATACCAGATAGGTGCAATGGATGTTTTGTTTTACAGGGTCAGCCATAGTAGTACGGCACCCCTGGGGCAAATTAGGGTTAAGTGCCTTGCTCAAGGGCGTACCAGCGACCTTTCGGTTATTGGCCCAGCGCTCTAACCACTAGCCGCTACCTGCCACCCGTAAAAAAAAGCCATGAAATAAGCCCTGTATGTTTGAATGCACATACTCTCTCTACCTCATATTAATTCACCCTCTCTTCCTATAAACCACTCTCTGTGTTCTCACCCTTGTCAAAAGTGTAAATTCAAATTTCTTAACGTGACTCTTCATCTCTCTCCATCTCCAGGGCACTACCCTGGCGAGGCAGATCGGCGCCGTGGCCTACACAGAGTGCACGTCCAAGTACTCGGAGAACAGCGTCCGCGACGTCTTCCACGTCACCACCCTGACCTCGGTAACGCGCCTCCACCGCCCCCAGCTAAAACGCAGCGGCTCGCGCCGCGGCCTCAAGCGGGTCTCCCAGCAACCGCCCCGGACTGAGGTTCTGGAGCACCCCCCCGCCATGAGAAAGAACCGGGCCAAGAGCTGTGTGCTCATGTAGGGGTCGGACTGGCCAGACTGTACCAACTGACCCAAACGATGTACAAAAGAGACAATGTATATTATAAATGTACTTTATTTATTGGTTGAATTTTTTTTTTCCGCTGCTAATGAATGCAGGTCATTACAGCGATGACGACGATTTTTCTTTTTAAACCATCAACCTGTGGAGAAAGAACAACGGAGAAACATGGACAAAAACATGGATTTGTTGGCTATAGGAATAGAGTGAGAGAGAAAATACGAGGGGATGGGGGTGAATGAGGTAATGAAAAAAGAATGAAGTGGTTGGGAAAATTCAGACGAGCCAATTGTAATGAGATTGTCCTGGAATTATTTTATATTCTGTAGTGTCCTGTCCTGAGATGGCATTCTATTTAAGTGTTTAACTAAATGAAGCACAAAAACATGCACACAAACTGTACCGACTTAAATGTCGGGGAATTATATTACTATTCCATCTGAGACAACGAGATGAAGCTTAACAAACCAAGGTTTCGTGCCCAGAGCGACAAAAAACAAACAATGGGCCAACGTGACACAAATGTTCTAAACCCACAAGTGCTTTGGAGGGAAAAAAACGTAACAAATCACTGACACCACATAACATTGATGTGTTACTGAAAATTAACATTTCTTATTTGAACAATTATATTTGAGGGAAATCTCAGAAGGAAAATGGTTATAACACAGTTTTTGCTATATGTCTTGCTGTATGTGTGATGCTGAAATAAAGTAACTTTCTCTGCTAAATGAAGAGAATTTAACCCTGGTTTTATTATTTGTTAACATGACTGTAATCCATCCAGCTCCCTCAGGATCCAAAGACAGAGACCAGAAACATACATTGTTTTGAATAAGTGAGATAAAGAATTAAATTTGGTACCATGAAAATACCCAACCCACAACATTAAGGCAATGTTAACTTCAAGTTGTTGGCCTTAACATGCTATTGCTACATAGCCAGCCATGTATAAACCACATAACACTGACAATGTTATCTTTTCTCACAGTAGCTGATACACAGGTAACTGACAAAATAAAGGAAACACCAACATAGTGCCTTAATAGGCCGTTGGGCCACCACGAGCTGCCAGAACAGCTTCAATGATTCTACAAGTGTATGGAACTCTATTGGAGGGATGTGACACCATTCTTCCATGAGAAATTCCATAATTTTGTGTTTTTGTTGATGGTGGTGGAAACACTGTCTCAGGCGCCTCTCCAGAATCTCCTATAAGTGTTCAATTGGGTTGAGATCTGGTGACTGACACACACACAATGCTCATTTGAGACCCCTCTTTCAAACCCACTGAGATCTCTTCTAGCCATGGTACCCAAAATAATGGACAACTGGCAATTTTTTAAGAGTACATGACCCTAAGCATGATGGGATGTTAATTGCTTAATTAACTCAGGAACCACACCTGTGTGGAAGCATTTGCTTTCAATATATGTTGTATCCTTCATTTACTCACGTGTTTCCTTTATTTTGGCAGTTACTTGTATTTGATTCAGTCAACCAGAACTGAAATACTAGAATTCCAGCTTTGAAACGTCGAGTTACTCTCGAAGTCAAAAAGCCTTGTTCTGATAAGTAGGCTAACAACAGTATAGCACATCCAGTTAAGTTCTAGTGCTTCAATCTAAACCGTTGTTCTATCGTAACACTACACATATAGACTGGTGCCTAGTCGGTAGACTTGAGTCCTCTAGTGTGACATTTTTGTGACATTTTCTAGTGCTCACAGCTCACCATAGTTTCTCCTCCTAAATCCTTCTCCCACCTCTCTCCCTCCCTCCATGCAGCGGAGCCCCCCCAGCAAGTTACCGCCTCTGTGAGCAGTGTCATTTCACAAAGTGACAGTTCACAGCGTCACCGCGATGTCTCCATGCGGCTTGGAGTGCGAGGTCGCGCGGTGCGCCCAAGGCAAGGCCAGTGTTGGCCTCCAGTCACAGAGACTTACTCTGGTATTGCAAGCCATGGTCTTGTATCACGGTCTAAGCTTCACCAGAGCTTTTAATAAACCCATTTTGGTCCACACTTGTACATATACAGTATTTTATTGATCCTTTTTAATGTATTTGTCATTGGAGTGAGCGCAGTGTTTGGCAAGTGGCTTTAGACGCGAAGATATTTCTGTTTTCGTGACTACATTCTACTCCATAACCTAAAGCTAGTCAATCAACTACAACACACAGTCCACTGCAACCCAGAACTAGTCAGCTCCAACACATTCTACTCCCTAACGCAGTACTAGTAGGTTCTAGTTCATCAGTACTAGTCAGCTCCAAAACCTCCAATAACACAATACTAGTCAACTCCACCATCTAATTCTACACCCTAGAGCTACTGTGTGGACTAACACAGTCATCATCCCTTTGCCTGAGCCTTCAGCAAACACTCAGATGACAAACTTCCATTCTGTCTGCCCTCACCTTGTTGTCTTGTCCATTTCCTTTACCCCAAGGCTAGTGGCCATGTTTAGGCAAACACTCACCCCATCTCCTCTTGTCCTTGCTGCTCCTCCTTGTCCTCTATGTGACTCTACTTGAACCGCCTGAAGCGGCTAGTGTTCCTACAGCGTGGACCAGTCTGTTCACAATTGTGTCATTGGGGTCAATGCCATCCGAATTCCAGTCACTTCAGCAACAGCATTGCACTCATCTGGGTCAGGCTTAGGAGAGAAAATGGAAGAAAATGGTCAGAAACTGAGTGAAACAAGGTTTCTGAACTTGTGCAATGCTAACTAAATGCTTTGCTTTCATTTTACGCTGCGAAATGTTTTGCTACAGTGCACCCAAATGAACACCACCCTGGATGAAATGTGTGTAACATAGGCCAACTGGTTTGCATGAGTTTGATGAATCACCTGCCAGCTCTGTCTAACGTGCGGGGGATCAACCTCCAGTCAGTGACCCTCATTAGGATGCGTTTGCTCACTGGCTTAGAAACGGCTCTTTGGCCGGCTTACCTTGGTTAGGGCCTTGTGGCTCGCACCTCTAGCGTGCCTCTCGTTGGTCTCAGCTTCGACACACTCACCCACAAACCACGAGGCCAGTTCAGTTCTACCTCCTCCGTCACCTCCACCCTGTGAATCACTGTCCAAAAAAAATCATTTTTTATATGAGGCACACACATTGGGCCAGTAAGCGTGTTACTGTTTTCTTTTCAGGACAACCAGGGCTACAGGTAAAATGTAAACCAATTTGACATAAAAAGTTAAATTCACGAGTTTTATTGACAAATGTCACTATAACAATGAGATCCGCCAAAAAAAAAAAATATTAAAAAGGCATTCATAAGAATACTGTAAGCATTAACATGAGACTCAGAACCAATGATGGTGGATAAATGAAGATGTCTTACTCAGGCTGTTTACCATTGGAAAAAAACAGTCACACACACATATACACACCAAGTCAAAGCAGTTCTCCCCTGGAGCAGATTCACACACACACAAACATTATGATATGTCACCTGTTGTCAACATGCCCCACAGGACTGAGCACCAGACGGTGTGTCTGTGTACGTACACACAGTCGGATGCTAGAGGGAGGGAGGGGTGTATTGTCTACCTACATACTATATGAAATGTTAACAACACATAGGCCCATAGAGCCTCCAGTTTATATCATTAGCTCCACACACACACACACAATTTAGAGAGGGTCCATCTTTCCTTTTAATCCCACCATAAACTTGCATGATTAGTGGTCCTCCCTGACCAGACCCTACTGCATCTTTAATGGTGTCTCCCGCTTGCATTGTGTCAGCTGCCATAAAACTTTGGAATAGAAGTTAGCCTTAGGTACAGATCTAGGATCAGCTCACCCCCCGATGCCTAACATTAACCATTAGGGAAGAAAACGTCAAACTGACTGTAAATCAGTGCTAAGAGCCCATAAAACCGCTTTGTAATACGCCGCTCCAAACAGAAGTTACCCTTCGGCACGGATCTAGGATCAGCTCACCCTCTCCGATGCCTTACCTTAACCATTATGGGGGAACAAAGCAAAACTGACTTCAGATCAGTGTAACGTCATCCTACTCCAGTAACGCAAGCCATTATGACAATGCGATGGTTACGGCTGCCATGTCTGTGGAGAGAGTGAGGCATTAACAATGCATGACCCATTTAGACAGCATGTAAAATTGAGCAGGTAAAACATATTTGCAGCCTGTGTCCACGAGGGCTCGAACTCTCCTCCTGCTCTCCACACAACAGTTCGAGACAACCAGCGCAGGGCTCCAGGACCGACGGGTAACTCTTTTTCACACCCATACGCAGCGTGATAAACAGATATACACACACACCAGGGTGACACACACAAGTGTGTTTCCGACAATGTAACTACGGAGTGTGTGTGGAGATGACAGGGGCCTCTGACTCCTGTGAGGTATTAGCGATGTTTGCACTGCAGCAGTGTGTGTGTGTGTGTGAGGGAGTTCACTTTGTGTGTGAGAGAGTCAGTTTGTGTGTCTCTGTGTGTGTGTGAGGTTGTGAGTAAGGGATGTTGCTGAAACGTTACCGGTTGCTGAAACGTTACCTCTGCCGCTAGAGAGCGGGGTAATCGTGAGAGAGCAATCGGCTCATCACAGACAGCTGCACTCTATTCACAGTGGTGAGACTACGGAATGTTGACGACACACACACACACACACAGACACACCCTCATATGAACATCCCAGACATCACTTATAGTGAACAAAAATATGAATGCAACATGCAACAATTTCACTGAGTTTCCTTATATGAACTGTAATCAGTCAATTGAAATACATTCATTAGGCCCTAATCGATGGATTTCACATGACTGGGCAGGGGCGCAGCCATGGGTGGGCCTGGGAGGGCATAGACCCATCCACTTGGGAGCCAGGTCCACCCACTGGGTGAGTTTTCCCCCACAAAAGGGCTTTATTGCATACAAAAAAATACTCCTCAGCACCCCACTCCCCTTCCTCAGACGATCACTCAGTGAAGAAGCCTGGGCTGTCGTGGTTACACGTCGTCTGTGGTTGTGAGGCCGGTTGGACGTACTGCCAAATTCTCTAAAACAACGTTGGAGGCGGTTTATGGTAGAGAAAATAACATTAAATTATCTGGCAACAGCTCTGGTGGACATTCCTGCAGTCAACCTGTAAATTGCATGCTCCCTCAAAACTTGTGGCATTGTGTTGTGACAAAACGGCACATTTTAGAGTGGCCTTTTATTGTCCCCAGCACAAGGTGCACCTGTGTAATGATCATGCTGTTTAATCAGCTTCTTGATATGCCACACCTGTCAGGTGGATAGATTATATTTGCAAAGGAGAAATTCTCACTAACAGGGATGTAAACAAATTTATGCACAGAATTTGAGAGAAATAAGCTTTTTGTGCATATGGACATTTTCTGGGATCTTTTATTTCAGGTCATGAAACATGGGACCAACACTTTACATGTTGTGTATATATTTTTGTTCAGTGTATAAGGTTAGGCAAAGCCAAACAACAGAGTGAATAACAGACAAAGATCAGAGTGAATTGTCCATTTGAATTTTGAATTATTATTTTATATTTTTGTTCAGTGTCGATACAGTATCTGTTTGCATTGCTGAAGAATTGCATTTTTGGGAAAACAACATCTGCTGCAGATATACCACTAAGTATGGCCTAGATGCATGGTAAATAACATTAGATTCAAATCACCTGAAAGACAGCCATCCTACTTGCTAGGCTAAGTGGCTAACTGTTCACCCAGGTGGCAAACAAGCTGTCTTCAGGTCTCAGCCTGGTCATGGTGATCAAGCCAACCAGTCTATGACGTCTCATCTACACACATACATGCATACATAAAAACATTCTACCAGCACACATACTACGTAATACACACAAATCTAACACACAAGCATCACGCCAGATGGCCTCACAGATTGCTTAGTGCTAATTTCCCCTGTGATATATTTCAACAGCAGCAGCATCATTCACAAAGGGATGCTGCCTAGCCTGCAGTCCAGGCTTTGCGCTCCATACCATACCATTCCCTCCACATCCATATTTTAACAATCGGTACACATTTCTTTCCACACTGATCCGTATGTCAGATGAATGATTTTTTTTCTAATGCCCACTTTTGCTTGGTACAAATGTGTGATTGCTAGGTTACAAAGCTCCTTTGTGTAGAGCCATTAGCAAGCGGATGGCTTCTTCCCAAATGACACCATATTCCCTATACAGTGCCCTACTTTTGACACGGGCCCGTAGGGCTCAGAAGCTTCATTTATAACCTTTGCGTAAATTTCACACTAAATATCTACCTGCGCCATTTCTGAAAGGGATAGGTAAGTCAAAAAAATATTGACCTTTATAAACCTGGCACACGCCATACATAAGCATGTTTCCCATTATAAATCAGACCTGTAATAAAACTGTCCACAGGTGAACAGCATTAAAACTCCGCCCGGAAAACGCTCTCCTTTCACCTTTCATGGTGAAAATAACGCCCTTTATTTGCGGTATAATTTGGCACTATTGGAATTAGGCCACGGCAATATGTAAAAGAAAGAGCAATAGCATATTTGATCACATTTCTGTAAAGTTGTGTGCAGAATGTTTTTATATTTTGCAGTGATTTTTTCCAAGCTAAACATGCATGCTGCCTACAGCGAGTGCTTGTCCATGAATTCTGCAAGATTGATTGTATACACACACATGCAGACACACATCCTCATATGAACATCCCAGACACAGAAAGCACTTAAATACCACAGGCCTACCTACAGTAACCACGTTTCCATTCACAGTTTTTATGTGAGTAAAGTCATACCATATAAAAACCAATCACGACAGCTGTGATGGAAACAGGGAGTTTCGGTACAATTTAATAAATGCCGACAGATAATTTGTTAGTTCGACATGGTGGGATGTTTGTGTCGATAAAGTTAATTACGCGACAAATGGCGGTAGAAACACCTTAATGAGCAAATATTGATATAATAACCATCTTATCTAAGTAAACTTGGGAGTCAGTCGATGATATGGTTGGTGTGCTGTCCTCCCACTACAACTCAGGAAACCGTGCAGTTTATCAGGCTACAGCTGAAATAACTTGTGAACTTCACAGGGTGGTGAGAGTGCAAGGTGATGAGCTTGCTGCTCCTTTCCAATAAATATCGTGAGTCTTATTCTGGTGACATGATGCTTGACTGCTGTTTGGCAAATAATATTAATCGCTCTTATCCATAATAATCTCATCATATAGACAAGCCTACCTGCATTGTATCTGCCAGCTGTTGGCTAGAGTGCACGTACCAAGAGCAGAGTAGGCACATTTGCTATGTAACGCAACAGTTTTTGTGACAAAGCTATCAGTGAAAATGTGATGGCAACACATTGAACTTGAGATTTTTCTTCGGTACATGGAAACTTAAGTGAAAAATGTATTGTGTGCACTACCTCATCACACACTGCTTTTTATCCGTACCACGTCTGTTTGGTGGAAAAACACCACTGGTGGGAAATAGCGCATATTTTCATTATGCATATTTTTGAATATTCGCATGAAAATCTGTCACCAATTAGATGGAAACCTACCTGGAGAGAGAAAATATTTATGTGAAGAACTCTCCATGAATATCTTAATTTGAGCTTCCCTGGCAGCGGGTGTAGTTATTTTTAAATAGGAACTGAACCATGAAACAGCACACTGTAGTGACTGAGGCTGTCATTCACCAACAAAAATACTGAACAAAATGAACCTGATATCTGTTCACACTGCTGCAAAATATAATTTTTGGGAAAACAACATTTGCTCCAGATATACCAGTAAGTAGGGCCTAGGTGCACAGTAAAGCACAGATTCAAATCACATCAAAGACAGTCATCCTTGATAGGCTAAGTGGCTAACTGTTCACCCAGGTGGCAAACAAGTTGTCTTCAGGTTTCAGCCTGGTCGTGCTTCTACACCTGCATTGCTTAATATTTGGGGTTTTAGGCTGGGTTTCTGTACAGCACTTTGAGATATCAGCTGATGTAAGAAGGGCTATATAAATAAATTTGATTTGGTCATGCTAATCAAGGCAACCAGTCTATGATGTCTCATCTCCCCTACACACATACAATCATGCGTTAAAACATGCTACAAGCACCTGCAGAGTATATAGCAGGGTCGCAACTTTCACTGGGGACATGTCCTCCCCACACTCTGAAATATAATTTTTGTCCCTCCCAGTTTTATCATTGGAATGTGATACAAAACGGGGCAACGGTGTGCTTTAGGACCATGCGGACGCCTCTGAGGGGGTCAGGTAGGCTGTTTGGAGTCTCCCCTACACACATCACTTCTAAAACCAAAGTTGTGGCCCTGGTATATAGTACATACAAATCTCACACACAAGCAGTCATGCCAGATGGCCTCACAGACTGTTTAGAGCTAATTTCCCTTGTAATACATTTCAACAGCAGCAGCATCATTCACAAAGGGATGTAACCTAGCCTGCAGTCCAGGCGCTTAGCGCTTCCTACCATTCCCTCCACATCAATATTTCAACAATCTGTCCACCTTTCTTTCCACATGTCAGCTGAATGATTTTGTTCAATGCACACTTAATTGTTTGGTACAAAATGTCTGATCACTAGGTTACAACGCTCTTTATGTAGAGCTATTAACAAGACAATGGTTTCGTCCCAAATGACACCCTATTCCCTATATATTGCCCTACTTTTGACCCGGGCCCATAGGGCTCATGACCTCCGCGTACATTTCACATTAAATATCTGCGTGCTCCATTTCTGAAAATAATAGGTCTAAAAATATTGAGAAATATAAACTTCCGCACGCCATGCATACCCATGTTTCCCCTCATAAATCAGACCTGTAGTAAAACTGTGCACGTGGTGAACAGCATTAAAACTCATGCCCGGAAATACACCCTCCGTTCACCTTTTATGGTGTCAATAACGCCCTTTATTTGCTATATAATTTGGCACGATTGGAATTAGGCCAAGCACAGCTTGTAAAAGAAGGAGCAATGTCATATTTGATCACATTTCTGTAGAGGTGTGGGCCGATTGAAAAAGACACTGGAAAATATCAAAACAAACTAAACATGAATGCTGCCTGTAGCGAGTGCATGTCCGCACATTCTGTAAGATTGATTTTATATTGGAAACAATTTAAAAAGAAGGCTACAGCCCACACTTCTATGGAAAGGATGAATTGTTTGTCAATATGTTGTTTATAGATTATAGTGTTTCTATATCCTGCCTTGGTATAGGCTCTGAGATTAAATAGGTTTACGATGTTATGCTACTTTTACTTAGAAATACTGTAGCCTACCCATACAGTCAATTATTTTACATAAGCTGGTCTATTTACTGTGTTGAAAGAATGTTTTCATTTTTTTGCAGTAATTTATGTAATTTGGCAAAAGACTGTTTTTATCTTACAGAAACTCAAACTATTGCAAATTGTTGTGGACCTTTCAGCTGAACTTTTGAATTCAACAATATTTTGCATCAACTTTTCCCCCAACCTAAATATGCTGGACTGCCCGTAAATTCTGTAACATTGTCTAGAGCCTCTTAGATGTTAAGCCCTATATGGGGGACTTTAAGCGGTTGTGGACTGGTTCCGATTGACATTTTGTTTTACAAAGCGCCCTGTGAACATCTTAGGCTTCCGTGCCTTATAGTGTCAGAAAGTCCCATTTGTCTGCTCTCCGCTACCACATTTTCAGCGGAAAGGTGACAGTCTAGCGAATCCAACAGTTGTCATTTCATCGCGCTGTGACATTCTCAGCCGTATTTAGATGTCACAACATAAAAAAACGAAATACTAAATAATTTCATAGAATTGAAACATGTCCACTTTCTCTTGGTCACAGACAGGAGGAAGTCACTTTGTGCTTAACGCTGAAGTTGTAATGAATCTGCACACAATTGAATCGTGGGTCTGCACCGCTCAGTGGACGTTTAGGAGTAAGGTATTTGTCAGTTACAGGAAATATTGTACTGTTACTAAGTTTGATCACATTTATTTTAGAGTTATAAGAAAGGCTAAATGTTATGTTGTTTATAATTTGATTGTTACTATATTTAGAAAGCATTTCAGTCATTTCAAGCACTATTGCCCCACTGTGATTTTTCAAATTTTCATAATACTTGTACTATGCGCTTGAGCTTGTGTCCTCAAAAGTGAGTACACCTCAGCAATTTGTTATATTTTTACAAGACAGGTGAGTTCCAGACCTTTCGAAACTCTGCAACATTACCAGTTATTGTTTATGATCATCTCATGAAAAATAATTACATTTGGGTATGTCTATTTAGGCAGAAATCAACATTTTGCCCCATCATTCAAGACTAGCTACAGTACACACACTAAAGAATAAAAAAATAAAAGTTGAGCAAAACAGTTTTTTTTTTACACAACTGCAAACTTCGAGTAGGGCATTCAAGAAATTCATCTGATGGGAATCCGTGATGTCATCAGCCTCACCCCTTACTTGAGGAGCAGTAGAGAAATAGAGAACAAAAGAGGAAAGCCCCCTCCCCCCACCTGTGCTATGTCATGACATACCTGAACCTATTGAGATGTGCCTTTTATTAAGTAAATCAGGTGTTAAACGAGGAGAAAAGCAGACTCAAAAATGACACCATATATACCGTGCATACGTACAAAATATACCTCAAAATGTGCATGCGCCATTTTTCCCCGCAAGAGTTGGCATTTATAAAAACTGAACTTGTGTCGACAATGTCCTTTCCTTCACGCAGACTTTAGACCAGGGGTCGGCAACAGGTGGCATGTGGGCCAAAACCGTCCTGCGAGTGATTTCTTTTGGCCCAACCGAATGTTTTGGATAAAAAAGACAAAAATCACCAGGAATTCAGCTAAAAATGAGTTTCATGTAGGAAATCTGTTCCAAGTATTCCCCTGAATAAAAAAAAGAAACGTGATCATTTCAGACCTTTATTACATTGAGACATGACTGTTTCTGAAAAGAACAAATCCATTTTTGGGCATAGTTGGTCAATTTGCAGTGTACAGATTATCATAACTAAGTTCCGGCCCCCGACAATCTGCTCGGACCCATGCTTTAGATCAGAGTTTTGGATATAATGACGAGACACCTATGTTTCCACCCTAAAAATGCGATTTCTTGTCCACAGAGTGGAAAGGCGGGCTGTCAAGCTTACGCCCTTTCCTCTCTTTGGATTGGTAGATACATCTCGTTATTTTAATACTTTTTTGAATAATCGTGTGGTGTTGACGTCAATTGACTGTATTCAATGGCGAGAGATGCTATTCTACTTTCCTCATGTCATGAATATGCTTCACCACCTCGCGACAACTGTGATAAGTGTTTTTTTCTCAAAGTTGTCGGGATGTCACGTGTCCTACTTATATCAGTACACTCGTAACAACCTTAGCATTACGAAACTTTATTAGATCAAATAAACATAATAAAGCAAATAAGCCATTCAAACTCTTGACCTCCATGCAAAAACGCCTTGCTTGGTGTGCAAAGGTAAGGAAAACGCCACCTGCTGGAGAAGACAGGTTTTTTGGCCCAGTTAACCATCTGGCTTAGACCAGAGATGGGCAACTCTTTACTGCACCGCTGTGCACCTCCCACATTTTATAACAATGCGGATGGCTCAATATACCTACGTATAGCTCCACACTGATTGGTTGATGTTAGGTGGGGGGCGGCAGGTCCTGTATAAGCACAAACTGCCTTCCCGACAGCTCTGCGCTGCTCCACGAGGCGCAAGAAGTATGGTGGTCCCCATACACTTACAACAAATGCCTTGTTGGCTAAGTTCGCTGTACTATACATTGCTCTCCATTAATCTTTTTTTGTATCAGCATTAGTACAGTATACATCATCCTAATTTTATCTCCAAGATGTTGCCAATTTGAAGAAAAAAAAAGTACATATTGCCGATATATTGGTGCATTGAACCATGTTGATCCCAATTTAAAAACTCAGTAGATAGTGCTAAAGCCATAGAAACAGAATGAATAGAATGGGATGCCCCATTCAAGTCAATGATTGCATAATGGGTGGACTGGCAGCCATTGGGTATACTTGCATAGGAGCAAAGCAGGACATGTACACATCAATATGTGCTGTGATTTGTTGATTCAACTCAAATAGGCATTACAAAAACACATTCCATTGAATGAACTACATCAGGTAACAATTTCAATGAACATTCTACATCACCATGGAAATGAGTGCGTCACAATATCAGGCAGCCATTGCGAGTGGACCCATGAGTATACCAGTCAAATTGACAGGGTTAGAGGTTCCACGCCTGTTCTGTTCATTTTATTTCTATGGCTAAAACAATGACATCATACTATGTTTGAATTCCGACATCTTTATGCACATTGGCCATTGTCTATTGAACCATTTGAATATGTCCATTGTTGTTTGGTCCTTAAAAATCACTCTCGTAAAACAGTGCAATAACTCAGCTGATGGCTATGTGCAGTGTTTGGGACAGAGAAACAATGTCACATTGAGACAAGTACTGAAAGAGCTGAGGCCTAAGTCAGTGTTTTTTCTTCTTGTCTCCAATAAAATGCATGCTATTGTCAAAGAGTTAAGCTGAATCCATACTCCAATGTTTCTCTGTGACTTTGGGGGAAATGCTGAAAACAGCATTCAGGGCTCCGTCACACCAAAGTGCACATCTGGCATTTGAAAGGCCCGCAAGTCAGAAGTGTGACAATTTTTTTTCTTCTATTTTTCGGCCATGATGGAGTCAACAACCGCCTTGTTCAAGTTGGAGACGGAGCGTTGTAATGAGGACACTGGCATTTTGGTTTGTTTTGAATGCAAGATTTCAGAGTGCTTTCAGCTGAATTCTCACAGCTATTCTTGGTCGTCAATGGTATGTCCGAAGCGTGCACTTCATTCTTTAAACTGAAGGTTTATGAATAATTATGAAATTGTAGATGTTCCAAAAGGGGGGTTAAGAATGTTTTGTATTTGGCAACTTGAGTCTAGAACTTGATTTTCATGACTTGGAACTTCCAGCACCAAGTCGTTCTTCGCCCCCTCAATAGCCCCAAATGCAATACACTAATAGACTGTACATGGGAAACATATTGGCATGTAGAGAACTGTTATACCTTTCTCAGCTAAAGTGGGGTGGGAAATACTCAGTAGAGTCTCTACTAACCAAATACAAGCATAATATCCCGCTGCTAGGAGAACGGTAATGTAATGTAAAGGACTCGGACGCTAAGGACTTGGACTCGAGGACTTCGGGTATCAGACCAGACAATATTAGACATTAGCCAAGAACATTTGACCGACTTCATGGTGACGCAACAAAACGCAATCAAATCAACATATTACATTTATATATGAAATGCTCAAAGACATATATACTACACGGCCAAAAGAATGTAGACACCTGCACGTCGAGCGTCTCATTCCAAAACCATAGGCATTAATATGGAGTCGGTCCTCCCTTTGCTGCTATAACAACCTCCACTCTTCTGGGAAGGCTTTCCACTCGATGTTGGAACATTGCTGCAGAGACTTGCTCTGTGCAGGCCAGTCAAGTTCTTCCACACCAATCTCGACAAACCATTTCTGTATGGACCTCACTTTGTGCACGGAGGCTTTGTCATGCTGAAACAGGAAAGAGCCTTCCCCAAACTGTTGCCACAAAGTTGGAAGCACACAATTGTCTAGAATATCATTTTATGCTGTAGCATTAAGATTTCCCTTCACTACAACTAAGGGGTCTAGCCCGAACAATGAAAAACAGCCCCAGACCATTATTCCCCTTCCACCAAACTTTACAGTTGGCCCTATGCACTCGGGCAGGTAGCGTTCTTCTGGCATCCGCCAAACCCAGATTCGTCCGTCAGACTGCCAGATGGTGAAGCGTGATTGATCACTCGAGAGAACGCATTTCCACTGCTCCAGAGTCCAATGGTGTCGAGCTTTACACCGGTCCAGCAGATGCTTGGCATTACGCATAGTGATCTTAGCTTGTGTGCGGCTGCTCGGCCATGGAAACCCATTTCATGAAGCTCCCGACTAACAGCTCCCGACTAGTGAGTGTTGCAACCGAGGAGACAATTATTACGCGTCGGTGCTTCAGCACGCCGCGGCCTGTTCTGTGAGCTTTTGTGGCCTACCCCTTTGCGGCTGAGCCGTTGTTGCTCCTAAAAGTTTCCACAATAACAGCACTTACAGTTAACCGGGGCAGCGCTAGCAAGGCAGAAATTTGACGAACTGACTTGTTGGAAAGGTGGCATCCTATGACGGTGCCACGTTTTTATTTTTTACTTTTACCTGTTTTTCTCCCCAATTGGTAGTTACAGTCTTGTCCCATCGCTGCAACTCCCTTACAGACACGGTAGAGGCGAAGGTCGAGAGCAATACTTCCTCTAGAACACGACAATGCCAAGCCGCACTGCTTCTTGACACACCAATGTGTCGGAGGAAACACCTTCCAGCTGGCGACCGAAGTCAGCTTGCAGGCGCCCGGCCCGCCACAAGGAGTCACTAGAGCGCGATGGGACAAGGAAATCCCAGCCGGCCAAACCCTACCCTAACGCGGACGACGCTGGGCCATTGTGCTCCGCCTCATGGGTCTCCCGGTCACGGCCGACTGTGACACAGCCTGGGATTGAACAAAGGTCTGTAGTGACGCCTCAAGGACTGCGATGCAGTGCCTTAGACCGCTCCGCCACCCGGGAGGCCCCAGTAAGGACATTCTACTGCCAACGTTTGTCTATGGAGATTGCATGGCTGCGTGCTCAATTGTATACACCTGTCAACAATGGGTGTGGCTGAAATAGCCGAATCTACTAATTTGAAGGGGTGTCCACATACTTTTGTATATATAGCGTATATGTGCATAAGACTCAATTTAAAACAATGCATGCGTGTGCATACATGCATAATATCATCCCGTCTAATTCACGACTTCTTGATGGAAACCTTTCCAGATTCCCTCAGCAGGCGATAATGTATAAAACAGCAGACCATAAAGTAGTATAGCAGGCCCTGTGGGCATCGCCAATCAATAAACCAGCGGCAGGCGAAACACTTCCAGGAGCTCAGGCAAAGTCTCTGTCGATATTTATACCCCAACTTCTACCTGGAGTAGGCTGCGGTCTACAGGGTAGGACTCCGTGAAGAGGGGAGAGACGTCCTTGAGGCGTCACTCTTCCTTCAGTGCGGTCTACCATAAAAGTACAACCCTATATAGTGATATTATTACAAGCTTATAACTGGGAATCAGGACTAACTTTCCATCTTGGTCCCCCTGTCACATGCTCTCGCTGAATCTTGTGATAGCAGACCAATAGACATATAAACATTGCCAAACATATGGTATAGCATTAAGCATATCAATGTTTTTTGTCTTGCATACATTTGGCTGGTTTCAATACATTATTTAGACGGTGCTTTTTCCATATATGATCGTTAAAGAGATATTGTCACCCTTTGGGGTCCAATTATAGTCAAGACAGACATGAGGCCTTCTGTCTCTCACAGCAGGAACGGTGCTCCATTACAACACGCCACACAACTGTCCTTTGTTCCCGAAGCATGGATTCCAACTATTAAGATTCTCATTGACCTGATGCATCCATAGCATATGGCGCCTTGAGAGCGAAAAAAATAAATGTTTAAGTTCAAATTCATTATTTCTATCCATTCTATTGGAGGGTGAACTTACAGTATGACAGCTAAAATCAGAGAAAAATTTGTCCCTTCCCGCTACCATTGAGGTTAGTACCCAAATGTGTTAGAGTTTTTTAAATTATTATAGAACTAAAAAAAAAAAATGTTTTATTCATTATCGGTTAAATTGTCCGATATTTGGGCCTCCCGGGTGGCGTAGTGGTCTAGGGCACTGCATCGCAGTGCTAGTTGCGCCACCAGAGTCTCTGGGTTCGCGCCCAGGCTCTGTCGCAGCCGGCCGCGACCGGGAGGTCCGTGGGGCGACGCACAATTGGGCTAGCGTCGTCCGGGTTAGGGAGGGTAGGGATATCCTTGTCTCATCGCGCTCCAGCGACTCCTGTGGCGGGCCGGGCGCAGTGCGCGCTAACCAAGGGGGCCAGGTGCACGGTGTTTCCTCCGACACATTGGTGCGGCTGGCTTCCGGGTTGGAGGCGCGCTGTGTTAAGAAGCAGTGCGGCTTGGTTGGGTTGTGCTTCGGAGGACGCGTGGCTTTCGACCTTCGTCTCTCCCGAGCCCGTACGGGAGTTGTAGCGATGAGACAAGATAGTAATTACTAGCGATTGGATACCACGAAAATTGGGGAGAAAAGGGGATAAAATTTAAAAAATGTCCGATATTTTGATATTTAATACCCTGGATACATACAAATGAGTTTGGATGGAACAGTCCCCTTAGGGTTTTACATTGCAACTTTACCACATGCCGCTAACCGTGCTAGTGTGCTACAAAGTCTTTCATAGCACAATATTTAGGACACCACCAACTTTGTCTATCAGGAACAACCTCCCAAGCTTATGTGACCAACCAGGTATGCAACCCGGATAACCTGCCCGCCACAAGACTGTGTTAGCCTGTTGAGCAAAACCTAGGCATCAGCTCAGGGAGCTAACTCAAGTCTTCAGGTCTCAAACAAATGTCAGGCTACCCTAGTCACGCTAAGTTACTTACAGTCACAGAATTGCAACAGGCTCTCAATTTATGGACGAGGGCCATCCGTGGCCCCCTTAATGTGCTTGTGGTCCTCTCCACCTCTACCCTCGCTATCTTCCTTTCTATTCCCACATGTCGCCTGTTCAATAATTCAGTAGAACGCTTGCTACTGGCAGAGCATATTCCTGCTCCCCCCCACGCCCCCTCTCTCCGCGCTGGTCTTGTTTAGGATATCTAGTGAACAGGGGTCTGAAAGCCTTGTAGGATACACATAGTGGGCTTTAATGAACCAGGGGTAAAAAGCTTCAACATTAAAATGCATGAGACCTTGAGAGAAGAGAACGGCGTACCGGGAAGTCAAGGTAAATAAATACTAATAGGTTTTTCTGAAAAGAAAAACACTCAAATGACGCTGGCGCAAAACAACAAGTGTGTCTGATAAAAGGTTTTAAGCCAGTTTGAGCTCCCGGGCCTCAAACAAAGGTATTTTTTCCTACCCCATAGAACAGTTTTGTGCTTGGCCCCCTCTTGCAATATGCTACTGATTCACTGAGAGAGATGCTCTGGCCGGAAGCACAGTTAGTGTATAATGTCAAATACTGGAGAACGTTTCGTAACAGGCCTGTGAGCCCCACAAGCGTCCCCTTTTTCGTTGTTGTTTTCAGGGTATGCCAGGGTTTTCGGAGGAAACAGAGGGGGAGGGAGAACGGAGGCAAAAGACGACAATGTTGCGCCACCCTATTAAGATTCCTGTTGGCTTTCCCTGTGTGTGTGTGTTTGTACGGACACGTGCGCATGCGTGCATATAGAACAAAACACCAGCCTCTGGCTCTCTTCAGGTCATTGGTTTCTCATTCTCACAGGGTACAAAAATATATCATTTGTTTCCATGCGAGTCGTTTTAAGTAAGAGAACATTACATTTATGTACATCACACAGAGTTTAGTTATAACACAAAGCGACTGCATAACAACTATTTTAAAGGATGTAGTCATGGTGACAAAAACAAGACAACTTCAGGGGGATGGGGTAAAGTGCAGTAATCTTTTGAACTGGTTGATCATGGATTGTCTCTTAGGCATACAGTGGTTTCAGAAAGTATTCACAACCTTTTCCCCCAAAAAAAATTGTGTTACAGCCTGAATTTAAAATGGATTAAATTGAGATGTCACTGGCTTACACACAATACCCCCATAAATTTGACAAATGAATTACAAATTTAAAGGAGAAATGTCTAGAGTCAAGGCTAAATAAGTTCCCATAATAAGTTGCATGGGTTCACTCAGTGTGCAATAGTGTTTAGCAGGATATTTTTCATGACTACCTCATCTCTGTGCCCCACACAATTATCTGTAAGGTCCCTCAGTCGGGCAGTGAATTTCAAACAGATTCAACCACAAAGACCAGGGAGGTTTTCCAATGCCTCGCAAAAGGGTACCTATTGCTGTGGTGCATCTGTACACCCAGTCACTACAAAGATACAGGCATCCTTCCTAACGCAGTTGCCGGAGAGGAAGGAAACCGCTCAGGTATTTCACCATGAGGCCAATTGTGACTTTAAAACCGTTAAGAGTTTAATGGCTGTGTTGGGAGAAAACTGAGGATGGATCAACAACAATGTAGTTACTCTACAATACTAAACTAATTGACAGAGTAAAGAGAAAGCATGCACAAAAAAATATTCCAAAACATGCATCCTGTTTGCACTAAGCCACTAAATACTGCAAAAAAATTGCCAAAGCAATTCACTTTTTGTCTTGAAAACAAAGTGTTGCGTTTGGGGCAAATCCAATACAACACAATACTGAGTACAATTCTCCATATTTTCAAGGATAGTGGTGACTGCGTCATGTTATAGATATGTTTGTAATAATTGAGGACTGGGGAGTTTTTCAGGATAAAAAAGAAAGGGAATGGAGTGAAGCACAGGCAAAATCCTAGAGGAAAACCTGGTTCTGTCTGCTTTTCACCAGACACTGGAAGATTAATTCACCTTCCATCAGGACAATAACCTAAATCACAAGGCCAAATCTACACTGGTGTTGCTTACCAAGAAGACATTGAATGTTCCCGAGTGGCTGAGTTAGTTTTGACTTAAATCTACTTGAAAAACTATGGCAAGACCTGAAAATGGTTGTTTAGCAACGATCAACAACCAACTTGATAGAACTTGAAGAATTTTGAAAAGAATAATGGGCCGTGGAAAGCTCTTACAGACTTACCCAGACACTTACAGCTGTAATCGCTGACAAATGTGCTTCTACAAAGCATTGACTCAGGGGTGTGAATACTTATGTAAATTAAATATTTATGCATTTAATTTTCAATAAATTTGCCAATTTTCTTTATAACATGTTTTCACTGTCATTAACAGGGTATCGTGTGAAGATAGGAGAGTAACACAAAATGTGGAATAAGTCAATGGGTATGAATACTTTCTGAAGGCACTGTATTAAGAAAGAGGGTTACAAGGGAGCCACTTGGACGTGACACCAGGGACTGCCTCTAGTGACAGGATCCAGACCAGGGAACGATTTGCGTATCACACCAATGAACTGAGTGGAGTGGGTCCAGGCCAGCGGAGCGATTTGGATGTGACACCAGGTCTGGAGGTTACGTTCTGTAGTTGCCGAGGCTTTGAAGGGTGTAGGTTGCCACGGTATCAAATAGCCAACCACGGGTAATGACCGTGGCTATCCTCTGGAGGGCTGTGGAGAACACACAGGAAGTGATGATGAGGTATATGTTGCTATGGCAACACCCTCAACAACAAAATGGCCACAGGTGCATTTAACTAAAACAGGTAGACGCAGCGATATGACATCACACGCAGCGGATCGACTTCTTACACCATTTGCTCTTCCCAATGCGAGCGTGACCTTGTGTTACCTTGTGTATGGGCTGATATGTGTAGTGTGTGAGATGGTGCGACGTGAATGTGTGCATGTCTGTGTGTTTGATTGAAATCGATGGTGCAGAGGGGCTAGCAGGTATAACTTGGTTACCTGGGAGAGCCTGCGGACGCTGGGTAAGAAAGGCCACGTTAAATATGTAACTACACGAACTAGACCACCGGGAGAGGGATGTATTGGGTGTGGTGCCGTTAGTAACTTTTTAATGAAAGAGATTGTATTTTGTGGCACAGAATTGATATTTTTCACAAAATATAGCATGTTTAAAATGGTGCCCCATAAGGATGCTGCTGCACCACCTCTCTCATCACCCCCTCCCTCCCTCCCCCTCTTTAGCTTTATTAGTCCATTTGTTACAACGGACATAAAAAAAAAAAAATGTATACATGTTTCTCAGACCCCCAGATAGTACGCACAAACACAGCTCCCCTTCCCTCTGTCTGACACACTAGAGGTCTATCCCTGTGCGGTGCTTCAGCCTCAGGGCGATAGGGTGTGGATGACTTATGTAACCGCCCTGTCGCTGGCCCGGGATGGCACCATAATCACAGCATTTTTCGGAACGGAGCCTAACGGTGTGTGTGTTTGTGTGAGAATGTGTGTGTGTGTGTGTGTGTGTGAGAGAACATTTTTGGAAATGTGTGTGAAAGAGAATGTGTGTGTGTGTGTGTGTGTGTGTGTGTGTGTGTGCACGCACGAGTGAGAATGTGTGTGTTTGTGGAAGAGTGTGTTTCCACTTGTGAGACTCACCTTTGTAGTTTATTGGTGATTGGTCCGAGCCTGGTTGTACCACTATTAGCTGACGAGTTTTCTGACAAAAAGTAAGAAAAAGAGAATTTATAATCCCCTCTTCCCCACTACTGTATCCGGAATTATCCACTCAAGTAAAGAACAAGATTAATTTAGTATTTCTCCACTTTCAGTTCTTTCAGTGCAGTTACAACACAGGTCTTACAAAGGCCCACACTGTGATATTTACAGCCGATAGACACAGTAACCCTTCTCCAGGGTTAACACACACACACACACACACACAAGATACTTGACGCATTACAAGTCACGCATTACAAGTCTATCTGCATTCATCTTGCACTGACTCTAAGGGATACTTAGAAATACTATATATAGTAAGCTCCAAAAGTATTGGGACAGTGACACATTTGTTGTTGTTTTGGCTCTATACTCCAGCACTTTGGATTTGAAATGATACAATGACTGAGGTTAAAGTGCAGACTGCTTTAATTTGAGGGTATTTTCATCCATATCGTTTAGAAATTACAGCACTTTTTGTACATAGTCCACCCCATTTTAGGAGACCAAAGGTATTGGGAGAAATTCACTTATATGTGTATTGACGTTGTCAAAAATGTAGGGTTTGGTCCCATATTCCTAGCACGCAATGTTTACATCAAGCTTGTGACTCTACAAACTTGTTGGATGCATTTGTTTTGGTTGCGTTTCAGATTATTTTGTGCCCAATAGAAATGAAATCGTAAATAATGTAGTGTGTCATTTTGGAGTCACTTTTATTGTAAATAAGAATAGAATATGATTCTAAGCACTTCTACATTAATGTGGATTCTACCATGATTACAGATAATCCTGAATGAATCGTTAATAGTAATAATAATGAGAGAATGTTAGACGCACAAATGGGGGGGGGGGTATGATATTTGTGCGTCTAACTCACTTAACTTTAGACTACTTTAATACGCATACAATTTCTCCCAATACTTCTGGTCCCCTAAAATGGGGGGGACTGTGTACAAAGTGCTGTAATTTCATAGTCGTATAATTTCAAATCCAAAGTGCTAGAGCACAGAGCCAAAACAACAACAAAAAAATGTGTCACTATCCCTATAATTTGGGAGCTCACTGTACACACTCTGTATCCCCCCCCACACACACACTTTCATTCTCATCATATGCTGCTGCTAGTCCGTTCTTTATTTTACTCTCATTATTATCTAGCCTGATGCATCGTTGGGAAAGGCTCGTAAGTAAGCATGTCACGGTAGTATTCGGCGCATGTGACAAATAACATAACATTTTCAAGGTCAGACAGACATTCTCACCAGTTCACCAGTGAAGAGAAGAGGCTCTTGGACCACCGTTGCGCCGCAAAGCTCCACCATCCACTCCATCTGACCTGGAGAAAAAGGGAGAGAGCGAGAAAGACATACATCCTGATTAAGAGACAGAGGTCAGTGAGTTTCCCAGAGCCTTCATTAATAACGTGACTCTTGAAAACCTTTGCACGTCTACGAGTGATCCAGACAACTCGTAGGGCAGCCAAAGGGCAACTCGTAGGGCAGCCAAAGGGCAACTCGTAGGGCAGCCAAAGGGCATCGTCAGATGCTTTTTATTGCCCCACTGCATCACTTTATTCACAGAACATCTCTGGTAAAACTTAGAATCAAGATGTTTAGGCTATCTGTCAGACAGTGCAACTTGGTCTCAGAGCATTGCGTATTATTCGGTGACCCTCCATTTTGTATGATACGTATGGTATATATTAATTTGTGGATGTCTATCACCCATTTTGTATAATAAGCTACGAATTACAATATGTTATGAATTTGCAAAACTTACTATATACACACACACACTACATGACCAAAAGTATGTGGACACCTGCTCGTCGAACATCTCATTACAAAATCATGGGCATTAATATAGAGTTGCCCCCCCCCCCCCTTGCTGCTATAACAGCCTCCATTCTTCTGGGAAGGCTTTCCACTAGATGTTGGAACATTGGAAGCAAGTCCCTGCAGCATTCAGCCACGAGAGAATTAGTGAGGTCGGGCACTGATGTTGGGCGATTAGGCCTGGCTCGTAGTCGGCGTTCCAATTCATCCCAAAGGTGTTTGATTGGGTGGAAGTCAGGGCTCTGTGCAGGCCAGTCAAGTTCTTCACACCGTTCTCAACAAACCATTTCTGTATGGACCTTGCTTTGTGCACAGGGGCATTGACATGCTGAAATGGGTAAGGACCTTCCCCAAATTGTTGCCACAAAGTTGGGAGCACAGAATCGTCTAGAATGTCATTGTATGCTGTAGCATCACTGGAACTAAGGGGATTAGCCCGAACCATGAAAAACAGCCGCAGACCATTATTCCTCCCCCACCAAACTTTACAGTTGGTACTATGCATTGGGGCAAGTAGCGTTCTTACGGCATCCGCCAAACCCAGATTTGTCAGTTGGACTGCCAGAAGCGTCATTGATCACTCCAGAGATCGCGTTTCCACTGCTTTAAAGTCCAATTGTGGCGAGCTTCACACCACTCCAGCCGACGCTTGGCATTGCGCATGGTGATCTTAGGCTTGTTTGCGACTGCTCAGCCATGGAAACGCATTTCATGAAGCTCCCGATGAACAGTTCTTGTGCTGATGTTGCCTTCCAGAACTCAGTAGTGAGTGTTGCAACTGAGGACAGAGGATCTTTAGACGCTCAGCACTCGGCGGTCCTGTTCTGTGAGCTTGTATGGCCTATCACTTCGTGGCTGAAAAGTTGTTGCTCCTAGATGTTTCCACTTCACAATAACAGCACTTACAGTTGACCGGGGAAGCTCTAGCAGGGCAGAAATTTAACGAACTGACACATTGGAAAGATGGCATCCTATGACAATGCCACGTTGAAAATCACTGAGCTCTTTCTTAAGGCCATTCTACTGCCAATGTTTGTCTATGGAGATTGCATGGCTGTTTGCTCAATTTTATACACCTGTCAGCAACGGGTGTGGCTGAAATAGCTGAATCTACTAATTTGAAGAGGTGTCCACATACTTCTGTATATATAGCGCATGTTACGAATTTGGAAAACATAAAAGTAGCAAAAAAGTAGATAGTAGTTCAAAAGTTGCTAATTAGCTAAAATTATCCATTATTAGATTCGAACTAGCAACCTTCGGGTTGCTAGGCGTTTGTGGTATACGCCCACCCACCCTACTTTTGTAGCTAGCTGGGCTGGCATTTTATCCAGGTAGCCTAGGACAACAAAAACTAAACAGTGTACTGTATCATGACAGAGTCATAGACCGTTTAGGCAACATGAGTGGAAGATGGTATTGGCGTTTCTCTACAAGTTAACATGTTTTTTCAACTTTATTTTATTTTATATATAGGTGATTAGATGGATGTTAAAGTTGAAATGGTGCTGGAATAGTGGAGGCGGCGCATGTTTTCTTTGTGGTAACTCTTGAGGTTCTAAATCAATAGCTGTTTAGTAGTTTGAAACATGAACTTGCTTGACCATGCTGTAGGTCATTTAACTGTTTGTTACATGCAATATGTTTCGTGAACTTCACTGTACAGATTTTGCTCTCCGGTTTTGTGATGAAACAAAAAGGTGTGGTTGAATTTATTCTGCCACTGTATCGTCCTACTGTCTCGGTCTATGTATCATAGTGTCGAGGCATATGAATTAACAGGTTAGAGAGCAAACACAATTATCACAACACGTGGGTTGTAATATAGCTTTTTTTCCTGGCTTGGATTCTCCAGTGATTTTACCCATGCACCGCTACTGTTTGCAGCCATAGGTGGTAATATCGCTCAGAGCTGATCCCTCGTCAGTATTGTGGAATAATTCTAATTTTAAGTATTGTGGAATAATTCTAATGTTAATTTGAATGAAAGCTGATCCAAGAGCGGCACTGCTTTTCTTTCAATCCTATCAGTATCGACACATGGTCTAACCATGCACTTAGCGAACATTCTCTCTACATTAAAAAGTTGGCTTGAGGCCCTGATCATCTTAATTAAGTAACAGTCGAACGAGAAGGCCGCTATACCTCGTCATGGATAGGTATCAACTCCTTTTTTCACCAAGTCACCGGACTTAATTTCCTCCTTACCTCCTCTCCCCCATCTTCCACATCCCCAAAAACAATTTAGAGCATGGATTCATTACAGGACTATTAAGGAGACCCTTACCATATGTGTCAATAGGTTGGTAACATAGAACCTGTCCATGAAGACCACGTCATTTCTCTCCGACGTAGGTGTTGGCGGTATGATGTTGATATGGATTTTGCCATATCGTGCTTTTACATCTGCATTGCTTGCTGTTTGGTGTTTTAGGCTGGGTTTCTGTATAGCACTTTGTGACATCGGCTGATATAAAAAGGGCTTTATAAATACATTTGATTGATAAATTAATACATGTATGAAATAAAGCGTTTTTGTTTTGTTAATTTCAGTCGAGTTTCTTCTCCTAAAAACATAGCCTTTTTTTTTTTAGCAAAGAAAAAAAACTAGAAGCATGGACATTACACGCAATCTGCCTGCCAATCAAAGTCAACAAACAAGCATGCGCAACTGCAGAGTAAGCGGAAATCTTGTGAAGTAAACTCCTTTCGTTAGCAAAAGTGCCCGAAAATCAAGCATCGAGAATGACTGACAAGGAAAATAACGCTATTGAGGTTGATTTGCAGGACGACGAATAATTGGTTCAAAAAAAGGGGGCCTACTCTGCCGTTTGGAACTGGTTTAGCTTTATATCTGACCTCGACCAACAAACAGTACTGTGTAAATTGTGTCGACGCACTAGCCAAAAGGTGGAAACACCAGCAATCTTTTTCACCACCTGAAAACCCTGCATGTGCACGAATGTGAAGAATCTACCAGAATGCGTGCAACAAACCCCCAGCACAATTCCCAAGACATCTTCAAGCAAGACCCGCACTCAGCTATCACTCAAGGCATCATTCGTTAGTGGCATTCCCTATGACAAAAAGAGCAAGAAGTGGAATGAGATAACGAGTGCAATTACGTATCACATAGCGACATGGAACCAATTCAAACTGTGGAGAAAGACAGTTTCAGAAAGTTGATTCGAACTCTAGACCCAAGATATGAGATGCCGAGCCGTAAATACTTCAACAACACGTCTGCCAGAACTCTACACAGAATGTCGGGGCAGAGTTGCCAACAAAACCCGTAACGCTGCACTCTTCTCTACCACTGCCGACTTATGGTCAAGCCGGACCACAGAGCCATACATTAGCCTCACGATTCAACATTGACGACAACTGTAAGCTGCAAAGCGAATGCCTTCAGACCTCTTATTTCCCCAGACGACCACACCGGAGGCATAATTGCAGCTGGGCTGAGGGAGGCACTTTCATCCCGGGGCTTGAAAGAGTCACGTCAAGTATGTATGACCACTGACAGAGGATCGAACATGGTCAAAGCATTGGAGCTGAACAAAATGGACAAGACTAGGGTGTTTCGGACACAGGCTACACATTGCCATTGGTAAGTTTCAACGTCCAAAAACAGCTAGGTACCAGACTGTATTCCTTCCTCTAAAATTATTCCACGGTTCCCTTGGCCAATGAATGACTACACCGTCGCAAAACCAACCTAAACCCGAGGTGACCTCTGGGTATGATCATACGGTGAGAAGATTGGAACACTTTTTACACGCTCTCATCGTCAGAGTAGGGGTGTACGAAATGAGCAAAAAGTAATATCACAATATTTTCCACGGTCCGTACTACAACTACATAATATCACGATATACTGTACATTTTTATTTGAAGTATCACTTTATTAATGTCTTCAGTCTGTCTTGTTTATCGTTTGTGTCTGTCTTCATCCACAGGTGGTGTGACGTTCAGAGAGTTTCCATCACATTGCTTGGCTATACCAGGGGTGTCCAGCCCTTCTCCTGGACAACCACTGGGTGGCTTGTTTTGCGGAGTTATATTCGGTACCCTTTTCACATTAACGAGTCCGCACAGAGTCAAGCCTTCACTGTGCTAGCCTGGTTACGCATTCACCGTAGTGGCTGGAAAAAACGCTGTGAAAAATTTGTCGCTATAGTTTGAAAAGGGTATAATGTTGGTGCTCAAGAATCAGGACAGACTGTTGGACAAGAAACATGGGGGAAGGAACATTTACTGAAAACAATATATTTTGTGGATCTAGCCAAGAATTTGTTCACTTCAGGAAGAAAAACTTAATTCCAAACATTACAAGGTTAGAAACGGAAATGACATTGTGTGTAAATCAACAAGCTACACATAGGAAACGAACCGCAACGTTGATGATTCTTTGCTTTCAGGGCTCGTGTTCACAGCACTTTGTAATTGCACTCTATATCCCAGTGAAATCGGGAAAAAAATCTGCACCAACAAAGTGGCACTCGTAGACAAACGCCAAGTCTCCAGCGCAGACAGTGCAACCAAAACCACATTCATTTAATTTCTTACGTTTTATTCATACTTAACTTTTATTCAGTCTGGTAAGTCATAGATAAATTATCTTTTGCAATAACAACCTCGTTATTCAATACGCAAAAAGTTTAACATTTTCGACCTAAAAATATTTTAGACTTCAAGAAAATCCTCATTTGGGGAAAGCCAAGTAAATGCACATGATGTAGAGATGATATAGATTGCACTTATTGTATATGATAAACACAGTGGAAGCAGGCAGGTAAATAATAGATGAAGATCCTGTTGAGACATGTTGCCGAGAACAGACTCCAGTTGTGTACCCTCTCCACGTGAAAGAAAGCCACAAACACATGCATGCACGCACACCCGCTGACACTAGAGACATTTAGCACGTAATCTAAAGCAGGGGTTCTCAAAGTGGGGTCCACGGACCCCCAGAGGTACTGCGGGGGGGGTCCACCCCCTCCGTTTAAACAACAGATTAAAGCATTTTGGAATAAGTAATACAATGTAATATTATGAATCTACAATTTGTGTTCTCAACATGGGCCTGGGAGGCTCACAGGGACATTGGTATTCACAGTACTCCACCAATTACAATTTTATTTGTATTTTTTTACTTTAAATTAGTGTAACTGTCCAGTGAAAATCTCACTTTTAAAAGTTAATATTCTGTTAACTCATACCCAAAATGTTGATTTATCCTAGTCGTATTGGTGGCCGATGTTCCCTCTAAGCTTCACGGGTGAGTGGCCATGCACCTCCAAGACTGCCTCGCAGAAGAAATGCCAGGCCGCGCAGAGACGAAAGAGATTGAACGTCACCGAGGTCGCCCCATTACTTTGCACTATACAGAGCAACGTTTTTTTCTGTGATCCAATCAACATTATATCAGCCCCTTTTCAATGCAACAAACCTAACTTTTCAAGATTGAGTTTGTGATTCTGTAGTAGGCAGAGTCAGAGCGCACCCGAGTAGAATTATATTGGTGAGGATAGCCCAGGAGTGGTCTTTCAAATCACCCGAGAGTGAATGTGCTTTTTTAGATCAGAGCCACGCGTGTGCACATTTTTGATATTCTTTGACGTTATTAGACCAGTTATAGATAAGTATAGGTCAGCAATTTGGAGTTACTGCTTCCTACAAGAGCACAAGTGTAGGCTACATTTCTTTGAAAAGCCAGTCAGGTAAAAACCTTATGTCTTAATTAAAAGGGTCAGTGTTGAATTGAATATGCAAATAAGCCCATAGGCAGAGGTGTAGAATACATTGTCTAATTCTCTGTATGGTAATAATGATGACTTTTATTTTGTGGTTTCTTGCATCATACAACACAATACAATTTACAGTCACCTATTTGGCCCATGGTGTTACATTAATCAATGTCAAGCCCTTCATAATGTTTAAAAAAAATATATATATTTGTCTCATGTAATGTATGCCAGCATTGAACACCACATATAGGCTACTGTAGGATGTCATAGAAATCATGAGCTATTTCCATGTGAAAATGTTATGGGATTTGCTTAATTAGTTTTGTTGGTAGGCCTACATTACGCTCAAATAGTAGCCAATATACTATTGTGGCTGTCTAAAACTGTCAGGGTACAGCCTCAGTGTCTACTGTAAACGCACGCCAAAAGATGCAAAAATAATTATAAGAATGTTCAAGTTTCCGCTCACAATACCTAATATTTGCTCAGTGTCCCAAAAAATGTACAGGGAACATTGTTCGTGGCCAAAGCATAAACTTGAAGGAAAAAAAACACACAAAAAAAACACCTTAAACTCAAAACAGACAACCGTTTAAAAAGTGCTTGTCATTTCCTCATTGAGCCGACCAATCAGCGGTCTACTTGTATTAATATTTTTAATGACCGGTATATGCCCACACCAGTCTGTTGTTGGGGTACTCCCACACCATTTCAACACAGAAAAGCTGATTTTGAACATGCGTAATTACCTTCTTTTTTTTTAATGGAAATCTGTTTCCCACATAATGTAATTAATTATTGGTCATGATTCATAGAAATCTGGAAACAGTGGGCAGTTACTTTAAGCTTTAAAACTGCAAGTATCGCTCTCTGCCTCATTGCAAAATGTGTAGAACTGCAGGAAATTAGCTTGAATGGCAACATTTTCCTTCTAATGCTAAGAGCCGGGCCTTTAAAATGTTCCTTCCCAGGGCCCGAGAATTGGTTTGTCTGGCCATGCACTGCCGAAGTCATGGTAAAACTCCTTGTATGCAATATATATATATATATTTTTTTTTATCTCACTCGAGTTGTGTTCTGATTATGATGGGGTGCCTGATGAATTTGCTATCAGAAAAGGGGTCACAGGCCCCAAAAGCTTGAGAACCCCTGATCTATAGTGCACGAGCAAACCCATTAGCCAAGCCTGCATTGATCCAGCCTGCAGAAATACACATTAGGAGCACTTTGATGCCCCAGGACCTTCATCCATCCATCCATCCATCCATCCATCCATCCATCCATCATACGGAGAAGAAATGTTTTTGCATGACGGAATATGAATTCTCCTCTACCTCTTCCGAACAGTGTCTCTTCTAATGCGGAGTGGACAGAGAGGACAAGATATAGATAACCTTCACAGTCTCTTTCCATCAGTGTTGGCCGCTTATCAAATTTGTGATGAAGGGAGAAGATTGAACCTCAACCTCCAACTACCTACAGTGCCTTCAGAAAGTAGTCATACCCCTTAACTTATTCCACTTGTGACTCGTTTCAGGAAACTAAAGTTATGTCGCGCGTCACTACTTCACAGGAGCACCATTTGAAAGTAAACAGTTTTTTTTTAAAGTTATCAAAAATGCATTTTTGGGCAGTAATACCTTCTGGAACATGTGAACTTTAATGTGCCTTATTAATAACAAACTTGTATGCCATCTGTAAATACAAATACAATTGTTAAATTACGAGCCTAGTTGGTTAAGCCACGGAAAAAGACAGCAACCTTCCAGCTAGCCATGATTGGCTGAGATATTGAGTGGGCTGGACATGCCGCGAAAGGAGTTCGGATTGGTCTGCCATGTAGCAGGCTTCTGTCCATAACATGAGCTGGTCAGTAGGTTTTAGGTAATCCTTTCTAAAGCGGCTTTATTTAAAGATATCACGTAGTAGAACTGCTTAAGTGTTGCTCTCCACTTTCTGGAGGACCGAGTTGAGTATGATAGCTAAGGAGATGGAGAAAATTCTGGCGTTTGATTGCAAATATGCAGACGAAGTCGAAAAGAGAACACACAAAGACTGACGTATAAAACAAGTCTCCGGATTACATCTTCAAACTAAGGGCAACCATGGAATCCGTGACAGAGAGAGAGAAGCGTCCATCCATGTATACGGGTAAGATAGTCTAGCTAGCTAGCTACATTTTCAGATGTATGACCAGATTCAGAAAACTAGACGTATGTCGTGGGTCACTACTTCACAGGAGAGCCGTTTGAATGTAACATTTTTTTGTTGCAGAAATGCCTTCTTGAACATGTGAACTTTCATGTGCCTTAATAACAAACTTGTATGCCATCTGTGAATACGAATAAAATTGTTAAATTACAAGCCTAGTTGGTTAAGCCCGAGAAAGACAGCAACCGTCCCGCTAGCCACGATTAGCCGAGATAATGAGTGTGGTGGACATGCCAGATGAGTTCGGATTGGTCATATAGCACGCTTCTGTCTTTTTGAGCTGGCCAGTATGTGTAGGTAATCCTGTCTAACGCGGCTTTTGTTTTGTTTTATGCATCGCGTATTAAAAACGTAAGACTCCACTATGCAAGTATCCATTTCAATAGAAAGTCACTGCAACAACTTTTTCATAGCACTCTCATCTGAGTGTGCCAGAGCGCAGAATAACTGACAAATTTACAAACGCTCAACCCCCGTTGAATATGGCCGGTGTCAGTAAACGTTGGCAAAAAAGACCAACCAGCTCTGCTAGGGCGAGTAAAATGGTTAGAGTGAGCTGTTCTCTCTTTTGTGTCTGGAATTAGGCAGCAAGCTAGCCAACATTAGCCAGTTGACATGGGTGCTTGACTGCTGTTGTCAGGTCAGAACGCTCGGATCAACCCTACTTTTTGGCCAGAGCTTCCAGTGTGCGCCCCGAAAGCGAAACGCTCCGAATTTACAAAACGGCCAATCTGACAACACCCAGAACACACTCTGGCACTCCAGATTAAATGTACGAATACACCTGTAGTATAAACCAGCCTTTAGTCTTGAAATCTTTGGTTGATTAGTACATAGCCTCACATGTGAATCCTTAAATAGATGGGTGGTGCTAAAGCTTAAAGAGGGTGTGAACGATGCTGAATGGGTGTAGACAAACAAGAGTTCTCCAGTTTATCAACTTTCAAAGCAGAATTACTTTCCCTATTGTTCCTCAACTGTAGTGTATGATTGACAATTTGCTAGCTCTGAGTCTCTACTTTTAACCAATGTAAAAAAACAACTTCAACACCATTTGGCCATGTACTCTTATAATCACCACCCTGCGCAGCCAGAAGAGGACTTGCCACCCCTCAGAGCCTGGTTCCTCTCTAGGTTTCTTCCTAGATTCCGGCCTTTCTAGGGAGTTTTTCCTAGCCACCGTGCTTCTTCATCTGCATTGCTTGCCGTTTGTGAATTTGGCTGGGTTTCTGTATTACACTTTGTGACATGTGCTGATGTAAAAAGGGCTTTATAAATAAAATGTGCTGCTTCCTTGCGTCAAATGTTGCTGCCTAAGACCGAATTGAGCCAGTCGGTCACATTTTGTGTTACAGCCCGAATTCAAAATGGAATTAAATATATGTTTTTCTCACCCATTTACACACAGTACTCCATCATGAGAAAGTTAAAACATGTTTTTAGAAATGTTTGCAAAAATATCTAAATTTACATTAGTATTCATTCCCCTGCGTCAATTCTTTGTAGAAGCACCTTTGGCAGCCATTACGGCTATGAGTTTTTCTGGGTAAGTCTATGAGGTTTCCACACCTGGATTACACATCATTTTCCTATTCTTTTCAAAATTCTTCAAGCTCGGTTGAATTGGTTGTTGATCATTGCTAGACAATCATTTTTCAGGTCTTGCCATAGATTTTCAAGTAGAAAATTCACTGTCTTCTTGGTAAGCAACTCCAATATAGATTTGACCTTGTGTTTTAGGTTATTGTCCTGCTAAAAGGTGAATACATCTCCCAGTGTCTGGTGGAAAGCAAACTGAACCAGGTTTCCTCTTGGATCTAGTGGTTTCCTTCCTCTCCGGCAACTGAGTTAGGAAGGACGCCTGTATCTTTGTAGTGACTGGGTGTATTGATACACCACCCAAAGTGTATTTAATAACATCACCATGCTCAATGGGATATTCAGTGTAAGATTTTTTTTTTGACCCATGTACCAATAGGTGCCATTCTTTGCGAGGGATTGGAAAACCTCCCTGGTCTTTGTGGTTGAATTTGTGCTTGAAATGCACTGCTCGACTGAGGGACCTTACAGATTATTGTATGTGTGGGGTACAGAGATGAGGTAGTCATTCAAAAATCATGTCCATGCAACTTAGTATGTGACTTGTTCAGCAAATGTTCACTCCTGAACTTATTTAGGCTTACCATAACTAAGGGGTTGAATAGTTATTGACTCAAGACATTTCAGCTTTTCATTTTTAATTAAAATTGTAAACATTTTTTAAAAACTATTCTATTTTGAGGTATTGTGTGTAGGCCAGTGAAAACACATTTTAAATATTCTATCCATTTTAAATTCAGGATGTAACAACAAAATGTGGAAAAAGTCAAGGGGTGTGAATACTTTCTGAAGGCACTGTACTAAAAAGAGTCTCCAAGAAGAGTGAAAGATTACGTCTTAAGACAATTTAGAAGTGTTTACATGTTTTCAGACCTTTGGCACCAACTTTACTCCACAGTTACCCCTAAGGGCAAAGAATTGCTGTATAATGTTCAGGTAATTGGCAAAATAAAGGAAACACTTGAGTAAATGAGGGATACAAATTATATTGAAAACAGGTGTGGTTCCTGAGTTAATTAAGCAATTAAAACATCCCATCATGCTTAGGGTCATGTATAAAGTGCCCATTATTGGGTCTACCATGGCTAGAATAAGTTATCTTAGTGACTTTGAAAGAGGGGTCTCAAAGGAGCATAGCTGGTTTAAAGGGTGTGTGTGTGTGTGTCAGTCACCAAATCTCAACCTAATTAAACACTTATGGGAGATGAGCGTCAGCAAGACAAAATAGATGATCGTGGACTACAGGAAAAGGAGGGCCGAACAGGCCCCCATTAACATTGACAGGGCTGTAGTGGAGCGGGTCGAGAGTTAAGGTCCTTGGTGTCCACATCACCAACAAACTATCATGGTCCAAACACACCAAGACAGTCGTGAAGAGGGCACGACAACGCCTTTCCCCCCCCCCTCAGGACACTGAAAAGATTTGGCATGGGTCCCCAGATCCACAAAAAATTATACAACTGCACCATCGAGAGCATCCTGACCGGTTGCATCACCGCCTGGTATGGCAACTGCTCGGCATCCGACCGTAAGGCGCTACAGAGGGTAATGCATACGGCCCAATACATCACTGGGGCCAAGCTTCCTGCCATCCAGGACCTATATACTAGGCGGTGTCAGAGGAAGGCCCAAAACATTGTCAGAGACTCTAGCCACCCTAGTCAGAATGTTCTCTCTGCTACCGCACAGCAAGCGGTACCAGAGCACCACATCTAGGTCCAAGAAGCTTCTAAACAGCTTCTATCCCCAAGCCGAAAGACTGCTGAACAATTAATCAAATGGCCACGGGACTATTACATTGATCCCTCCCCCCCCCATTTGTTTTTACACTGCTGCTACTCGCTGCTTATTATCTATGCATAATCACTTTACCTCTTGTTATTGTTATGTCATTTTGTGTTAATTTTTTTTTTTCTTTGTTATTTTATTTTTAATTTTTTGTATTTTAATTTTTTTTTTTTTTTTTTACATTCGTTTATTTAGTAAATATTTTCGTAAGTCTATTTATTGAACTGCATTGTTGGTTAGAGGCTTGTAAGTAAGCATTTTACGTTAAGGTCTACACCTGTTGTATTCGGCACGTGACAAATAACCTTTGATTTGATTCTGGAGCGTGTCTGAAACAGCGTTTCCCACCGCCATCAACTAAACACTGAATTATGGAATGGTGTCAAATCCCTCCAATAGAGTTCCAGACACTCTATGCCAAGGCAGCTCGTGGTGGCCAATGCAGCTCGTGGTGGCCAATGCAGCTCCGGCAGCTCGTGGTGGCCCAACACCCTATTAAGACACATTGGTATTTTCTTTCTTTTGGCAGTTACCTGTAGCTCCTCTTGTGACTGCCACAAGTGAGGTGATATGTACATGTGCATATGTCTGGTTTAAAGTTTTAAAAACCTTGCAAGGTTAAACCCTTTGTGTATTTTCATTTTCATGCTATTATATATCTGCCAGTTCCCGACTGCATTATTTGCACTGGCAAAGCT
Source organism: Salvelinus namaycush (assembly GCF_016432855.1). NCBI lineage: Eukaryota > Metazoa > Chordata > Actinopteri > Salmoniformes > Salmonidae > Salvelinus > Salvelinus namaycush. Next base: position 20,208,039 of record NC_052310.1, read on the forward strand.
AAGATGGTCGCCATTGTCATTTCAGTGGACTATCCCTTTTAAGAGGGAATGTCCCTTTAAGAGGAAGGGGAGCAGTTTGGTGGAAATATTGTGTGTGTACCTGGCTGAGTTTTTTTTTGTGTGGAAAACCTTTTAAGTAGCCTAGATTAAGAAATTCAAAGTTACACTTGTTGCTAATTTTTGTGGATTGTTAAATCAACGACAAAAGGATTCCTTTGTTTTGGAGGAAGCCTTAACATTGAGCTGTTGTAAGATCTCCACCAGGCCGGATTTCCCTCTCCCACAACCATCCGAGATACATCTTGTTTTTTTTTGTGTGTGTGTGTGACTAACTTTATTTAGGTCACATTTTGAAGGGGGATTGCACATTTTTGCCTTTTGATTAACTTTGGGACAATTTTTTTGTTGCGATTCTATTTGGACTTTCTGGGACTTGGACTTGCTGAACTTTGTTTTTGGTCTAGTTGAAGAAAATCAATTAGTTTGGTGGATTGAAACACTACCAATATATGCATATTTTGTCCACTTTATTAATTTTGTTGGTCTTAAAAATAAAACAAGTTTTACAATTTTACCTTAATTTAACTAGGCAAGTCTTGCTTTGGTCACTCATGTGAAGACATAGGAACACGGTATTTCTTTGAACTTTTATATTGTAGCATGGTTTGAGATCCAAGCTGGTTGTTAAACGCTAGCTATGACTCATCCATAACTTTCAGTCAGTTCTCAACCCTCCCATTGCACATTGCAATTTTTAACCATTCAATAAATTGACAGGCACAAAACAATGGGCTTCAAACTGTTCCCAACGTCACACTCACACTCCTCCTCACACACACTCCTCTATGCCAGAGTGTGTGTGTGTGTGTGTGTGTGTGTGTGTGTGTGAGTCCTACAGTTCACAGTGGTAAATGAGGGGGACTGGGTAGACAGAGGTGGATTCATTTTCTTGTCTCTAAAGAGACAGTGGTACTACCAGGAGTCCTGGGGAGGCTTTCCATAAATGAAGGCCACCTTGTGTTTTTCCTGACGTCCAGGCTTCTTCCTTTTTGCCTTTTCACTTTTTTCCTTTCTTTAAAAAAAATATATCTATACACAAATTAAAACAGCATAATATCTCTCTTGTTCCATTAGCCAACGTTCCCAAAATTCAGCCGACTAGCTGTCACCTGCAAAAGGCTCTAGGGGAAACTGATGATACTTCTAATTTAAATGGACTTCTATTTCGAATGAGGGGGCGAATAGAGAGAGTACTGTATTTTTTCACAAAAACATTAAACATCCACCATTGCCAAATAAATCAATGGTATTTTCTAAAATATATATATATATTTTTTTTAAGTGTTCCAGCCTCAACCCATTTCTTGGCGAGGTGAGATTGTGTAGTATGGTCTGTAGCGGGTTGTTTTCTGGTCGGCGTTGCAGTTACTTACCAGTGGTCATATCGGTGAAAGGGCCTTGGAAACAGATCTCGTAATCCTTCATCAGCAGCTAGGGAGAGAGAGAGACAGGAGCTCCGTTTAGATTTAGTCAATTCAGGAGATAAGACCTTCTTCCAGGTGGGTCACAAAGGCCCAAAGCAACATCCAGGTCCTGTGGGACCATAACGTTCCATTGAAACCAGTGGAGCCAAGGTTGGGGGGGGGGGGGTTCCACCCTGCCTATACAATGGTAGGGAAAACACTGTATTAAACCAAAAGCACTAACTACTTTTGAATCCAGTATGGTGTCAAACAGAACACGGGGA